>NW_023416310.1:111381036-111726389 GCF_014176215.1 Rousettus aegyptiacus | reverse complement strand
TGCTTATGATGTGTATTCTAAAATTGCACATTTCAAACATATGTAATTTTATTAATGTCACCTCCAATAAATTTAATAAAGAAAAAAAGAATAGAGCTGGCCTTTGACCTAGTAATCCCATTTCTGTGTATCTACCCAAAAAAACTTGAAAACATTATCTACAAAAATATATGCACCCCTGATGTTTATTGGAGCATTTTTCAAAGTGGACAAGATTGGAAACAACTGAAGTGTCCCGTAATAAATGATTGGATAAAGAAGATGTACATATACACATATAGAATATTATTCAGCCATAAAAGATGAAATACTGCCACTTGCAACAAACATGGTTGTATCTTGAGATTATCATGGTAAGCTAAATAAGTCGACAAAAAAGGTTCAGAACTGTTCGACTTAACTCATGTGGGATATAAAACGAAAGCAGCAAACAAACAAGACAAACACACAAATAAAAACTTACAGACACAGACAACAGTATGGTGATTAACAGGGGAAGTGTGTTGGGGGAGGCTGAAGAGGGGTAAAGGGGGTCCAAGTATATGGTGACAGAAAGGAAACTAAACTTTGGGTGGTGAAATGCACAATGCACTATGCAGATGATATATTTAATATTGTACACTGGGAAACAATTTTATTAACCTATGTCGCCCCAATATATTTAATCTAAAAAAAGACCCTTTCAAGAGGGTGACAAGACAAGTTAGACACTAGAAGGAAGTGTAAGAAAATCCATGAGTCTATTCTGATATAAATGAAAGAGAAAGAAGGAAAAAAAAAAAAGGAGAAAGAAAGGAAGGAAAAAATGAAGAAAAAAGAAAGGGATGGAGGGAGAAGGAAAGAAGAAAGGAGAAAGAGTGAATAGTGAGAGGGAGGCAGGGGTAGACAAGCGCCTGTGTGGGAGTATTCTAAATACTTTATGTAGATACCCTGCCCCTCAGGAAGGTGGAGCTGGAATTCCCTCCTGCCTTGAGTGTGAGCTGCACTAAGTGACTTGCCCTTGAAAAGCAGGGTATGGAAATGGGGCAGGAGGGATAAGTTTACAACAGAGAAACATGACAAACACCATCTCAGCCAAGTCACCAACACTAACATCATCAGCAACAAGTCATATAGAAATCCTATACTGCTCACGTGACATGATGATAAGGGCACTTTACGTCTGCAATCTTCCTTCCTCAAACCTGTAACGTTAGTCTAACTCTGAGCAAAAAACATCAGACCAGCACAAATCTAGGCATAGTCTACCAAATACTGATTAGTGCTACTCTGCCAGGGCTGATGAAAACAGTCTGAGAAACTCTCAGAGGCTAGAGGAGCCTAAGAAGACATATCGATGAATAGGATGTGGTCTCCTGAAAGGGATCCCGAAGAGATAAAGGACATTAGGGGAAAATGAGTGGAATCTGAATAAAGCACAGGATTTAGTTAATATTATTGAACAACGATGGATTCTTTCATTGTACTAAAAACCAGTGCTGGTTCATTTAAAACCAAACCCACTGGATGTTAGTTCCATAAATTCATTCTTTGAGCATCCACCAATTTTGCATCTAGACAAATTAACACTTTTATGTGTGGTTGCAGCAATGTCTACATACTTTTCTTGCTGTGCTATCTCACAGATCATAATCTGTTTTTAATTAACCAGTTTTTCTTATTTTACCAGACTTTAGTGCCTTTACTTTTTTATCATTGTGAATTCCCAGCACATACTATGGCATTTGTTGATTTTAATGAAATTCGATTTAATTAATAGTGTAAATCAGTGTGCGCCAAGAATAAGATAGTCTCCCAGGCTAAGGAACAAAGGGAGAATAAGGAGCAAAACCTTGTGCTTCCATAGTTTAAAATCTCATCATTAACTGTGAGAGTGGTAAAGATGAATAAAAGGATAATGTAGGTATGATAAGCCAAAAGGGAAATAAATGTCACAGTTAACTAAATAAATATGTTGATATTCGCTGAGGAAATAAAGAAAATTTCACTGTGGAGGCATGACTTAAATCTGACCCTGAAGAAGGATAATTTAGCTAAGAATCTGAAATAAAGAAGGTAATTCTAGACTGAGAAAATAGGTCTAGAGAGTGGGTCCTGGGGACAGGGAGGAAGGAGAAAATGAGATAACAATCAATAACTTGCCTAATCGTTATATGAGATTAATGATTAAAAGTCACAATTCCAAGTTTGCCCTCTGGGGAAATTACGATGGTGCTGACCAAAACAACCAAAAGAAAAATCAGAGCTTGTTTTGAAAACCTCTAATTATATCCTGGGGAGAAGATTCCTCACCTGGGTGCCTTAGACCTTAATGGGAAGCTGGTGGGGCTGAGTCGTATTGTAGCATCACTCAGGCTGACCAGCCACTCACCTGGACCCACAGCACTTGGGATTAGGGTGATCTCAGCCTTGCTCACAATCCGGCAGGCTGAGGCAGGACAAGTTAGCGAGACCCACTGAGTTATGCCCTTTGTATTCACATAATCTATTCTTACTTCCTTAACAGCACCCTCCAGTACCAATGGTCAGAAGGAATTTTAAATATTTTACACTTTCTAAGAAATTATAGTGACTGAACACAAATTATAAGGTAAGCATATGGACAGGGAAGTCATCCAACTTTTCCAGATTGCGGAAATCCACTCAATGTCAACTCTATAGGTTGTCCATCAGTAGTGTTTGTGAGGCTCAGTCTTGGTAAACAGGGACTTTACTCAGCAGTCAGAAAGCATTATTTATCTGTGTGACCTGGTGGGTTATGAACACTTTTCCAGACATTGTTGCTCAAGTGGATATCACCATGTCCAGCCTTCTCCTATAAATCCCAATGATGTAAGATGCTGGAAAGTGCTTTGAAGCTAGTAAGGAGCCAGTGGGCAAAGTAAAGTAATGCCTTTATGGAGGGAAATGATTGTGTGTGTGTGTGTGTGTGTGTGTGTGCGCGCGCGCGCGCGCGCGCTTAAAGCATCATGTATGGTCCAGGCACGAAATTCAGAGTCCAAGAGTTGGGTTCTAGCCCTCAGCTTATTGTGCGTGTAACTCATTTTGACCAGAAGCAACATGCTAGATGGAGAGAGAAAAGGTGAAACTGAGCAAACGCAGTTCTTTCCATTGTAAAACTCATGGTGTAACGGGTAAAACAGATGCTAACACGTAAACACTAACATTGATGAAATTTAGGTTTTGATTTGGGTTGTGATGAATAGATTTGGAATTAGAGTTTATAAGAACAGAAGCTCACCAAATCTGGGGATGCTCCAAAGCTTCAGAATCAGCACTTGAGCTAGAAGTTGGGGGCTGTGTGACATAGCACTCAAATCACAGAGCCCCAATTTCCTTCTGTGCAAAGTTAGAGAATTTTCAATGTCTGGTCATTTTGGAATCTTGGTTTCTCACCATCTAATGACACTAGGTCAGTTATAGACACCCACTGACTGCTCTGAGACTCACTTTAACGTGGCAGACAGTAAGGTATGGACTTTTTTTCTTATCTTAAAATATCTCCACCTCAAAATCAGGCTAACTCATTAAGTCAGTCAAACAGCCAGTGATATGAGGCAGAACTGATGAGAATGTGATCTTTTGGTTTGAAAGTGATCAACACAGCCTGCTCAGATAAAAGCTGGTTATGTAGATAGGTGCCTACTATTGACTGTGCCAACCCACAGAGTTCTGCTGGTTCTTTGCAGGAAGTTTAAGGCTCCTAGTGGATGAGCAAAGGGAGAACAGACTTAGAGTTTTTGTTGTTATCACAATGTCTGCATTCCAAACATCACTATTTTTGGTGAACAAATCTAAGTCCAGTGTCTAGATGGCAGCAGTGAGTTGAAGTCAATATGCGTAGCAATTAGAATAGTAATCAATAACCTAATATTAGAGCCAACTCTTTTTAAGGATGGGATACTGGGTGGAGGGGCAACAGATTCTTTTACACTCTTTATAAAAAGCAAAGGAAACTAGTATCTTGCTGTTCATATTAACATACCTACAAACACACATCAGACGAGGGGGCTAGCCTAACAATGTAGAAATGATATTTTCAATAATTTCATTAACAAATGAATGTCAAAGATTATCAATAAGGTAGAGGAATAGGATATTAGAGTGTTTTATTCAAGTACTAGTTTGTTAGGATGTTTTTTAAATCAGGATTTAGAGTTAAAATTATGTCAAGGTTTAGTAACTAATACAAAGGGTATATTTTTTTTCTATAATCTGTTGTAATGTTTATAAACATCTCTAACTTTAAGAATATTCTAATGTTACTTTTACCTTAAATACAAATATTTATGGATTTTTTAAAATACCGTTGGAATCAATATACTCTTTTTTTAAAATAATTTTTGGAACTATTTTTATGAGTAAAATTCGCTTACGTTTGCCCTATTCATACTTTTTTTTTAAAATCAGGTTTTTGTAACAAGGCCATATAAGTCCTATAGGATCAGATGGGTTGTAAAGTCAGCAAGAGTTTGTGTAGATGTTTACACGGTTGTACAAATATTAGGGAGGAGGGTGGTATACAGCAAGAAAAGCCTAAGAAGGAAAAAATTGGTAAGCCTGAGGGGAAAAAGTCTAACGTTTTCTTTGTGCCCCTCATGCACACAACTACTGTAGCTCGTAGTTAAAGACAGTATACATTTTGCAGGAGCAGGAACCTATGACGCCATGTAGAATAAAAAAAATTACTATAGACCATGTAAATACAATGAGTTTTCCCCCTGGGCAGAATAGGGCCAATTTCAAGAAAAGCTTAAATAATCATTAATGTGCATAACACAAAGCATATTCCTAATGATAATTTCTCCTTAAATTATGATTCCCAGAGCCAGAATGTTTGGGTAAGGCAGGAGCAGTTTTTAAATTTTTTATTTTAAAATTAGTGTTAATATATGATATTATTTCATGTTAGTTTCAGATATACAGCACAGTAATTAGACATTTATGTAATTTATATAATTTATGAAGTAAGTTCTCTGATTGGTGTAGACCCACCTGCCACTATACTTAGTTGTTACAATACTATCAACTATATTCCTTATGCTGTACTTCACATCCATATGACTATTTGATAGCTACCAATTTGTACTTCTTCAGCCCTTCACTTTTTCTACCCATCCCCTCTCCATCTGGCAATTATCACTTCCATCACTATATCTGAGTCTGTTTCCATTTTGTTTGTTAGTTTATTTTGTTCTTTAAATTTAACATACTACTGAAATAATGATATTTGTCTTTTTCTAACTTATTTCATTTCGCATAATACATTCCAGATTCTTTCATGTTGTCATAAATGGTGAGATTTCATTTCTTAAAATATTCTATTGAATCTATGTACCACATATTCTTTATCCCATTGTCTATTGATAGACACTTAAGTTTTTTATGTATCTTATCTATTTTAAATACCACTTTAGTAAACATAGGGTGTGTATATCTTTTTGGTTTATTCTCATTTTCATTAAGTAAAATCCAGAAGTGGAATTTTTGGGTCACAGGTAGTCCTATTTTTAATTTTTTGAGGAACCTCCAAACTTTTTTACATTGGCTGCACCAATTTTCAATCCCACCAACATGCACAATGGTTCCTTTTTCTCCACATTTTCACCAACACTTGTTTATTGATGATAGGTGTGAGGTGATATCTCGTTGTGGTTTTAATTTGCATTTCTCTCTTGATTAGTGATGTTGGGCATCTTTTAATATATCTATTGACCATCCATATATCCTCATTGGAGAAATGCCTATTTAGGTTCTCTGCCCATTTTTTTATTGCATTGTTTGTAGGGTTTTTTGTTTTTGTTTTTTGTTTTGTCTGTTTGTTTTGGTATTGAGTGGTATGGGTTCTTTATAAATTTTGGATATTCACACCTTATCAGATGGATCACTGGCTAGTATCTTTTCCCATTCAGTATATTGTCTTTTCACTTTCTTTGATAAAAACTTTTTAGTTCATATAGTCTCATTTTTTAATTTTCCCCTTTGTTTCCCTTGCCTGAGGAGATGTAACAGAAAAATTATTAGCAACAGCAATGTCAGCAATGCTGCCTATGTTTTCTTCTAGGAATTTTATGGATTGAGGTCTTGCTTTTAGTTCTTTATCCATTTTGAGTTTATTTCCATATATAGTGTAAGAAGGTGATTTAGTTTCGTTATTTGCAGATATTTGTCCTGTTTTCTCAACACCATTTATCGAATAGACTGTCTTTACCCCCTTGATTCTCCTTGACACCTTTGTAATAGATAACATGACCATATAAGAGTAGGTTTATTTCTGGGCTTCCTATTCTGTTCCATTGATCAATATATCTGTTTTTATGGCAGTACCATCCTGTTTAGGTTAATATAGCCTTGTAGTATGGTTTGATACCAGATAGCATGATACCTCCAACATTGTACTTTCTCAAGATTGACATGGCTACTCAAGGTCATTTATGGTTTCACATAAATTTTAAAATTATTTGTCATATGATTCTGAAAAAATGCCGTTGTTATATTAATAAGAATTTCATCGAATGTATGGGTTGCTTTGGGTAGTATGGACATTTTAATGATGTTAATTCTTCCTCTCCGTGATCATAGTATAGAGCTTCTATTAATTTGTGTCTTTTTAACTTAATTTTTAAATGGCTTAATATTTATATATACACTTCTTTTACCTCCTAAATTAAATTAAAACTAATTTTTGGTACAAATTTACATGGGATTATTTTTTTAACTTTTCTTTCTGATAGCTCATTATTGGTATGTAAAAATGCAATTGAATTCTGAATATTGATTTTGTTTCCTGTTACTTTACTAAAGGCATTTATCATTTCTAACAGTCTTTTGTGGAACCTTTAGGTTTATATATACATAGTATTATATCATCTGCAAATAATGATGGTTTTACCTCTTCCTTTTCAATATAGATGTCTTTTGTTTCCTTCTATTTTCTGATTGCTGTGGCTAGAACTGTTTTTAAATTAAATGTATTGGGGTAACCACTTCTACCTTTAGCTACTTCCCTCTCTCCCTTCCCTCTAGAAATCATTACACTGTTGTCCATGTCCATGAGTCTCTATCTGTTTGTCATGTTCGTTTTTTTTCTTTTTTTGCGTTCAGTTTTATATCTCACATATAAGTGAAATCGTATAGTCTCAACATCTTTCCTAACGTAGTTCAATTAGTATGATACTCTCAAGATCCATCCAAGGTGACGCAAATTACAGTATTACATCTTTTCTTATGGCTGAGTAATATTTCATTGTCTATATGTACCACATTTAAAAATACTATGTTAAATAAAAGTAGTAAACGTGGGCATCCTTTTCTTTTTCCTCATCCTAAGGAAAACAATTTTAGTTTTTCCCCATTAAGTATGATGTTAGCTGTGTGTTTGTCATATACGATCTTTATTTTGTTGAGATATGTTTTCTTTTTTTCTATTTGTGAATTTTTTTATCATAAAAAGATGCTGGATTTGTCAAATGCTTTTTCTGCATCTATTGATATCAAATGGTTTTATCTTACAATTTGTTAATGTGGTGTATCATATTTATTGGTTTGGGAATATTGAATCACACTTACATTCCAGGAATAATTACAGTTTGATCATGATGTGTGATAGTTTTAATGTATTGCTCATTCAGTTTGCTAATATTTTGTTGACGATTTTTGCATCTATGTTCATCATGGATATTGGCCTGTAATTTTCTTTTTTTGCAATATCTTTGTCTGGTTTTGGAATCTGGGTAACGATCTCATAACATGGGTGTGGGAGCCTTCCATTTTCTTTAATTTTTTAAAATAGTTTGAGCGAATAGATGTTAATTGCTCTCTGAATGTTTGGTAAAGTTCACCTGTGAAGGCATCTGGTCCAGGACTTTCCTTTCTTGGGAGTTTTTGATTACTGATTTGATTTTGTTAGTAGTAATCAGTTGGTTCAGATTTTCAGTTTCTACTTAACTCAGTCTTGCAAGATTTTATGTTTCTAGAAATTTATCCCTTTTTTCTAGGTTGTCCAATTTGTTGGCGTACATTGCTTATGGTATTTTCTTATAATCCTTTGTATTTCTGTGGAGTCAGTTGTCAGTTATCTTTTTTCGCTTCTGATTTTATTTATTTGGATTCTCTTTTTGTCTTGATGGATATGTAAGACCTGAAACAATAAATTGTGTAGAAGAAAACATAGGTACTAAACTCATGGATTTTATGAATTTGACCTCAAAGGCAAGAGAAGTAAAAGCAAAAATAAATGAATGGGACTATATCAAACTAAAAAGCTTCTGCTCAGCAAAAGAAATCATCAACAAAGTAAAAAGACAGCCAGTCGAATGGAAAATAATATTTTCAAGTGACACCTTTGATGGGGGTTAATATCCAAAATATTAAAGAACATATACAACTCAAAGAAAAACAAAAAATTAAAAATGGGCAGAGCACCTGAGCAGACATTTTTCCCAAAAAGACATACAATTATCCAACAGACATATGAAAAGATATTCAATTTCACTAATTATAAAGAAAATGCAAATCAAAACCACAAAGAAATACTACCTCACACCTGTTAGGATGGCTATTATTAACAGGACAAAAAATAGTAAGTGTCGGAGAGGTTATAAAAAAAGTGGAACCCTTATATATTGCTAGTGGGAATGTATGTTGGCACAGTCACTATGAAAAACAGTAAGGAGTTTTCTCAGAAAATTATGAATAGAGCTACAATTTGACCCAACAATTGCACTTCAGGATATTTACCTGAAAAATTAAAACATTTAAATTTTTTCCATAAAGAAATATACACCTTGACATTCATTGCAGTTTTATTCACTGTGGCCAAGATGGAAACTACTGAAGTGTCTTTGATAGATGATGGATAAAGAAGATGTGGTACATATATACAGTGGAATAGTACTCAGTCACAAGATAAAATATTGCCATTTACGACAACATAGATGGTTCTTGAGATTATCATGCTAAGCGAAATAAGGCAGACAGAGAAACTTGAGAACCATATAATTTTCCTTTATATGGGATATAAAACTGAAAGCAACAAACGAACATAACAAACAGACTCATGAACATGGAAATAATTTAGTGGTTACCAGAGGTAAGGCAGGAGGTAGATAAGGATGAAGGGAGTCAAATATATGGTGATGGAAAGAAATTTGACTTTGGGTGGTAAACACAGAATGCAATATACAAATTTTGAATCATACACTTGAAACCTATGTGATTTTATTAACCAATGCCACCTCAACACATTTAATAACAAATTTTAAAAGTTTATTAATTTGTTTATCTTTTCAAACAATTAGCTCTTGGATTCCATGATCTTGTACAGTTTTTTTAAAATCATATTTTGTTAATTTCACACTAATCTTTATTATATTCTTCTACTCACTTTGGGCTTTGTGTGCTATTGCTGGGTTTTCTTTTTTCTTTTTTTTAGCTTCTTTAAGTGTAAGGTTAGATTGCTTGTTTGATTTTTCTTGTTTCTTGAGATAGGCCTGTATTGCTATGAATTTTTATTTTAGAACTGCTTTAATTGTTTCATATGTATGTTTTTGTTATTGTTCTTATTTGTTTCATATTCTTATTTCTACCAAGTTTAAAATGCAAATAGTCTTAGATGAGAAAACACAGTATTTTAAATTCATAGAGGAGCATGTTATTGTGGAGAAAGACAATTAGGAGTGTTGCATAAATCATTACAGAAAGTGAAAGGAACATAGGGTGGAGGCCATATGTGATTTGCCTAATGCCCACTTTTTAGTGTGTTTCTCACAGTGGGTATCTAGCTACTAGGTGACTTTCTCGTTTGGTTTCTATGCTTTTAGTGATCTCTGTTCTTCGCAAGTTTTAATTGTTTTAAATTCATTAGTCTTCTTTGTTAAATATGTAAGCATATTTATCAATCGTCTGTAGAAAAAAATGTTTTGACTTTGTACATGTTTTGCTTAAGTTTAGCTGATCTTATTTAACTTTTTATTAGTTCATAAACTTAAAAAAGTAATATATATGTACTCGTGGAAGTGAAAGTTGATTATTTTAAATTGTTAATATTGTTTTTTAAAATTTTATCTTATTATTAGATTCAAGCATTCAGTACATTGATTAGACATTTATACAGTTTCTAAAGTGATCCCACTAATTGCTCTTTCTCTCCTCTGGTTCTCCACCTTGCCATTACATTAATGCTAACCACATTCCCTATGCCATGCTCCCCATCCCCTTGACTATTTATCAACTACTAATTTGTACTCCTTTAACCATTCACTCCATTATTCCAACCCTCCAACACTCCTCCCCTCTGGCTTTCACCAGACTGTCCTCTATATTCGTGAGTCTGGTTTTGATTGGTTTGTTCTTTTTGTTTCTTAGATTCCGCATATAGGTGAAATCATATGGTGTTTATCTTTCTCTGTCTGACTTATTTCACTCATATTTTGAATCATCCTGTTTTTACTTTCATTTGCCTCAAGGTATCTTTTAATTTCTTCCTTGATCTCATCATTAATTCATATATTGTTTTGTAGCATGTTATTTAGCCTCTATGCAGTTGTGTTTTTCATTTTTTCCTCTGTAATTAGTTTCCAGTTTCATACCCTTATAGTTGTAGAATGTCGGGAAAATCTGTTAATTGGTGTCAATGAGGGTTAAATTCACCTACTATGACTGTATTGATATCAATTTATTGCTTTATATGAGTCAATATTTACTTTATATATGTAGGTGCTCCTATGTTGGGTATATAAATGTTTACTAGATTTATGTTCTCTTATTGGATAGATACTTTTATCATTATGTAATGCCTTCTTTGTTTCTTATTATAGCCTTTGTTTTAAAGTCTATTTTGTTTAATATAAGTATTGCTTCCTCAGCATTTTTTTTTCATTACCATTGTGAAATATCTTTTTCCATTCCTTTATTTTCAGTCTGTGTGTGTCATTTAATCTGAAGTGGGTCTTTTGTAGACAGCATATGTATGCATATTGTTTTCTTATCCATTCAGACACCCTATGTCTTTTGATTAGAGCATTTAATCCATCTACATTTAAAGTGATTATTGATAGGTACATAGTTTTTGCCATTTTACTTGCCATTTTGCTATTCCCCCACTTCTTCTTAAAGAAATTTAACATTTCGCGTAATAACATCTTGGTGGTAATGAAAACCTTTAGCTTTTTATGTCTAGGATGCTTTTTATCTGTCTTTAGATTCTGCTGCGTGGAAGCTAGCCTTTTGAAATGGGATTCACCCCAGCAGGGTCATGTGCCTGTTGAGACCACCCTTTGTGTGTGCATCTTGTACGGCAAATCAAGTGGTGCTTCTTTGTGGTCTGATGCCAACCACTGAGTGTGTAGGTTCTTGTGAGAGCTCCCCTTCATACCAAGGTCAGCCACTGCCTGTGGTGGTCCATGGTTACCTGGTAGGGAGCTACAAAGCTATCCATGGTTGGACATTGCCTGTGTTGTATATGGAGAAGACACACTGCCACAGCTCTGGGCCTGGGGCAGCTCTTTAAAAAACCCAGGGCACCCTAAGATTTAAGATTACCTGCCAGCTGCTCTTAAGGCTCAGCAGCTAAAAGAACTTCATGTGATATGCAAGTTGGATGTAGCAGGGTCCAGTGGATCACCAAGGTTGGGCAAGTTGTGCTCCCTAAGTTAGTGCAGATTAAGATTGGTGCCAGTGATGAGCCTGTGGCCACTCAAAATGTCTCAGATCACACTGAGGCCAGCTGCTTCCCACTTTGGGCCCATAGACCCTTGTTATTTTTTCAAAAAATGATGTAGCTTGGGTCAAGAATTGTTGCCTGCCACCACAAGTGACTCTAGAGGTGCCTGGGCCAAGCTCTGTTGATTGCTTCTGAAGAAGCCTCCAACAGAGAGCTCCAGGTGGGGCTGGTTGCCCAGCCATAGAATTCCTCCAACAATGTGAGTTAGGTGGGGTGGGTTTCAGGGAGTCCCCAGGGTGGAGTAAGTGGAGTTCACCAGGCCAAAGCAAATTTAGATTTGGCCATGTGTGGGGAGAATTCAACATAGTCAACATAGTGCTCACATGTAAGTTGGAAAAAAGGAGAGCTCAACAAAGGGACAATGACAGCTATTTCTCGAGCCCTTGCCTTGAAGCCACACAACTCAGTCTTCTCTATATGTCTTTGGCATTTCCTGAGCTGCTGTCCCTCTTCCAGAGTCAGGGTTAGAGCCTGTATGTGAGCAAGTCTGTATGCAGGCAGTTTAACGGGATGCTTGAGTTCCCAGCTATCTTACTTCTCATTTTGACAGCCAGAATCATCACTAATTTTTACAGCCAGATGTTTTTGGGGCTCCTCCTCCTGGCACTGGAAACCTGGGCTGGGGAGGCTGGTGTGGGGCTAGGGCCCCTCTGCCTTCCTGAGAGGGACCTCCACAGCCTACATATCCCTCTTAATGCTAAACTGCCACACATGGTTGTAGGGCCAGGACATTTCCGATTCCACCACTCCTACAACTCAATGTGGTTTTCTCTTTAAATCCTTAATTGTAGGAGTTCTATTCAGCAAGAGTTCAGATGGTTCTCCAGGTTCATCATTCTAGAATTTAGTTGTCATTTTAATGCAGTCATGGGAAGTGGCAAGCACAGTATTTCTTTCTCTACCATCTTGACCAAATCTCATAAAGCAGGAGCCTTGTGTATCCTTGTGTAAATTACATTAATATGCTATTTCTGGTTAAAATTAAGTCTGTAATATCAGACTGGGATATATGTATAAATTTGGTGTTAATATAGGAAAATGCCTCTCTTACATTAAAGTTAATGGAGAGCATTATAATATGTGCACTGGTTTTAAGGTGCATCAGAACATGGACAAGAAATATAGAAAAATGTTAAGAATTGGTTCGTGATCATGAATGACTATTTCTATGTTTGTCATTGTTATAATATTGTTCTTTGTAAAGACTTTAATAAGAAACTGCTTTACCACTATGACAGTTTTTACAAGTCTTTTCCGTTCCTGTTGACACCAGTCATGTGGAGAGGAAATGAAACAGAACTCACAGATTTCACCCTCCTGGGCTTTTTTCCGGAATTTAGACACATCACAGTCGTAATCTTCACCATTCTCCTGATCTACATGGTTGCCTTCACTGGCAACACTCTGTTGATCCTGCTCATTTGGTTGGATTCACGGCTCCATACCCCCATGTACTTCCTGCTTAGTCAGCTCTCCTTCATGGATTTGACTTTGACTTCTAGCATTGTCCCCAAGATGGCAGCCAACTTCTTCTCTGGACAGCGGAGAATCTCATTCCTGGCTTGTGGGACTCAAATATTCTTTTCCCTGACTGTGGGTATTGCAGAATGCATCCTTATAACTGTCATGTGCTTTGATCGTTATGTGGCCATCCGTAATCCCCTCCGGTACCCTGTCATCATCAGTCCTAGGGTTTGCTTGCAGATGATTGCTATGTCTTGGGCTGGAGGGGCATTTACTTCTATGGGCCATGTCGCTTTCACCTTGCATTTTCACATTTGCAGCCCCAGAGAGATCCCTCACTTTTTTTGTGAAGTCATGGCTGTCCTTAGGATTGTCTGTGAAGACATTTCAGCCTATGAAAAGGCAGTGGTGGTGACCAGCATCCTTGTTTTGCTGCTGCCCTTATCTCTCATCTTGTCCTCCTATGTTCTCATCTTCCTTACTGTACTCCAGATGAACTCCCCAGAAGGCAGGAACAAGGCTCTGGCCACTTGCTCCTCTCACCTCTGTGTGGTGGGTCTCTACTTTGGTCCAGGTATGTGCATCTACATGAGACCTGGCTCTGCCAAGACTCCAAAGTTGAATCAGGGTCTCTTTCTGTTTGGGACAGTCCTCACCCCTCTCCTGAACCCTCTTGCCTACAGTCTCAGAAACAAGGAAGTTATAGGTGCACTAAAAACATTGATCAGGAAGTGTCAGTCTTCCAGATAGAGGGCAGAAAGCCTACTATCAGCTGCAAGCAATTCAGAGATGTACCAGCAAAGGGGCCTTTTGTCAGTTAAAAAATAATGCCTCAGGACACTGGAAGAGTCAACTAATATTACTGAGCAGCAATTTATTTTCTATCTCTGTCTTAGAATTTCTGTCTAATAGTCCCAGATGACCTGCTGATAAGGACAAGGGAATATGCCCATCCTTCCTCTGCACCATTTCTACTTGATGGCCACGTGTGTACTATCATTTTCTGAGCTTCCCGTTGGTTCCATGAGAGAAAGTTCTGTTGTCTGAACCCACATATTGCAGAACATCTCCTAGCTCTTAGGTGGTGCCTCAGAAGTACTCACTGGTTAATTAATGGGCATGAGGATAGATTGTTGAGAATCTAGTAAATTTTCTAGTGTTGTTTTGTTCTACCTAAGAAGACTATTAATTTCTCTCAATCCTACAAAAGTGCAAGGTCTTCGCCTCTATGTCAGTGCTTCCAATGAGTGGTTTCCTGATCACCTGTATTAGAATCACATGTTGTCTTTATTAACTGTGCCCACAAAGTAGTTCTGTGCCATTTCAGACCAGCAGAAGTAGAACCTATTATATGGGGCTTAAGAATCTGACTGGCAGACTTTCAAGAGATTCTCACAACCATCAATGGATGAGAGCCTTCCATCTATTTATCGACCTAGTTAATTTTCTAGACCAGATTGGCAAAATTTTACCAGTCTTAAAGTTTCCTAATATTTTTATAATGTATCTGTAGGATGGGTTAAGGTAGCTGGCAGACACTAATGTTATTTTTAAAAATTATAGGAAATTAGCCTTTTAAAAATAATTTGAAGTTTTGAGCAGTCAGAAATGAGTAAATAAAGTAGTTTTTAAAAAGGTAATGTTTGTGTAATAACATGACTGATTTAAAATATTCATAACGTAGAGTAGAATTTAAGCAGGATGCCTTATAGGTGTTTCCAAAATGTTGCTTTATGTCAAAAATTGAACATATTCAATATAACTATTGAAAACACTAGGAACTAATTACATGCATTTTTTAAATGTTAAGTGAAATAGAGAAACAGACCATGTTTTTCAGTGAATCGGAAACATTCAAATTGAGCACTAACCTCTTGATTTATCCCCCTCTAAATGTCTCAGAAGCCTTCAATTGGACATTTTATTGTAAAGACAAAAAGTGAATTTTGGGAAGCTTAAAGATTCTTATATCAAATATCGACTGTTACAAAAATATTAAACATGGGCCCTCTAGAATTTCTAGACTAACAATCTAGGTTTAGGGAATCTAGTTCAAATAACATCCCTGGGAACTTTTCTTTCCTTTTTTTTTTTTTTTTTTTTAACTTCTCGCTCTTGTTTTAAAAAAATTAAGTTTATTGGGTAATATTGGTTAATAAATTATATAATTTTCAGGTGTATATTATAATTTGACATCTATATATTTTATTGTGTGATTACCACCCAAAGTCCAGTTTCCTTCAGGTACCATATATTTGATCCCCTTTACCCACTTCACTCTCCTCCTATCCCCTTATATTTGACCTACTTTACCCTGTCTACCTTTTCCTACCTCTCCAACCTCCTACCCTCTCATAACCACTAGTCCATTATCCATGTCCCTGAGTCTCTCTCTGCCCTGTTCGTTCGTTACTCTTAGGTTTATATACCACACATAAGTGATATCATGTGATTTTCTACTTTTTCAGTCTGGCTTATTTCTCTTAGAATGATCATCTCGCGGTCCATTCATGTTGTAGAAAATGGTAGTATTTCATCTCCTTATGGCCGAATAGTATTCCATTGTATATATGTACCACAGCTTCTCTAGCCAATCATCTATTGTAGGACACTTCAGTTACTTCCATGTCCTGGCCACTGTGAATAATGCTGCTCTGAACATCGGTGTGAAAATATCTTTTTGGATATGGGTTTTCAAATATTTGTGGTAAACACCCAGTAGTGGGATTGTTGGATCATATGGTAGATCAATTCTTAGTTTTTTAAGGAACCTCCCCCATATTGTTTTCCATAGTGACTGAACCAATTTGCAATCCCACCAGCAGTATATGAGGGTTCCTTTTTCTCTGCATCCTCTCCAACATTTGTTATCACTTGTCCTGTTGATTATAGCTATTCTAACAGATATGAGATGGTATCTCATCGTGGTTTTGATTTGCATTTCCCTAATAGCTAGAGATGTTGAACATCTTTTCATATGTTCGTAGGCCATTTGTATGTTCTCTGGAGATAAGTGTCTGTTCAGGTCCTCTTCTCATTTTTTGATTAGATCGTTTGTTTATTTTTTGTTGTTGTTATTGAGTTGCATGAGTTCTTTGTATATTTTGGATATTAGGCCCTTATTGGAGGTGTTGCTTGCAAATATATTTTCCCATTGAGATGGTTGTCTTTTTACCTTGTCGATGATTTATTTTGCTGAGCAGAAGCTTTTTAGTTTGATATAGTCCCATTCATTTATTTTTGCTTTTACTTCCCTTGCCTTTGAAGTCAAATTCATAAAATCCTCTTTAAATCCAAGGGCCTTGAGTTTAGTTCCTATGTTTTCTTCTATGCATTTTATTGTTTCAGGTCTTATATTCAGGTCCTTAATCCATTTTGAGTTGATTTTGGCATGTAGTGATAGACAGCAGTCTAGATTCGTTCTCTTGCAGGTGGCTTTCCAGTTTTCCCAGCACCATTTATTGAAGAGGCTTTCCTTTCTCCACTGTATGTCTTTGACTTTTTTTATCAAAAGTTATTTGCCCATATAAATATGGGTTTACTTCTGGACTCTCAATTCTGTTCCACTGGTTTGTGTGTCTGTTTTCCTGCCAATACCATGCCATTTTGAATACTATCACTTTGTAGTATAAATTGAAATTGGGCATAGTGATGCCTCCAGCCTCATTCTTTTTTCACAGGATGGTTTTGGCAATTCAGGTTTTCTTTGTGTTTTCATACAAATATGATTTTTTGTTGTATTTCTTTAAAAATACTGATAGGATTTTGATGGGGATTGCGTCAAATCTGTATAATGCTTTAGGTGATATGGTCATTTTAACTATGTTGATTCTTCTGATCCAAGAACACGGAATATCTCTCCATTTTTTTTTTTTTTTTGTATCTTCTTCGATTTCTTTTCATAGGATCTTGTAGTTTTCATTATATAGGTCCATCACATGTTTCGTTAAATTTATTCCTAGGTATTTTATTCTTTTTGTTGCAGTTGCAGAAGGAATTATTTTTTCCATTTCTTTTTCTGACGCTTCATTTTTAGAGTATAGAAACACTATGGATTTTTGAACATTGATTTTGTATCTGGAGACTTTACTATATTTGGTTATTGTTTCTGGTAGTGTCTTGTGAAGATTTTAGAGTTTTATATATAGAGAACTATGTCATCTGCAAATAGTGACAGTTTGACTTCTTTGTTTCCTATTTGGATGCTTTTTATATCTTTCTCTTGTCTGATTACACTTGCTAGGACCTCCGATGTTATATTGAATAACAGTGGTGATAGTGGACAGCCCTTCTTGTTCCTGATCTTAGAGGGAATGTTTTTAGTTTTTCACCATTCAGTATAATGTTGGCTGAGGGTTTGTCATATATGGCCTTTATTATGTTAAGGTACTTTCCTTCTATACCAATTTTCTTAAGTGTTTTGATCATAAATTGATGCCGTATCTTGTTGAAGGCTTTTTCTGCATCTATTTATGTGACCATATCAATAGATATATTGAACCATCCCTGTGCCCCTGGGATGAAGCCTACTAGATCATGGTGTATAATCTTTTTGATATGTTGCTGTATTCTGTTTGCTAGTATTTTATTTAGGATTTTTGTATCTGCGTTCATGAGAGATATCGGTCTGTGGTTTTCTTTTTTTTGTGTCATTTTTACCAGGGTTTGGTATCAGGGTAATACCGGCCTCATAAAATGGATTGAGAAGTATTGCCTCCTGTTCGATTATTTGGAAGAGTTTGAGGAGAATAGGTATGAAATCTTCTTTGAATGTTTGATAAAATTCACTGGTGAAGCCATCTGTTCTTGGACTTTTACTTTTTGGTAGATTTTTGATGATCGTTTCAATTTCCATACTGCTACTCAGTCTATTTAGATTTTCCAGATCTTCTTGATCCAGTCTAAGAAGATTGTATTTTTCTAAGTACTGGTTCATTTCTTTTAGGTTATTAAATTTGGTGTTACATACTTTTTTTGTCGTATTCTTGCACGATGCTTTGTATTTCTGTGATGTCAATCATAATTTCCCCTTTTTCATCCTTGATTTTATTTGTGTCTTTTCTCTTTTTTCTTTAGTGAGTCTAGCCAGGGGGTTGTCGATTTTATTAACCTTCTCGAAGAACCAGCTCTTTGTTGTATTTATTTTTTCTTTTTTTTAATCTCAATTTCATTTATTTTTGCTCTAATTTTGATGATTTCTTTTGTTCTGCAGACTCTAGGCCTCATTTGTTCTTCCTTTTCTAGTTTTTAAGATGAGGCATTAGGTTGTTTATTGGGCTCATTCTTGTTTTTGGAGATAGGCCTGTAATGACATGAACTTTCCTCCTATGACCGCTTTTGCCATGTCTTAAAAGTTTCAGTATGTTGTACTGTCATTATCATTTGTTTCTATGTATCTCTTAATCTCTTCTTTTATTTCTTCTCTGACCCAGTTATTCTTCAGTAGCATGCTGTTCAATCTCTATGTATTTGTGGTTCTTCCTGCTTTCTTTTTGTAGTTGATATCTAGTTTTCAAACATTATGATCAGAGAATGTGTTTGGTATGATTTCAACCCTCTTATATTTGTTGAGGCTATTTCTGTGTCCCAGTATGTGGTCGATTCTTGAAAATGTTCCATGTGCACTAGAGAAGAATATATAAGCAGCCGTTTTGGTCTAATGTGTCATTTAAAGATATTATGCTCTTATTGATCTTCTGTTTGGATGAACTGTCCATTTCTGACAGTGGGGTATTTAGGTCCCCTACTACGATAGTGTTTTGATCTGTTTTTCCCTTTAATTGTGTCAGTAATTGCTTTAGATATTTCAGGGCTCCCTGATTGGGAGCATAGGTATTAATAAGTGTTATGTCTTCTTGGTGAATAATTCCCTTTATCATTATGAAATGTCCTTCACCTTTTTTATTTTGATGTCTATTTTTTTCTGACATTAGTATGGCTACTTCTGCTTTTCTCTGAATGCCATTTGCTTGAAATATCATTTTTCCCTTCTTCACTTTGAGTCTATGTTTGTCTCTAGAGCTGAGATGTGTCTCCTGGAGGCAGATTATAGTTAAGTTTTGTTTTTTGATCCATTCTGCAACTCTGCCTTTTTATTGGTGAGTTTGGTCTATTTACATTTAAGATGATTATTGAAATATGAGGTCTTCTTATAACTATTTTATCTTTCACTTTCTGGTTGCTCGGTGTTTCCATCACTTCCTTGTCCATGTGTTTCTGTTTTCTTTATTTTGGTTGGCTTTTGTGGGTATTGCCCTGGTTCTTCTTGTTTCATATTATACACTTCAGTTCTGACTCTATGGTGCATAATTACTATTACAAATGTGAAAAATTTAATTTTTTATATATATGTATATGTATACATATATATATGTATACATATATAGGTGTATGTGTGTGTGTATATATATATATGTACATATATACATATACATATATATACATATACATATATATGTACATATATATACATATACATATATATACACATATACATATATGTACATTTATATATACATATACATATATATACATATATATATACATACACACACACACACACACACACACATACAGTTGTCCATTTTCTTCTGAGTGGGCCTTATCTCCTTTCCCCTTTGTCAATTTGGATCTTTGAATCCTCCCCTTTTCAGTCATCGTTATCTAAATTTGTTTCTATGTATGCTGAACTTTCATTACTATCTTGCTATAGAAATTCTCTTCTTATTATCTAAGCTTATAATGCCCTGCTGTTAGTAAGGGTTGCACTCCTCTACTTCTATTTGCACAATAGTCACTTTACTCCTAATTACAGGTTTTTTTTTTTTTTTTGGTCATTTTGTTTTAGGTTAACCTACCCCTTTCAGTATTTCCTTAGTGCAGGCCTTGTAGTGAAGAATTCCCTTGATTTATGTATATCTGGATAGGTCTTTATTTCTCCTTCCTGTCTAAAAGAGAGTTTAGGCAAATACAGTATTCTGGGCTGATAGTTCCTTTCACTTTATAGTTTAAATATTTGATTCCATTCCTTTCTGAATTGTAAGGTTTGTGCTGAGAAGTTTGAGGATAATCTAATTTTAGTGGAGAGTTCTATTTTTGTATGGAAGTAATAAGTATTTTAATCATGTGACTTCACAGCAAATAGTTTACCAGGCGGGTCACAGGGAAGGCACTCATCTTGGATTTTGGACCATGTGCTTATGATCCACTATCGCAGGCAGAGCATCTTTGTATGAAATGGCTTAATCCTTTAAGGGGAAATAATTGAATAAAAAGTCAATGATGTAGTAATTTAAGAGAATTATGATATTTATATTTGTGGTTTTGAGATAAATTACTTGTGTTGAGGGAATATTTTAGGGTTGGGAAATTTAGTCATTTTTTTCCCTAAATTTTTTTCTACAGTTGGAACAGTGAAAATGAATGAACTTCCTTTAAAAAAAATTATGATTCCATCATAATTAAATCATAGTTTTTTCTATTATCTTGTTCATGATTTTAATTTTCTTTCTCTAATTTAACAGTTATCTTCTGTGCATTTTTTTGTGTAGAATGCTTGTAGCTCTTCTCTAAATAGTGTTTTAAAAAATTAACCACATGAATAAATAATATATGAAAATAATATTTTGTAACTCAATGAATTAAGCTTCAAGATTGAAACTAGAGCATTGTGGGAATAGGATGTAGGAAAATTGGGCATTTCTGAAAAGAAATGCAGGGTAACTGCCTTTTTAGGAGCCCAGAGAGCTACAGGAGAGGGACATTGAATTAGGGCAGGCAGGAGATAGGAGGTAGTGGAAGAGAAATTCCTCTGCATAACCTTATCTGACTCCAGACACAACTGGATATAAAAATAATGATCTCAGCTCAAGAAATTAGTTGGAACACTTTTGGCAATTCAGAATGTTGAAATCACAATCATCAATTCTACAACCTACACATTACAAGTCAAAACAATATAAATCTACATGGGAAAGATCCTACAGAATGAGGGGTTGATCAAGGTCTTGCTTTATCCAATAGTTTATGAGCATGCCTTCAAGTATTCAGGTTTGACTAGAGACAAACTCTGTTCAGGTTGGAACGGAATGACTTTGAGGTTAAAACTAAATGGTTTCTTATTGAGCTATGAGCAAGCATCAGCATACCCCTAAGTCCAGCTCTTGGTCCCTATAATAGGAATCTTCATTCTCCCAGCTATGTTTCAACCCAAGCAAGATCTCATTATACATGTTCAGGAAGATATGATGAGAAAGACCATTGTTTGCTCTCCCACCTAAGAAATATTTTGAGAGCCTACTGTAGCAGACACTGTTTTAGGCACTGGGGATAGAGAAGTGAAGAAAAGAAAATCATGCTCTCATGGAGCTCATACGATAGCTGAGGACATGGGAAATAATAAGTAAATATTAAATAGGTCACAAGGTAATAAGTGCTCTAAAGAAAAAAAAGAACATGAAAAAAGGTGGAGAGAGATGGGCACTACTAAAGGTAGTAGGTCATGGAGGGCATCTCTGATTAGGGAACATTTGAGCAGAGATCATAATGAGTACAGAAAAAGCAGCACACTTCAGGGAAAAGTTGTTCCATCAGAAGAACAGTAAAAGGAAGCCATCCATCAAAAGTGGGTATGGATGTTGAAGACACAGTGATGAGACTCATGTGGTTGACAGTAGTGATAGGAGACAGTGACTAGCATGGGTAAGTTATCCAGGGACACTGAGAAAGGCACTGCAATGTTCAGGGTAAGAGGTGGAAGACATCTGAGCTGAGTGGAAGCACATTAGCTGAGGAAAGAGGCTCAGTTCTGGATGTGTCTCAAGACTGGCTGAAGAGAGAGGGAGAAGAAAGAGGCTGGGCAGCTCAGAGATTCTGGCACATACAACTTTGAGAAGAGCTGTCTTAAGGGTCCAGGCCCAGATGTCTGCTTTGCAGCCCATCACAGGTCTCTAGTAGTGGCTCTGGATCAGGAAGCACCTAAATGCTAATGGTCATGGCCACCAGGGTCTGTGTGACCCTGCCTTCCCTTGCTTCGTGAGTCTGTCTCCAGTCAGCATCACCAAACACCCTTGTCTTCTGTCATTCTGTTGGATTGGGCCAGTGACAACACCAACAGGTCAGAAGTAGGAGGGAAAGGAGTTGCTCTCATGAGGCTGGGCTGGGGCATGACTACATCCTCCACCAAGGGCCACACTTCGTAGGCAACACTCTTGCTTCTATTCTCACCACTCCCTCCGCTTGGGACCAGGGTGATAGTGTCCTCTACTCTGCTTTTCCTATTTTCTTTTCATCTGTCCCCACCCTGCACGGCACACCTCACTGATGCTCTGACACTGCTGAGGGTGCTCTCTTTGTTTCTGGAACTCTGAGCAGCAAGAAGCAGTCTCACATTGCAGGATCACATCACTGTCTCCCAGCCATAACTTCCCTGATATAATATACAGTTTTTGCCTTGTTAGGTGGGAGGTAAGTGGGACAGGAAAACTTTCCCTAGCACTGGTGCCCCAGGCTGTTTTCATGCCTGTCCTGTGAATTCTCCACATCTTTGGGCTGCAGCTTGCCCAGCGATCACTGAAGAAGCAGGTCTTACTAGCTATCATGCAACCCAAGATGCAGCTTGAACTCTTGCCAACATATACTACTGATGGATTAGACAGATGTCAAAGCAGTACAGCTCTAACTTACCAAACAGAGAAAGTGGAAATTCTCAGACAAAGGGTGTTGGGTACTCCCTGGGTCACAGCATTGCATGGATGAGGCAATCAGAGACCATCTGCTATCTCAGATCAGAGGATACCACCAAGGTCACCTAATAAGGTGCACTTGAGAGGCATAATCAATTTCAGAGAGCCAAAATTCTGTTCAAACTATTGGTGCATTTTCTCCCACATTTTGATCCTTGTGCTTGTTTAGTGCTTATCTGTCAGTTGAAAGGAGGCATGAAACTGTTCAAATTCCCTTAAGTCACATCTAGTCCATCATATATATAGTAATAGCCCCTGGAAAATGGTCAAATCTTTACTGACTCCTAACTGTGGGAAACTGCTATGCAGCATTGATGAGGTGATGAGGAATAGATGAGGGAAGGGTCGATGAGAGCCTATTTCAAGCCCTGCACATGGTAAGCTTTCCTGAAGTATTGGAGCCCTTCACTTCACCTGCTTGAAGTGAAGATTCATAAGCATTTCCACTCTGGTTTGGGAAAAAAAGGAGGTGAATACACAAAACAGCAAAAGGGACACATCGTAAAGAAATGTGTGAGATCAGTAAAATTGGACAGTTTGATGAGATGAATGAATGTGCTAATGTGTTTACATCCTCTTTTCCCTGCTTTAGAAAAAAGAGAAATAAGTGTTTATGTTATTATACATACGACTTATTGACAATCTAGGCCTGGCCCTGTCATATTAGCAACTTTGAGTTCGCGGCTCTTAATGACACCTGATTTGAATTTAGCCATGGTCTATAAGAGGAAATCTTAGACTTCAGTTTCCTGTTTTACATGCACTGAAGCTGATCCCATTTGTTTTATGAGAAAAAGTCCGGTCCCACCGACAACGCTTCCTTCAGCACACCACTTAGGAAAGCTGGATGGCCATCAATTCAAGCTTCATTTTCATCACTTCCTTCAATCTACATGAGAGGGTGTTAGATTAGCTTATTATGATCATAATACTAATACTAGAATAATGATAATGGTCAGTATAACATTTAGTGTGGGCAAGGCACCATTCTGATCTAATCCTTACAATAACTCTGTGAATTATGTTCTATTGTTATTCTCCTTTTATAAATGAGGAAACCAAGGCACATAGAGGTGAAAAAATTCACCCCAAATCATACAGCGAGTAAGTGGTTCTGCCAGGATTTAACCCACCTCAGATCTCTGCTGGTAACCTCACACTCTGATGCTTGTAGTAGCAGCCGGGGTACACTGACAGGATAGTTCCTGTCTGAGGCTCGCTCGCCTCTGCTTCAGATATTCTGTGATGCTGAGTAAGACATAAAAAGTGAAGTGCAAAAAAAAAAAATAATGACAACACTGAGTAAACATGCCAGTGTGCATGAAAATATCCCCAAAAGGACAAAAAATAAGGAGTAGAGCTGAAGTGAGAGCAGCATCGGGTTCAGAGGGTCTCGCATTGCAGCAGTCATGGTGGGGAGACTGATGGTGATAGCTGAGACTTGAGTGGGACAGGAAATAGTTGCTACTGTCTATCGCTATAGCTCCTGGTGATTTTCAAGCCTAGAGAAGCTGAGGGACACACAATGGCCTTTCACTAGGTGAACAGCCAACTTGTCTACATGCTTTTGACATCTCTGCGAGAGCCACTTACAGTGATCACTGTAGACCCAGGTTTTATTGGGGTCTGGAGGATGGAGGTAACTCCAAATAGTTACACAGAAAAGGGCAAAAGCATGAGGAAAAGGGAGAGAGGTAGGGCAACCAAAAGGATCCCAGAAACCACAAGTCAAAGTCACATTTAATGTAAATGAAAACCTTCAAAAAATTCAACAATGGAACGTGGATTCGTGGTAGAGTTAATTTTATAGAAGAGTCTGAAGAAGACAGTAAGATAAATTTATTTAGAATTTTCAAGGAGGAAAAATGATGGTATAATTTTAAAATATTAAAAATAACAAATTCTTGGTAAATGGTGTCAAGAAGACAAAGAAGTAGGAGGTTCCATACCTCAGCCCTTCATAGAAACACAAATTTCAACATCGTCTGTGCACATAAATGCCTTTGCAAATTGCTCCAGGTGGCCCATTGACAGTCAACTGCCATCACCCTACCCTTCCTGCTGGGTCTCCCAATCCACATAGGCAACAATCTTTGGCTAGCACAGAGTGGGCACTACAGGGAAATTGATTGCAGGCAGACCTCTGCTGCCTGCAAGAGCTGCAATATCATGTGAGACCGCCCCAGATAGCAGCTGGTCTAACTGTGAACTGTGACTATAGTGGGAACACATGGGCACAGAAGTTGTAGCAAAACTGGGGCTGTATTGGCCGGATGGCCCTTGTCTCCCTGAGATCCTGCCCCATCCAATCCACAAAGTGCCCGCAGCACGTTGACAGGCAGCTGTCCCTGTCCTGCCCTTCTCTGGGGTTACACAGTCTGCACAGGCAACAGACCTTGGCTAGCAGTGAGCACATTTCAAGGAAAACAGTTGTGGGAAGACCACCACTGCCTGGATGAGCTGCAGTGTCTCTTGGGAGATTGCAAGGATCTGTGGGACTGGACCAGATAGCAGCTTGTCTCCTTGTGATCTATGACTACTGAGGGAACTGTGCAGACACAGAAGAAGCAGAAAACTGAGGCTATTGGCCTAAAAGCCCTTGACTCCCAGACACCCCACCCCTACTGATGCACAAAGTGCCTGAAGCACATTGACAGGCAGCTACCTCTGCCCTGGGGTGGCGCAGCCTGTGCAGTCAAAAACCTCAGTTGGAAAAATGAACAAGTTCAAGGAATATAGTCATGGGAAGATCACGTGTGTCAGCACAAAGTTTATATCACTTGGGCAGATCTCAGTGGTTTTGTGGGCCTTTCGCAGATGACAGTAGGTTGCTTAGTGATATCTGACTTTGGTGGGAGCCTGCAGTCCCAGAGCCGGTAGCAAATCTGATGTTGTGTAGACCTGATGGCCCCATGCCTTACTGAGATGATACCCCACCTAAGCCACAAATTACCTGTGGCAAGCCTGCTCCCAGGCAACTCAGTCACATCCTGTGCTCTCCTCGGAACATGAATTCAACAGCAAACAACAACACTAAGTTTATGTGATCCACACAAAGCTCGTTCATCCAGGAGAAGCTGTCAGTGGCAGGCCATGAACTCATACCCACGAGCTTCAATAATTCTTAACAGAGCTTGGGTGTTTTTAGGCCCAAGTTGGGAAGCAGCTGGCCTTGCTATGATTGGAAACTAGTACAGGGAGTCACAGAGACAATGCTGGCATATAAACTGACACTGCAGTGGTAGGGGGATCCAGGAGAATCCTGGGGTTCCTGCATCACCCAACATACATATCAGAGGCTCTTCCAATTTCAGAGACTTACAGGCAGCTGACAGGCAGTGTCAGGCATTGAGGAGCACTGGTCATTCTGATAAACTGCCCTAGATCGGGTATGGGGTTAATCAGATCACGGCCTACAACAGCGTCTCTTCCACTAACCTATAGATCCAGCATAGGCAACAACCATCTGCGATCGCCTTGTAGAAACCACCAGGTAGCCCTGAGCAATGAAAGGCAGTTTTTGACCTTGGCCTACAGGGAAGACTCTCCCAAGGGATCACAAAACAAATGCACCAGGAGGTGCCTGGCACTAGACAACAACAGAGCAACCCCTGACTAGTTCCATGAGCGGTACACACAAAGGGTGTTCTCAACAATTCCACAAAGCCTTCTAGGGCACATCCCACTCAGTGCCACACAGGACACCTTCCACATTAGGCCATCTGGCCAAGGCTGAGAGATGCATCAAGTATTCCTAGCACATAGAAATGAACACGGAGAGGCTAATAAAATGAGAAAACAAAGAAACATGCCACAAATGAAATAACAGGAGAAAACTACAGAAAATAAGCTAAGTGAAATGGAGGCAAGCGACTTACCAGAGACAGTTCAAAATAATAATTATAAGGATGCTCAGCGAACTTAGGGAGAGAATGGATGAGCTAATAAGAACCTCAACAGAGAAATAGTAAGCATAAAAAAGGACATAGAAACCATAAAAAAGGACCAGACAGAAAAGAATACAATAACTGAAATGAAGAATACACTAGAAGGATTCAACAATAGATTGGATGAAGTAGAAGATCGAATCAGTGAACTGGAGAACAAGGTAGCAGAATACAACCAATCAGAACAACAAAAATAAAAAAGAATTTAAAAAATGAGGATAGTTTAAGAGACCTCTGGGACAACATAAAGCTTAACAATATTCACATCATAAGAGTACCTGAAGGAGAAGAGAGAGAGTGAGGGAATGAGAATTTATTTGAAGAAATGATGACAGAAAACTTCCCTAACCTGGCTAAGGAATTAGACATACAAGTTCAGGAAGCACAAAGAGTCCCAAACAAGAAGAATTCAAAGAGACCCACACCAAGAAACATCATAATTAAAATACAAAGGGTTAAAGACAAAGAGAGAATCTTAAAAGCAGCAAGAGAAAGGCAACTAGTTACTGACAAAAGTACTCCCACAAGAAAGTCTACCGATTTTTCAAAGGAAACTTTGCAGGCCAGAAGGGAATGGCAAGAAGCATTCAAAGTTATGAAAAACAAGAATTTACAACCATAAATACTCTACCCAGCAAGGTTTTCAACTAAAATTGAAGGAAAGATAACGAGTATCCTAAACACAAAAAAAAAGCTTAAGGAATTCATCATCAACAAGCCTGTATTACAAGAAATGTTAAAGGGACTTATGTAAAAAAAGAAAAGGTTAAAAAGGAAAAAGAAAAAAAATACAAATAATAACATGGCAGTAACTATGTACCTACCAGTAATCACTTTAAATGTAAATCACTTAAATGCTTCAGTCAAAAGACATAGGGTAGCCAAATGGGTAAAAAACAAGACCCATGTATATACTGTCTACAAGAGACCCACTTCAGATCAAATGTCACCCACAGACTGAAAATAAAGGGATGGAAAATGATATCTCATGCAAATGGAAATAACAGTAACAATAAAAAACTGCATAGTAATACTTATATAAGATGAAATAAATCTAAAACAAGAGACAAAAAAGGAATTGAAATGATAAAAGGAACAATAAATCAAGAGGACCTAATCCTAGTTTAATATATACACACTCTACCTAGGAGCACATACATACATAAAGTAATTATTGACTTACATAGAAGGGGAGATTAACAGCAATACACTCATAGTAGGAGACTTTAAAACCCAACTGACAACAAGGGACAGATCTTCTGGACAAAAAATAAAAAATCAACAAGGAAACAATGTACCCAAAATGCACAATATATCAGATGGATTTAATAGATATTTTTGGAGCTCTTTACCCCAAAGCAGCAGAATACACATTCTTCTCAAGTGCACATGGAACATTTTCCAGGACAGAGCACATGTTAGGGCACAAAACAATTCTCATTAAATATAAGATTGAAATCATATCAACCATCTTCTCTGACCACAATGGTATGAAACTAAATATTAACTACAAAACAAAACAAAACAAAACAAAACAAAAACAAACCTGGAAAATACACAGACACATGGAGGCTAAATAACATGCTACTAAACAATATATGAGTTATCAATGAGATCAAGGAAAAAATCAGAAGAAACCTAGAAATAAATGAAAATGAAAATGAAAACACAATGACTCAATATCTATGGGACAGAGCAATAGCAGACCAAAAAGGGAAATTCATAGCAATATAGGCCTACCTCAAGAAACAAGAAAACACTCAAAAATAAACAAGCTAACCTTACACTTAAAAGAACTAGAATAAAAAACAAGTAAAAGAGCCCAAAGTGAGTAGAAGGAAGGGAATAACAAAGATCAGAGCAGAAATAAACAAAATAGGGGCTAGAAAAACAATACAAAAGATTATTGAAACCAAGAGCTGGTTCTTTAAAAAAAAAAATAAACAAAATCGATAAACCCTTAACCAGACTTATCAAGGAAAAAAGAGAGGACTCAAATAAAATCAGAAATGAAAGAGTAGAAATAACTATGAACTCCACGGAAATACAAAGGATCATAAGTAAATACTATGAGCAATTATATGCATTTAATTGGATAATCAAGAAGAAATGTGTACATTTCTAGAAATATACAATCTCCCAAGACTGAGTCAAGAAGAAACAGAAAATCTCAACTGACTGATTATAACCAATCAAATCAAATCAGTAATCAAAATCCTCCCCAAAAGCAAAAGTGCCGCAGGTCACAGACCTCAGGCCGTTTGACATAGTCGCAGCCGGAGTGAAGCGTTACTTGCAAAGCAAGCGATGCTAGAGTCATCTGTGCCAGTTGCTTTCCTTTGTATTGTCTATATTGGGAATTTATGCATTGCTTTTGATTACTGTTCCATCCTTGGGAGTGGAGGGGGGTGTTAGAGGGAAAGGCAACTTTTCTGAGAATGGGACACAAAGAAATATGAGTAATAAGAAATTAATCAAACAATTTGATCAAAGGAGAAAGCAAGATTTGTTTTCTGAGCAGGCTACTGTGTCAGTGCTTACATGGAAGGCCCCTGCAAAGGCCAGTGGGGGAACATAGTGGCTGAAAAAATGATTCTTACTGGAAATTACTGTTTGACTATCACTATAGGAACATAGGCCTTTGTTTATAGGAACATAACAATCTTAACAAGCTTTCTGCTTCTGTACCCCAGCTTGCACACCCAACCAGTAGGTCGGCAGGTAGTGAATACAAGAAAAATAGTCATTTGTGTTTAGACTGAATGAATAATGGGATTTTGGGCTTAAAAACTTGTACCTCTACATTTTGGAGTGACAAAAAATAAAACTGCCTTGCATCAAGGCTCTCTCCTTGTCATTTTTCCTTCACGACTCCATGTTTCCTTCAGCCCTGGAATTGGCTGGAGCTGGCCTCCGGCACAAAAGTCCTGGACCAGATGGCTTCATAAGTAAATTTTACTAAATATTCAAAAAAGAATTAGCACCTATTCTCAAACTCTTCCAAAAAATTCAAGAAGAAAAAGTCTCTCTAACTTCTTTCATGAGGCCACTATTACCTTGATTCTAAAACCAGACAAAGAAATTACAAAAAAAGAAAACTATAGGCCAATATCTCTTATGAACATTAATGCAAAAATCCTCTACAAAATATTAGCAAAAAAAAAAAATCAGCAGTACTTTAAAAATGTCAGACACCATGATCAAGTTAGATTTTTTTTCCTGGGATGCAAGGTCAGTACCATATTCACAAATCAATTGATGTGATAAACCACATTAACAAATGGAAAGATAAAAACCATGTGATCATATCAATAGATGCAGAAAAAGCATTTGACAAAATCCAGCATCCATTTATGATAAAATCTCTCAGCAAAGTGAGAATGGAGAGAACATATCTCAAAACAATAAAGGCCGTATATGACAAACCTACAGCTAACATCATACTCAGTGGGGAAAGGCTAAAAGCATTTTCCTTTCGATCAGGAGCAAGACAAGGATGCCCCCTTTCACCACTCCTCTTCAACATTGTATTGGAAGTCATAGCCACAGCAATAAGATGGGAAAGAGAAATAAAAGGTGCCTGAATTAGAAAAGAAGAAGTAAAACTCTTGTTATTTGCCAATAACATGATACTATATAGAGAGAACCCTAAAGATTCCATTTAAAAAACCGCTAGAAGGGATCAATGAATGCAGTAAAGTTGCAGGATACAAAATAAATATTCAGAAGTCAATGGCATTTTTATACACCAATGAGGAACTTTTGGTAAGAGAAATTAAGAAAACAATCGCATTTACAATTGCATCAAAAACAATAAAATCCCTGGGAATCGAATTAACCAAAGGAGTAAAAGACCTGTTCTCAGGAAATTATAAATTATTTAAAAAAGAAACTGAAGAAGATACAAATAAATGGAAGCATAGACAGTGTTCATGGGTGGGAATAATCAACATCATTAAAATGGCCATATTATGCAAAGGCTCTACAGATTCAATGCAATTCCTATCAAAATATCAATGGCATTTTTCAGAGAGCTAGAGCAAATAATGATACAATTTGTATAGAACCATAAAAGATTCTGAATAGCCACAGAAATCTTGAGAAAGAAGAACAAAATTGGAAGTATCACACTACCTGATATAAAATTAGACTATGAAGCTACAGAAATCAAAACAGCATGGTACTAGCATAAGAACAGATACTCTGATCAGTGGAACAGAATAGAGAGCCCAGATATAAATCCACAGATATACACTCAATATATGACTAAAGAGGCAAGAATATACAATGGGGTAAACACAGTCTCTTCAATAAATGACTTTGGGAAAATTTGACAGATAAATGCAAAAAATAAAATAAAATAAATAAAATAAAATAAAATAAGAAAGAAACCAGACCACCTTTTTACATCGTATACAAGAATAGACTCCCAATGGATTAAAGATGTAAATGTAATCACCCAAATCATATAACTTCTAGAAGAAAACATAGGCAGTAGACTCTCTGATATTGCTAACAGTAATTTCTTTGTGGATGTATCTCCTTGGGCAAGGGAAACAAAAGAAAAAATAAACAAATGAAACTACATCAAACTAGAAAGGTTTTGTACAGCAAAGGAAAGCGTCAACAAAACAAAACAAAAAACTAACTAAATGGGAAAGGATATTCACTTATGATACATCCAATAAGAGGTTAGTATCCAAAATATATAAAGAACTCATACAACTCAACAACAACAAAAAGATCTGATTTAAAAATGGGCAGAAGACATGACTAGATATTTCTTCAAAGAGGAAATACAGATGGCCAATAGACATATGAAAAGATGCTCAAGTTCGCTAATGATCAGAGAAATGCAAATTAGAACCACAATAAGATATCACCTCAGACCTGTCAGAATGCTTACCATTAATAAATCAAAGAAAAAGTGTTGATGAGGATGTGGAGAAAAGGGGACTCATACACTGTTGACTGGATTGCAAATTGGTATAGCCACTATGGAAAAAAGTCGGGAGGTTTCTCAAAAAATTAAAAATGGATCTATCTTTTGACCCAGCAATTGCACTTCTAGGTATTAATTCAAAGAAAACTGAAATAATAATGTGTAAAGTTCTGTGCTTTCCTATGTTCATGGCAGCACAATTTACAATAGCCAAGATATGGAAGCAACCTAAATGCCCCTCAAGAGACAATTGGATAAAGAAGTTCTGCTTCATAGATACAATGGAATATTACTTAGCCAGTAAAAAATAAAATAAAATAAAATCCTATCATTTGAAATGACATGGATGGACCTAGAGGTTATTATGCTGAGTGAAATAAGTCAGAGAAAGATAAATATCATGATTTCACTTATATGTGGAATCTAAGGAATTAAAAGAACAAACTAATCAAAAACAGACCCACAAATATAGAGGGCAATCTGGTGATGGCCAGAGGGGAGGGGGTTTGAGGAGCTGGGAGAAAGGGCTGAAGGATTAAAGAAGTACAAATTAGTAGTTGATAGATGGTCATGGGGATGGGGAGCATGGCATAGAGAATTCAGTTAGCATTAATGTAATGACTAGGTGGAGAGCTAGAGGAGAGAAAGAGAAATAAGGGGAATCTTTTTATAAGCTATATAAATGTGTAACCAATGTACTGTATACTTGAAACTAATAAAACAAAAAATTTAAAATTTTAAAAATTATAAATTTAAAAAAATTATTTATACTGACTTTACGTATATGTATGTAATTACTCTTACTGACGTTTCTTTTTTTTTTTTTCATGTACCTTTATACACTTGTCTTGTGTTCTTCATTTCAGCTTGAAGGATTCCACTTCATATGTTTTATAAGGCAGATAGATCTGCTAGTGACATAGTCTCTATTTAATTTTTTTCTGGGGAATGTCTTAATTTCTACTTTATCTTTGAAGGATAGTTTTGCTTAATATAGTGTTCTTGATAGTGTTTTTCTTTCAGTATGTGGAATATACTACCCTATTGTTTTCTGGCTTCCATTGTTTATGATATAAAATCAACTGTTGATCTTATGGAAAGCCTTCGATGCATGCATGATGAATCACTTCTACTCCTTTCAAAATGTTTTTTGTCTTTGTCTTTTAACAGTTTGAGTATGATATGTCTGTGTGTAGATTACTTTGAGTTTATCCAAAACAGAATTTATTGAACTTCCTGAATGTGCTAATTAATGTTTTTCCTCAAATTGAAAAGTGTTTGGCTAATATTTTCAGAAATATTCTTACTTCCTCTTTCTTCTCTTTTGTACATCCATTATACATATATTGGTATGCTTGATACTGTCCCACAAGCCTCTGTTAATTTTTCATCACTCCTTTTTCTTTTTTGTTCATCAGAATATATAATCCCATTACCATGGTGATGGTGGGCCCATCACTATGTTCGCTTACTCTTATACCACATAACTGATGTTGATTTCCTTAGTAAATTTCTCACTTCAGTTATTGTACATTTCATGTCTAGAATGCTTCATTGGGTTTCTTTTCTATTTAATATTTTCTGTCTTTTTAGTAATTTTCTATCTTTGGTCATATGTTATCACACTGTTCTATTTTTTCTAGGCATGATTTTCTTTAGTGCTTTGAACATATTTAGAATAGCTTACTTAAATTCTTTACCTGGGAAATCCAACACGACAACTTGCTCAGAGATAATTGTGTAGACTGTTTCTGCCCACGTGAATGGCTTGCACTTCCTTATTTCTTTGCATACACACATTTTGTTGAAAACTCATCACTTAAAATAATACAGTGTGGCATTTTTGGATATCAGATCTTTCCCTGTCCAGGAAGTGTTGTGGAGTTGTTGTTTACTTTTAGTGACTTTCTTGGACTAATTTTGTAAAGTCTGTATCCTATGTTATATGTGGCCACAAAGTTTATAGCCAGCTAATGTTTGTAAGGTTTTTCTTTAAGTGCCTATAACCAACAAGTCTCCCGGTCTTTGTTGTGGGCTTCAGTTTGCATCCCAGGCAGTATATAATCCCACATTAACTTTCACTTTCTGCTTTTCTTGAGCCTCAGTGTTAGCCAGAGCGGGTGCTTGGTGCATTCTCAGGTAATTCCTGAGCAAGCACATAGCTCTGGGAATGTGACTAGGCCTGCGAATGCACATGGCTTTCAAGACTCCCAGGAATATGTCCGACATTTTCAAAGTCCTCTATGGACATCTCATTCTCCATGGTTAGTTTTAAAGCATTTGGTTAGCAAGTTTCCCCACAACTACTGTCTCATGCCTTTGGCAGCTATGACGTTTAGCCTTTTATTGTTTTATTTTTCAAATGCCTATAGAGTCTGTTTGTACTAAATGAGTACTGAATCAGATCCAGTGAAGACAGACTTGCTAGTGGATCTTCTAGGGAATCAACAAACAAATTAAATGATGATCATTCTCTGGGGATGGAGCTTGGAAACAAATGTGATCTTTTCTTGCCACTTTGGTGGCTGCCCAGCTGCTGTTTTCCACCATCATCGCAGGCCAGGCTGTTGGTTTCCAAGGATATAGCAGAATAGGATAAGGGAAGATAGGAACAGACAAGTTAAAGGGCCATAGAGCTCACTGACTTTACTAAGTTTCAGCCATTTTTCTTGAGTAAATGCCCTGGATTTCTGAAAGACTTTTTTAGTTTCTGGAAAAGTTGACTCTGGGAAAATTTCCAGTGTATTAATTGCTTTTATGGAACAAAATGTGTTTTAAGGGGTTCTTACTCTGCCATTTTTGCTAACATTGTGTCTCTATTTTGAAAAGGTATGTTTGCTGCATATAGAATTGTAGGTTGACAAGTTTTTTTCTCTACTCTAAAGACATTGGTCTATTGCCTCCTGACTTACATTATTCCTGATGAAAAGTCTCCTATAATTCTGGTTCTCTTGGTCCTATGTGTAATGTCTCTTTTTCTCTCTGGGTGCTTTAAGATCATCTATCTTTTATTTTAAGCAATTTTCTTATGATATCCCCAGTAGTTTTTTTTTTTTTTTAATTTTTCTTCCTGTTGCATGGGGATATTTGAGCTTCCTGAGTATGTGGGCTCATAGCTGTTATCATATGTATTCTTTAAATGTTGAATACTCTCTTCAGAACTGTCAGCAGCTCCTTGGTTCTTAGATGGTAGATGAATAGTATTGGCATGGGGATAAATATATCATCAAAGAGGAAAAAATATGGTTATCCACCCTGGATATGGGTAGTCTCTGTGGTTAAAGATTTAATGTAGTCTGGACAAGAGTTAGGTCACAGCACACTGGGAGCCAGAAAATGTTAGCTAGGATCATGTCCCTGTGTCAGGAGTAGGGGGTACTTGTGGTGGCAGGGGAAAATGGGATGTAAAACATACAAAACCTGAAACCAAAAACACTTTTTTAGGAGTATCTTCAGAAATTAGTATCATAAGGGCAGTGATTTCATAGTCTGCACCAGTACAATGATGTGCTGGAAAATTAGCCCTAAAAAAGCTCAAAACAGAATTAAAAAGCCCCAGTTAGTAGTGTTTGCCAGTTCCTGCCATCTAAATGCTTTCATCATGGATAATTTTAAACTACCAATGGTTTAACAACCAATTCGCTAAAGTATTGAAAATTTAACAGTTGGCTTTTATAAGTCAGTATGAGCTAGCTCCAAAGCAGTAGTAGTGGAACACGTGGCACAAACATGAGCTTTGGGGCCATCAAGCCACTTATAAACTAGCACTCAGTAGGCACTTTGCCCAGATCCTTGGAAGGGTAGAAGCTCTACATCAGTCAGAAGACACAGGACTCAAGAGAAAACATTTAGTGAGTAATATGTAAATAAAAGAAATATGGGCTCTCCAGCCTATTTGGGAGGGCTTCCTCTTTCTTGAGAATTTGGAGTCTGTCTTGACATTGGTAGTGAATGAAGCTAGAGCAAGGAAGGAGGTGCAGGCTGCCTGAAAGAGAATGAAGACTGTGACAGTAACAATCTGGAAAGAAGATGAGTGGAATTTAGGAAGCAGAGAAGTCCTCAGAGAAAAGCTTTGGAAAGTGAGTTTTGCATTGACTGTTTTCTTCCCTTGCCTCATGTCTTGACCTTAACCAATTGCACAGAAAATTGATAGGAAGAAAACAGACTCTGTGATTTTAAAAATTCTTGCAAAACATTTCCATTTTGTTAATGTAAATTTTTTGCTTCTAACTCTGTATTTATTAGGTATATTCAAATGTGTGATATTTTGAATGTGTGGATATTTTATTTCATTTGCTGTTATTAAATAGCTACTTGGTTGGTGAACAAACACAGCAACCTAAGTTTAAGAGACTGTGTTCTTGGCAAAATGCCTGTATCACACCCAAATTATAACAACATAGTTTTGATCTTAGTTAGGGTGTTCCAGACATGACCCAGGAGTGCCAGCTCCTCTGTTAATTCACCATGGGAGGGACCGAGCTGACAGATACTCCACGAGACTGGATGTACCTGTCTATGCTTCAGTTCATCTTTTGTGGGTGACAGAGCATGAAGAAGAATAAGCTGTGACAGCAACTTGGTGGCTCTGTATTTGTAACTCAAGTGGCTTTGATTTGTAATCCTATCACTGGTGTCATATGGATTAAATGTAAGACAGTTTAGTGTAAAACCTTTAGAAAAGTCATCCAGTGTTACATTAAATTAGAGAAAATATATCTGCAAACTGCCTACCTTCTTCTTCAGTTTTTCTGTTCCCCTCAGTGTGAGTCTTTGACTTTCCTTCTAGTTTTAAAATGATCCTTTGGTTAAAATCTTTTTTGATATTGATGAGTTTTACCATTTAAAATTTTGTAATTGCATCTCTGGAATGATGTGAAATCTTCAAAGTTAAGGATGCTACATGAAAAATTGGGGGAAAAGCATAATGGTTATGCACAGAAAGGTCCTGAGTATCATGTGGTTCTGGGTCTGTCCACAGGGGAGCTGTTTATCCTTCTCCCCACCTTTCTGCCCCCAGATAATTATGTCTTACCCTCACTGAGCAGCTCTAGGTACACAATGCTGAGAAGTGATGCAGTTAGAAAGATCCAATTGACTGGATTTGTTGTTTGCATAACAGCAAATATCCATGCAACTGAGATTATTTAGCTTTGGAGCACCACATATATGCAACATTAGAAAGTTAGCTCTTAGCATTTATATTCTTAGTGAGAACAGAGGTAAGACATGGCATTAAAGCTTTCTGGAATTAAGGAAGATGACTTCAGTTCTGAGACTCCAGTGAAAGGATGAATTGCTTGGTTTGATTGTCTGTATTCTTAACTGTTGATGTGGGAATAAATCAATATTAGAAATAAAAAATAAGTTTCAAACCACTAAATGTCAGAAGATGAAATAAAAAATGCTCAAGAGTGCCAAACTAAAACTTTCAGTTATTTTCCTTAGAGTGCAAAATATAAAATACTAAATTATATTGCTTTTGTTTTTATAAATATATATATTTATAAATATATATATGTTTATTGTATTTATAAATATATATATTTATAAATATATATATGTTTATTGTATTTATAAACATATATATTTATTCAGTGACTATAAACATCTAAAAATGTTCTGTTTGCAGCACTTCAAAACAGAAGTGAAAACTAAAATGGAAAAGGGAAAAATGGCAAAAAGATTTGGAGAAAGGGAGGGAAAAGATAATGCGAAAGACTGCAAATGGCAAAATAATTGAGAAGAGTCAGAGAGAGATGAAAATGGAGAGAAGGTAGAGCACATAATGAGATAAAGGGTTCAGGGATATGGAGAGGCTGAGACTGAGGAGGGACCACACACAGAGATGGAGGTGCTGAGAGATGGGTAGAAAGAAGGAGTAGAAAGAGTAGGATGGGAAAGGAAGAGAAGTCAGTGAGGCTGAGCTGAGCATTTATAGGGTGTAAAGTACACACCCTTGCTTTTTTGGTGGGCTTTGGATTTCACACTAAGTTTCCTTTTTGAATCTGAGCTGTTCAGCCACAGATTTGGGGTCTTCAAATTCCCTTAGCTATAAATACTTGGGAGTCTTCAGTGTAGGTTAAAATTACATGGAGATGGAGCTTTTCTCAGCTCTGGACAAGGGGTTTGCATAGCTTTTTTGGTTTTTGCTTTTTAATTCTAATGGACTCCTTCCAATCTGATGGATTTGTGTGTGATCTGGCTGATCACACATAGGAGAGCAGGCATACTCTCCTGACAGGACAAGAGGAGTAATCGGGATGAAATTATTTATAAAGCTTTCACATCTTATAAGAATAATAATGGGAACCCAATCCATGGGATGTTATAATCACACCTTAAAAATATGAGAAAATTATGGGATGGGGGAGGGTGGATGGTTAAATCACAATAAAATTGGCTGATGAGGTAGACTCTAAATCACTGTGGAAAAAAAGATGCAAATAAGAAAACTGAAATTGTTGGGTTAGAACAGTTAGTTAAAAATTTAGGAGTGATTTAATTACTATATTCAGTGGTGGGATTCTGTCTGACAATGAGAATGCTGGCATCTAATTGTTCATTTCAGAGGAAGAGGGCCACAAGACATCAGTGGCAATTTCAATCATTTACAAAGAGTAATTTTCATTTCAATGAGGTTTAAGTTTATATTAGAGATAGTTAATAGTTTCTCCTCCAAAGAAATTCTAACTTATCAGAGGGGAAGTGTCAGTTTCCTATTCTGCCTCACCCCATCCTGTCACAGGTCTTGACTTAGTCTTGTTTCATCTTCTGAAGTGTCTCTTTTTTTTAAAGAACTTTATGTAATGAGGTTGCACTAGATAACATCATCTTCTCTCTTTAGATATTACTAGACAACTGTCTTCAATTAGATCTAAAAGAAGTGGCTTCTTGCCCCATGGCTCTGTTTCCATGAAGAGAGATATTGATGCGCAATAGACTCTTCATGGGTGCTGGGGCTGCCTTGCCTTTTTTGTAACAGTTGAGTTGAGTTGCTTATAACAACCATTTACCAGAACCCTGTGGACAGGGGATATGATATTGGCGATAGTGAAGAAATGGTTGAGAGCTTTGCCTGGGGATTGTCTTTTCCCAATACTTTTCTTTATTATCTTAAAAGCAAGTCTATATGTTTAGCTTCATTTTATTCTTGCATGGAAGAAGAGGGAGCTTACACAGCTTTGTGTGAAGACACCTGACTCTAGAAGCAAGTAATAAATATAGATCTCATCTCTTTTTTCAGCTCAAATACCAGTCAAGAAACTCCTGCTCCCAACTGTGGGAGACAGCTTTGCACACTTGTCATTGGGGGAATGAGTACTTTCCATGGTTCATGAGACATAAGCCATGCTATAGGACTTTTCCCAAACTGTAGTACCTCTTCCCTGAAACAAATTGAAGTGGAATAGCTTTTAAGTATATTTTTAACCTGCTAGGTGGGACATTTATAAACTTCTTCCTGTCATTTTATTTCGTGGAATAGGATGTTTGTATTGAGAGAAAAACAGAAGTTCAAGGAATTCAGCTTTGTTGTCAGAAATAGAAGTGCTCAATCTAGTCAGTTGAACCCCAAGTAAATGTGATTGGATTTGACCACATGACCTTGTGTTTATCTGCCCTGTCACTCAAAAATATTTCTGGTTTGTCACCTCCCCCAACCCTCCCTGCCCTGCACCTTGAGGGCACATGCATTTCCCCCTTTCACAGAAAATTTACAATAATCACTCATGTGAAGAATGTCCTAAAATTTTGTTATGTATGCATTTTGTAGATGAAAACATATCTTCAGTATAATCCTCAACTTATTTTGGATTTAAAAAGAAATTACATTTTTATTTTCCAGAGATTTAGGGATGACTTAGCATACAACTTCTAATTCCCAGCTCTTTGTTTTTTTCTTAGTAAAGGTACATTTCTTATCCCTTACTTTCCTTCCAATTTTAAATGTCTGTGTCTAAATAATTTTCTACTGTGCTAGTTCAGTTACCCAACCAAACCAATTAAAATGTGATGGGTGTACTAGTAAATTTTAAATCCCTTAGGTTTAAATTTTAAGACAGTGTATTTCCACATTTATAGATTCAGCTACATTCACTCTGTTTTCTTCTCTGATGAAATGTGAATGTGGCAAAAAGTAACTAGACACATACAAAATATTCACCTTTATTCTACTGATAAAAACCTGCAAATAGCTGTCCATTTCCATTAAGTCCACTATAATTATGTGTTCTTAAAAATAAAGGGTTGAAACTTAAAAAAAAAAGTCTTCATGGATTCCTTCTGATAATGGAAGGGACAATATCAAGAAATAATTGAAATTTTAAGTAAAATAAAAATATTTAAAATAGAATAATTTCAATGGCTTTTTCTTTAGTTTTATAATATAGTTTCTTCACTTTAAAGATTAGGAACCAAGAACCCAATTCAGTTTTTACATTTTCTTAAGGACTTTTTGAAACCTGGAGCATTTTTGGACTTTCAAGGACTGGAGATGACACTTATCTTCTTTGTGGTTGAACAACGTATCAGTAACTCAGTCCCCTTTCTTGGTGAAACTTCATCATCATCATGGTTACTACCTCCCCCACCTAGACTATTGCCACTCCAATGACACTATCGTCACATGTGCTATCACCATCCTCATAGCTACCACCACCACCATCATCAATGCTATGGTGCCTAACTCCTGGAGGCTCACAGTCTGTGTGTGGGCCTGACCTTCTCATGGAAACCTGGGGAAGATATGCATGTCTCACCAGATGTATGTATACATGAGCTGAATTGGGGTACCAGGGGTTGCACTGCAGTTTCCAATATGGCAAGACCAGAACCAAGACCTAGACATCAGGGCAGAGCTGATTTAGACTGAAGTGGAGTTAGTGATTAACACTCATCATGTGCTTGTGGTCTAAGTTGATGTTAGGCAACATCCCAACACCTTCTTCAGAGCGCACAGCACCTCTTTGTTCCTCAGACTGTATATGAGGGGGTTTAGCATGGGGGTGAGGATGGCACCAAGCATGAAGAGAACCTGGTCTAGTTGGGGACTGTGGTAAGAACTGGGCCTCATGTAGACCAGTATGGCTGGACCAAAGTAGAGGCTCACCACAGTTAGGTGGGAGGAACAGGTAGCCAGGGCTTTGTTCCTGCCCTTGGAGGACTGCATGTGGAAGATGGCAAGGAAGATAAGAGCGTAAGAAGACAGGATGAAGGACAAGGGGACAAGGAGCACCACAATACTTGTCATCACCACAGCCTTCTCATAGGCAGAGATGTCCTCACATACTAATTTTAGAATGGCCATGACCTCACAGAGGAAATGGGAAATCTCTCTGGAACCACAAATGGGGAAATGCATGGCATAGGCTGTGTGTGTGAGGGATATGAGGGCGCCCGCAGCCCAGGATATGGCAACCATCTGCAGACAGACCCTCTGGCTCATGATGAGGGCGTATCTCAAAGGGTTGCAGATGGCCACGTACCGGTCATAGGCCATGAGGGCGATAAGGATGCACTCAGCGATTCCTAGAGTCAGAAAGAAGAAGATCTGAGTTCCACAGGCCACCTGGGAGATGTTTCTCCTCCCTGAGAAGAAGTCAGTTGCCATCTTGGGTACAGTACTAGAGATTAATGTCAGGTCAATGAGAGCCAGCTGGCTCAGCAGAAAGTACATGGGGGTGTGGAGATGAGAATCCACCCAGATCAGGAGGATGAGCATGGAGTTTATGGAGAGAGCCATGGCGTATATCAGGAGGATGGCAGAAACAAGGAAGTGGACATGTTTTATACCAGGGAAGAGACCCAAGAGGATGAGATCCATGTTGGAAGACTCATTTCTTTGATCCATGTCTCTGCTGTGTTAGAAGTAATCGACCCGGAAGAAAAGCCAGAATTGGAGAAATCATATAGATGTTTTGGATTCTGTTCCCTAAGCTCTTGATTTTTTTTACCTTTATCAGCATCATAAGGCTATGATATTTCAGGAAATAGCATCGTTTTAACCAATTATTATGGCTAAGTTGGCTGTCTTACACCACTTCCCCATCTCCTTTACTTACAGAACATGTAAATGTCCATCCTGCATCTAGTAGTATAAGCTTGGACTCAATACCCACCTCCTCCCTTCCTTCTCATCTTATTCCCTTCTCCCCTGTATGCTGGTCCCCTCCCTTAAACATGTGACAAGTATGTGGCATTTGTTCCCTCAATCATATATATTCCCGTTTACTATCTGCCAGGATGTGCTCAGTCTTAGGGAGAGAAGATGAATACAGGGTAATTTCTGACATCAAAGACCTTTAACTTTTTTAATGATGAGGAGTGAAACACTAATGTGAAAAAACATGAAAGATGTGTTAATGGAAAAATATAGATGACACTTTGCACAATGGAGATGCAAAGTAGTCTTCATTTTTCAAAAGCTAGAGGAATTGCATGATAGCAAAATCTATGTTCACAGAACCTTAAAAAACTAAACCATCAAATTTGAGACTTAGCATCATGGGATTGTAGGTGTTTAGAAAAGAAGGGTGTCTCAGAGATTGGCCCAGGAAAGCTAAGTGGCTTTCTAAGGTCACATAATTCATGTTGCAGAGAAATGACTAAAAATCATGTCCTAACCTTTTTCTGAATTACAGCCCACTCTTAGATCCTCATTAAGTATATTCACAGTAGTGTTTTTATTAAATGTAGCTTTGTCTGGTTTGTACTTTATTTATGAGGATAATACTAGCTCTTATAGTAGACAGTCTTCCAAATCTCAGTGGTTTAAGATATCAGAAATATATTTCTCATCAATGAAGACCGAAATAGAAATTGACAGGCATGTGGACCTCCTCTGAGTGGAGTTTCAAGACCCAAGTTCCTGTCATCTTCTTGTTCACAATCTACAACGCTGACTTCTGAGGTCATTCTGCTCATCTGTGTCAACAGGCAGCAGACAAAGTATGAACCTGTTAGTGAGCCAAGCCTAAAAGTGCTGCCCGGGCCCTCTGCTAGCATTTGGAACCAGTCATATGGCCATGCCTCACTGAGGGGTAGGCTGGGAGTGTTTCTAGCTCAGTGCACAGGGAGAAGAGGAAGTAGGTTGGTAAGCAGCTGCCAGTCCCTGTCACACCTAAATTAATTTGTGTTTGCACAGACAATAAGCTGGTTCTCAGTAGGGATGCTGTTTGTATTCTTTTATCCCTTTACTTGACCACAATGGTGGAGCCCATATTCCTGGTAACCCAGAAGAGCAGAGTCTCACTTTCCTTGCATAGATCAGATTCTTGGCCCTGCCAAAATAGAAGCGATCTTTTTTTTTTATAGACTGCGTCTGTTATCTATCATGACATAATAATCATCCTAAGATAAAATAACACACATTTATTACCTCACGGCTCTTTCCGTCAGTAATCCAAGTGCACCTTGGCTGCCTCTGCCTCTGTCTCTAGTGCTGGTGATGCAGTCTCATCTGAATTCTCAGCTTGACGATCCTTCCCAAGCTCACTCGGTGTTGTGGGCAGTGCAGTTCAGCCCTTCTGGTCTGTTTGGCTGAGGACCTTGCCTTTATATGAAGCAGCTGACAATATGGTAACTATCTTCCTTCAAGGAAAGGGAGAAAGAGGGAGAGGGAGAGATACAGAGTGTGAGAGCAAGTGGGAAGTCATGGCCTTTTTGTATCTTGATATCAGAAGTTGTAAGTGCTAAGTGCAGCCCCGCTCAAGGGGGAGCATGCATGAGGACATGAGTACTGGTAGGCATGGACCATTGGGAGCCGTCTTTGAAGTTGCCTATCATAGAGATCCTCCACTTTTTTTTTTTTTATGGAAACTTTAGATTTTAGAGTTAGAAGCCACCTTTAGAAAATCTACTTCACTCTTCGCCCCAGTAATTTTTATCTCCTTGTTATTTTAATGACGAAGAGAAATTAGAGTTCAGAAAAGTTTAATAGTCCCAGATCAGCCATCTGGTTAACGGTGAAGGACTGTGCCTAGGTCTGCTCTTACCTTGACTTTTCTGACCATTTGCAAGACTTTAGATGATTTCTTGAGTTATTTTTAACTTATTCACATTAATTTTTTTTACTTCGATGCCCCTTAGGAAAATTAAACTTGCTCTAAATCAGCATAAAACATACTCATAGATAAGGACTGAGAAAAAATGTTAGGAAATTTGTGACTATAAATAATTTCAACTTTTTAAATTATTAGTTTGTCATAGTTTACATGTGGATTTTCAGTCTATAAAACATTAAATTAATGTATTTCAATCATATTTATATTATAAATTTTATCATTCATAAGACTTTAAAAATGTGTATCCATTTAAAAGATATTCATATTTAACTGAATGAAAATATATAAACATATGTGGCAATATATTTTGGAATTTTATATGTCTTGACAGATTGCTTTGATAACTGTCTCATTTACAAGTGTCCAGGAAATGAATCATTTCATTTGGGCTGCAAAGTGGCGTGATCAGCAAAGGCACAATAGAAGACCTGGTCATGGTGCTTGCATGATTATGGTAGATTCTGCTACTTATCAGGGCCCACTCTGCAACTTCTCTTTCTCTGGGTCTCAACTCTTACAGACATTTGCTTCTCATTGCTTACAGCCCTGACTAAAGTAGTAAACAGGTTCATTTCTTAGAGTGGAATGTGCTCACCCTTAGCATCTCTGGTGAATTCACATGCTAGTGAATTCTTTGGATGATGATGGGACATTCATCTGGGCTTGTATCTCATTTCCAACCTTGGCCTGTTGGTGAATCACTTTCTTTGTATCCTGAAAGGGCATGGTGCCCTCTTGCTCCAACATGCTTTGTGATCTGATAGGCTGTTCTCTGTGAGCAGGCACTGAGCTTGGAAGGAAAAAAAGCCAGGAGCCGAGGACATGGACCTCTGGAGGAGGCATTACTGGCCTCAGAGACCAAATGGCAGAGAAACAGAGTGTGGAGACATCCTTGGCACCCATTCTCGAGCACCGCACAATCAGCATCTGCACTTTGTCCTCTGTCTCTACTGTCATGAGTCTGTTCTCCTTTATCCACACTCCTGTGACTGCAATTCCACTCACCACATAAAGTCACATATTTAGTCTCCAAAAAACATCTAAAATCTCCCTTACTTAAATTTTACTCTTCCACTTAGCATCCTTTTCTATGTCCTTTTCTTAGTTAACTGTCAACTCTCTTACATCTTTTGCTATACTTTCCTATGGGACCACTGCTCAAATTCTCTTACCCTCAGTTTCTTATTTTCATCTTCCCTTTCACAGAGAAATCAAATTCTATTTTCTCTCATAATTTCCAGACAATGAGGAAAATATATTTGAAAAGAAAATATGTCAGCAGCATACAAGGAGATGGGCTTCGTTATCTTCTGATTAGTTATCGACTAACCAATTGATTTGAGGAACATTTTTTTCTTTACAGAACATTATATGGTTAGAGAAACCCTCTCATGACTGCTTTTAAGAAATTTTCAAAATTAAGTATTCTGAATTTTATCACTTCTGGGAAATTTCTTTAGTATATCACTTCCAAGTCAGTTCATCAATAGGAAAAGGAGACCATGGTTTGCTTCTTCTCTCTGGTTTAAAGGTAATCATCTGAACAGGCACCTTGAAATGAAATAAAAAACATCTTGTCGAAACTATCTGAAACTGGATTTGTTAGTGAAATACTTTTCATCTTAGTCAAAAGAATGTGTTTGTGATATCACTACAGTGGAATTGCTTATGACACATGTTAAATGCAATCAATGTTATGTCATTAAGGAGACCATTTTTTCTCACCTTACCTTAGTTTTCTGCTTGAATCTGCAAATATATAGTTTTCCAAGACATGCAGTTTTTTGCTTTTGTCCATTTTCTTGGGTGAATCCAGCCAGGTAGACAGAAATGACCATTTTTTGCTGCTATTTATACAGGAAAATCCAGAACTTGTTAGTGAGGTAGGTTTTTTTATGCTCAGGAAGTTCTCCTTCCTTTTGGATTTCCACCAGCTAATGTAAACATTTGTTTCTCTGTGCAATTTCTGTAATGACAACAACATCACCTGCCTTTTCTATGTCATCTCTTCCCAAAGGGCCCTGTGAGAGCAGACACAGGGTCTTCCCAGTCCCTGAGGCCCATCTGCTGTCCTGGCTGCCTGCCTTGTGCTCTGCTCTGAGCAAGTTACACAAGGGAGCTGTGGCGGGTCTGTTATAGACATTCACATAATTCTGCTTCAAGGTCCAAACACTGAATTGTATTTGTACTAAATTTTAGCATTGACAAAGATGATTTTACTTATTTGTGTCACATAATCCTCAAGAGCACAGTATGAGTGGAGATAACATGTGTTATTATTTCAACATTATGGACAGTGAAAGTGATATCTGAAGAGCACACAGCTATGATGATTCAGGGTTATGACCCCTACCCTTTTGTCTGCATTCCAGATGACTTTGGAGTTACTTCTCTAAGAGCTCTTGCTGGATTTCTGCCATTTCCATAATAACTGATAGTGAATGTAAACTCCCATCTGCCTCCACCTACCTTTTCTAAACCCCAGGGGGTGGCCTAGGTGGGAAAAGTTTCTTAAGAGATGATTCATTGAGGTGACCAAATTCAAGTTGGAGTGACTGTGGTGTGTTTGTGTGTGTAGATATAACCATCAGCAAGGTACATATTGTTTACTTTGTAATGTTTTCAATCAGAAGCACCTTCAGATGTGATACTCATAAAATAAACTTAAGGGATTAGTTATAACCCTGAAGTCCTAGTGGCAAGCTAACCAGGCATTGTAACTGTCACCAAATATAAGACAATTTTGCTGGCATGAATGAAAGTATGACACGTGGAAATCTAAGGGATACACATTTTCTAGTTGGAGGAGATAACTTAGTTCCAACCCTTAATAACCGAATAGGATCCACACACAAGCACAATTTGTCTTGATATTGGCCTGAGTTAGTCTATATACTTCAGCTATGCCCTGGCTTATCCCACTCTATTTGTTGTGGGTTAAACAACACTGCAAATAATAGTAGCAAACATTTTTAGAGTGTTTTCTAAGTGCTCAGTATTTTACTAAGCTCTCTCTGTGCACTGTCTAATTGAATCCTCATAACCTTCACAATAGTTCCTTCACAACAGATCATCATTACAGGTCATCATGAGTTGTTCTATCACTTACGAAATGTAAACAGCTGCATGCATGATAAAAAAAAACAAAGCAACCTCTCAAATGTCTGTTACCCCAATGACCAGTGATTGCAAGGTTGCTCATTTGTTACTACCTCTTGCAACCACAAGTACCTTTTGAGATCCTTTTATACGAGAGATGTTGAAACTCTGCTCATATATGAGATAAAAGCATGTATTGTATGAATATTGATGGGAAAGATATATTGACATCCTGTGAGGGGCAGTGTGACTGTCTTAGTCTCTCATGGAACTGCGGGTAATTACAGGATTGAAGGCAGGACCTGCAGGACATGGATTAGAACCATTTCTAATAGCGGGCCTGTGGTCTTGTTCCCAGCCTTTACTTACCTGGGCTCTGGAGCTCTGGATCTGGAATTAGTAAAATAGTTTTCTAAAAAAAAATGAAATCATCTTTCCATCTATTTAGTCTTCTTCCACTGGCTACTCTGAACCTTCCCAAGGGTAATGGATCTGTTTTCACATGTTCTCATAACTTGCATTCTCAGCCTATTGGCTGATTTCTCAGAAAATCAAATTAGCTTCTCTTTGAACACTAATCTCACCTGCATCATCCACCCTTGAAGTTACACGCTGGGAGTTATTCAATGCAATGACTATCACTTACACATATATCATGTTTGCTTTTTTTTAAATTATATTTTTTTATTAAATTTATTGGAGTGACACTGGTTAATAAAATTATATAGGTTTCAAGTGTATAATTTAATAATTCATTATACACACATATTGCATTGTGGTTCACCACCAAAAATTAAATACTTTTTTGTCACCATATATTTGACCCCCTTTACCCTTATCTAACTCCCCTTTCCCACTGGTAACCACTAAACTATTGTCTGTGTTCATAAATCTCTCTTTGTTTGTCATGTTTGTTTGTTGCTTTCAGTTTTATACCCCACATATGAGTAAAATCATATGGTTCTCAGCTTTTTCTGTCTGGCTTATTTTGCTGAGCATAATAATCTCAAGATCCATCCATGTTTTTGTGCAAATGGCAATATTTCATCTCTTCTTAAGGATGAGTAATATTCCATTGTATATATGTATCACGTCTTCTTTATACAATCATCTAGCAAAGGATACATCAGTTGTTTCCACATCTTGGCCACTGTGAATAATGCTACTATGAACATTGGGATGCATATATCTTTACAAAGAAACATTTTCAAATTTTTTGGAAAAATACCCAGGAGAGGGATTGCTGGGTCATATGATAATTCTATTTTAAATTTTTTGAAGAAACTCTATGTTGTTTTACATAGTGATTGTACCAATTTACATTCCCACCAGCAGTGTATATATATTCCTTTCCCCCCATAACCTCTCCAACACTCGTCATTATTTGTCCTATTGATAATAGACCATCTAACAGGTTTGAGGTGGTATCTCATTGTGATTTCAATTTGCATTTCCCTAATAGCTACTGAAGTTGAGCATCTTTTCATATGTCTGATGGCCATTTGAATGTCTTCTTGGAAGAAATGTCTATTCAAATTCCTTGCCCATTTTTTAAATTGGATTCTTTGTTTTCATTTGTTTAATTTTTGTAGTTGTTTTTCTTGATTTGTATGAACTTTTTATATATTTTGGATATTTACCCTTTATTGGAGGCATTGTTTTCAAATATATTCTCCCATTCAGATGTTTCCCTCTTTGCCTTGTTGACAATTTCTTTTGCTGTGATGAAGCTTCGTAGTTTGATATAGTCCCATTCATTTTTTTTTTCTTTTACTTCCCTTGCACGTGAAGTGAAATTCATAAAATCCTCTCTAAACCCAGGTCCATGAGTTCAGTACCTATGTTTCTCCTCTTGTTTCAGGTCTGATATTTAGGTCTCTGAACCATTTTGGAATATGGTGAGAGAAAGCAGTCTAGTTTCTTTCTTTTGCATGCGGCTCTCCAATTTTCCCAGCATCATTTAATGAAGGGACTGTCTTTTCTCTATTGCATGTTTTTGACTCCTTTGTTGAAAACCATTTGCTCTTATGCATGTGAGTTTATTTCTGGACTCTCAATTTTGTTTCATTGTTCTAGTGTCTGTTTTTCTACCAATCCATGCTGTTTTGATTATTGTTGTTTTGTACTATAATTTGAAATTAGACGAGTGACACCTTTTGGCCTTATTATTTTCTTTAGGACTGTTTTGGATATTTGGAATCTTTGTGATTTCATACAAATCTGATGATTTTTTGTTCTATTTCTTAAAAAAAATCTATTGGGATTTTGATGGGGATTGCATTAATTCTGTATATTGCTTTGGGTAATATACCCGTTTTAACTATGTTTATAATTCCAATTTTTAAACACAGAAGATCTCTCCATTTTCTTGTGTCTTTTTAAATTTCTTTTAATAATGTTTTATAGTTTTCAGTGTATGGGTCTTTAACATGCTTTGTTAGGTTTATTCCTAGGTATTTTATTCTTTAGTTGCAATTGCTAAATAATGTTTTTTATTTCTTTCAGAAACTTTATCGTTAGTGTATAGAAATGCAATCGACTTTTTAAAAAATGTTTTAAAAAAACACATACAGCACCTGGTATTCCAAGGTGATCTTCCATCCAAGTACTAACCAGGACTGATCCTGTTTAGCTTCCGAGATCAGATGGGATCAGGCTTGTTCAGGATGGCATGGCTGGAGATTGCAACTGACTTTTGTACATTGATTTTGTAACCTGAAACTTTACTGTTTTTGTTTATTATTTCTAATAGTTTTTTGGCGGAGTCTTTAGAGTTTTCTATATAGAGAATGATGTCATCCGCAAAAAGTGAAAATTTACTTCTTTATTCTTAATTTGGATGCCTTTTATTTCTTTCTCTTTCCTGATTGCTCTGCCTAGGGCTTCCAATACTATATTGAATTAGAATTGTGAGAGCAAAGAACCTGATTTGGGAGGGAAGGTTTTTAGTTTTTCACCACTGAGTATGATATGAGCTCAAGGTTTGTCCCATATGGCCTTTATAATGTTCAGATACTTTCTTCTATACCCATTTTAAATGTTTTAATCATAAATCATGCTTTATTTTATAAAATGCTTTCTTTGCATCTATTAATATGATCATAGTTTTTGTTTTTGTTTTTAATTTTGTTTATGTGGTGTATCATATTGATTGATTTGCATATAATAAACCATTCTTGTGTCCCTAGAATGAACCTAACTTGATTATAATGTATAATGTTTTTAATGTATTGCTGTATTTCATTTGCTAGTATTCTGTTTAGGATTTTTCCATCTAAGTTCATGAGATATATTAGTTTGTAGTTTTATTTTTTTGTGTGTTACCTTCACCAGATTTTGGTATCAAGACATGTTGGCCTCATAAAATGAGTTAGGACGTATTGCCTCTTCTTCAATTTTTTGGAAGCGTTTGGGGAAAAAAAACAGATATGTAATCATCTTTGAATGTTTGGTAGAATTCACTAGTAAAGCCATCAGAACTTTCATTTTTTAGTACATTTTTGTTGATTGTTTAGATTTTCTTACTGTTGACTAGTCTACTTAGATTTTCCAGTTCTTCATGATTCAGTCTAGGAAGGTTGTATGTTTCCAAGAACATGTCCATTTTTTTTTGTAGGTTATTGAATTTGGTGACATATAATCTTACATAGTATTCTTTCATGATACTTTGTATTTCTGTGGTGTTTGTCATGACCTCTCTTTCATATGTGATTTTGTTTACTTCTGTCTTTTCTCTTTTTTCCTTAGTGAGTTTAGCCAGGTTTTTGTCAATTTTAATTGTCTTTTCAAAAAATCAGCTCTTTGTTGCATTAATATTTTATTTCCTCTTGTTCTCAATTTTATTCAAGTCTGCTCTAATTTTGATTATTTCCTTTCTTCTGTTGACTTACTGCTTCAATTGTTCTTTTTCTAGTTCTTTAAGATGTAATGTTGAGTTGTTCACTTGGGATTTTTCATGTTACTTGAGGTAGGCCTGTAATGATATGAACTTTTTTCTTATTATAGCTTTTGCTGTATCTTACAAGTTTGATATGTTGTATTTTTATTCTCATTTGTTTCTATGTTTCTCATGATTTCCTCTTTTATTTTTTTATGACACAGTCATTCTTCAGTAGCATATTGTTTAATCTTCACATATTTTGCCATTGAGATCCAGTTTCAAAGCATTATGGTCAGAGAATATGCTTCATATGATTTCAATCTTCTTAAATTTGTTGAAAATATTTTTGTGTCCTAACATACAGTCTATCCTTGAGCATGTTTTATGTGCACTAGAGAAGAATGTATATTCTAGTGTTTTGGGATGAAAGGCTCTGTAAATGTCAATTACGTCCAATTGTTCTAATGTGTCACTTAAGTGTATGTTTTTAATTAGTTTTCTGTTTGAATGATCTCTTTATAGCTGTATGATCCCTTACTATAATGATGTTTTTGTCAGTTTCTATCTTTAGTTGTACTAGTAGTTGCTTTATAATTTTGGTGCTCTGAGAATGAGAACATAGATATAAGTAAGTGTTATGTCATCTTGATATATTGTCCTTATGATTATGAAGTGTCCATTTTTGTTGCTTGTTAACTTTTTTTTATCTTGAAGTTTATTTTGTCAAATAGAAGTATGGCTACATCCACTTTTCTTTTTATGTCTCATTTTAAACACTAACCTCCAATATAGACCATTTGACAAATATATTTCTAGGTGACTAAATGTTTTGGCACTACACACACACACACACACACACACACACACGCACTCACTCACATACACATGTGCTTTTGAAACACTCGATATTAAATTACTCTTTTGATAACAAATATAAGAAGCAGTTGCTGATCTTACAAGGCTATGCCTAGGTTGTCAATAAACTGTGTGTGATAATATAGGTAGACATTTATTTTTCTTTTTTTCTAGAGTAGGAAATGAAGGATGTAGAAAGAGTAGCACATTCATTCATCTCAGCAAACTGTCCAGTTTCACTCATATCACACATTTCTTGATGTAGCCCTTCTGTTTTGTGAATTCATTCCTTTTCTCCCAAACTACAGTAAGAACTCTGGAGATTCTTCATCTCAAGCTGGTGAAGATAAGGGCTCTCTGATACTTACAGATAGCTTACCATGTGCAGGGCTTGAAATAGGCCCACATCAACCCTTCCCTCATCTATTCCTCATCACTTCATCAACATTGCATAGCAGTTTTGCTCACCTGAGAATCAGTAAAGATTTGACGATTTGCTAGCATCCATTTCCATATGTATGATGTACTATATGTGACCTACTGGGAACCAAAATAGCTTCATGCCTCCTTTCATCTGTTAGTTCTAAGCACTAAACAAACACAGGAGCCAAAATCTGGAAAAAATGCACCAATAATTCGATGAGAACACTGGGCTTTCTGAAATTGATCGGGCCTCGCGTTACAATAAAGGCTGGATGCAGCTTTCATTTTCACCACATGTACGTTCTACCTGTTGGGTTTAAATACTGTAATCGCTATCATGTGGACCTTATTAGGTGGCCTTGGTGATGCCCTCTGATTTGAGACAGCAGATCATGCACTCAATGTTGTGACCCAAGCAGTACCCAACACCTTTTGTCTGAGAATTTCCACTTTCCCTGTTTGATAGTAAGAGCTGTATTGCCTTGGCAACTATCTAATCTATCAATAGTGTATGTTGGCAAGAATTCAAGCTGCAGCTTGGGTTGCATGATAACTAGTAATACCTGATGTTTCAGTGATTACTGGATGAGCTGCAGCCCAAAGATGCTGATAGCTCATAGGAAGGGTATGAAAAGAGCCTGGGACACCAGTGCTGCAGAAGTGCCTCCTGTTTCACTTTCCTCTCACCAAACAGGGTCGAAACTGTACCTTGTATCAGGGAAGTTGTAACTGGGAGACAATGATGTGGTATTGCAATGTGAGACTGCTCCTTGCTGTTCAGAGTTCCAGCGACAAAGAAAGCACCCTCAGCAGTGTCAGAGCATCAACGAGGTGTGATGTGCAGGGTAGGGACAGACAGGGAAGACCGCACGAAGAGCAGAGTGGCCAGGGGCTAGCAGTGGTAGGATACTGCCACTCTGGTCCCGAAGTGAGGGAGTGGTGAGAATGGAACCAGGAATATTCCTTATAGGGTAGGGGTCCTTAATGGAGGATGCGGTCATTCCCTGCCCAGCTTGGTGAGGACAACTTCTTTCCATCTTACTTCTGACCTGCTGGTGCTGTCACTGGCCCAATCTAACAGGAAGCCACAAGACAAGGGAGTTGAGGTGATGGAGTCTGGAGATAGGCCCTCATGTAGGGACACACTGATTCTGGTGGCCATGAATCTTAACATCTAGGTGCTCCCTGTTCCTAGGACATTGCTGGAGATATTATGGGCCCAAACATTTAAGACAGCTCTTCTCAAAGCCGTGCATGCCAGCATCTCAGAGCTGCCTTGCCTCTTTCTTCTCCCTCTTCTCTCAGCCAATCTGGAGACACATCCAGAATAGAGCCCTTTTCTTCAACTGATAGGCTTCCACTCAGCTCAGATGTCCTCAACCTAGCCCCAGTGCCTTTTTCATTAGTCCTGGATAATTTGCCCATGCTTGTGGCTGACTGTCTCCTATCATTACTGTCAACCACACTAGCCTCATTGCTGTCCCTTCAACATTCATGCCTACTTCTACACTTAAGGCTTTTTTTTACTGCTTATATGATGGAATGACTTTCCTTTGAAGTGTGCTGCTTTTCCCATACTCAGTAAAGTCTCCACTCAAGTATCCCCTAACCAGAGATGCCCTCCCAGACCAATTGTAAGGAGTAGCATCGTTCTCCTTTCTTCCATTCTTCCTTTCTTTTCTTTTCTTCAGAATACTTATCAGCATGTGACATATTGAACATTTACTTATTATTTCCCATGTCTCCAGTTATCATGTAAGCTCTATGAGAGCATGCTTATTCTTTCTTCACTGCTCTAGCCCAAGTGCCTAAAACATTGCCTGCCATAGGAAGCTTTTGAAATATTTCTTGAGTGATCGAGCAAATGATGTTCTCTCCCACCATATCTTTTTGAACATGTATAAAGAGAACTTTCTTGGATTTAAGTGTAGCTGGGAGAATGCAGTTCCTATCAGGAGGACCAAGAGCTGGAGCTGGGTGCATGCTGATGCCTGCTCATAGCTTTACAAGAAGCCATTTAGTTGTCACCAGACAATCACCCTATTTCCCTCTAATTTTCTATACTCAAACCTAATATCTTCTGGACGACATGCACAAAAACTATTAGAAGAAGCAAGACCCTGAACAATTATTCAATAGTCTGTTAAATTTTAGGGTTCATGATTTTTCCTATATAGATTTATATTCTTTTGACTTTTAATATATAGGTTGTACAATCGGTGATTGTAATTTAGCTTTCTGATTTGCCAAAAATATCTCAACTTATTTCTTAAGGTGATATGAATATTTTTATACCAGTTGTCTCTGGAGTCTGAAAAGCATATTAAAACTGGAGAAACTTTTCCTCCATTACCTGTCATCCCCTGCCTGCCCCAATTCAATGTCCCTCTTTTATGTTTAGTATCTCTGGTCTCTTGAGATAGCAATTACTCTGAATTTCCTTTTAGAATAGATAAATTTTTTCACATCCTATTCCAAAGTATTCTAGTTTCCATCTTCAAACATAACTTTTTCAGTTACAAAATTTTCTTTTCATATTGTATTTATTAATTCATTTAATTTAAAAAACACTTTATTAATGGAAGAGATATGAGTTGTTTATAACAAAAGATGTGCACGGAATAGCACTGATAAGTTAGAGAAAAAAAATCAAAATCATGAACAAAAAATGAAAAAAAAAATTAAATGATCTATGATTTAATTCAGATAAAACCTTAATTTTCTGGAATGACTATATACTTAATTATTTTTTTAGATTATTTCCCCTTAAAAGATTAAGTCATTTCATGCAAAAGAGTCCTCAAGAAATGGAGGACCACAAGTTAAAGTCCAAGACGAGTGTTTTCCTTATGAACCACTTTGAAGACTATTTGCTGTGAACCTCACATGGTTAAAATGCTTATCTTTCCATATAAAAATATAACTCTGTATTAAAGTTTTCATACACAAGAAACATGTTTTATGAACATATATTTTTAAAACATACTCTTTAATATGAAATATTATTAGTAATTTCTTGTTATAATTATTATTCATTATTATTAATATTTCTCCCTTCCTTCTCGGAGTCATATTCTAAGCTCAATCTTATCTGTGGACCCTCTTGCATTCCTAGAGAGTGATGGCCTCACCAAGTTGGTGGTGACAGTCCCCTGAGAGTGTGCATTACGTACCCCATTCCCCTTACTTGAGGTGAGTGATAGATTATTTCACTCTCCAGGGAAGGGGTGTATTGACAGAGTATTAAGGGAAGTTTCTAGGATCCTTCCTTGAACCAGATTCCTTAAATCTACACCATTGCCCTAGAAAATCTAGTGGGCCCATGTTTAATATTGTTGCAACAGTTGATATTTGATATAAGAATCTTTAAGCTTCCCAAAATTCACTTTTTGTCTTTATAATAAAATGTCCAATTGAAGGCTTCTGAGACATTTAGAGGGGGATAAATCAAGAGGTTAGTGCTCAATTTGAATGTTTCCGATTCACTGAAAAACATGGTCTGTTTCTCTATTTCACTTAACATTTAAAAAATGCATGTAATTAGTTCCTAGTGTTTTCAATAGTTATATTGAATATGTTCAATTTTTGACATAAAGCAACATTTTGGAAACACCTATAAGGCATCCTGCTTAAATTCTACTCTACGTTCTGAATATTTTAAATCAGTCATGTTATTACACAAACATTACCTTTTTAAAAACTACTTTATTTACTCATTTCTGACTGCTCAAAACTTCAAATTATTTTTAAAAGGCTAATTTCCTATAATTTTTAAAAATAACATTAGTGTCTGCCAGCTACCTTAACCCATCCTACAGATACATTATAAAAATATTAGGAAACTTTAAGACTGGTAAAATTTTGCCAATCTGGTCTAGAAAATTAACTAGGTCGATAAATAGATGGAAGGCTCTCATCCATTGATGGTTGTGAGAATCTCTTGAAAGTCTGCCAGTCAGATTCTTAAGCCCCATATAATAGGTTCTACTTCTGCTGGTCTGAAATGGCACAGAACTACTTTGTGGGCACAGTTAATAAAGACAACATGTGATTCTAATACAGGTGATCAGGAAACCACTCATTGGAAGCACTGACATAGAGGTGAAGACCTTGCACTTTTGTAGGATTGAGAGAAATTAATAGTCTTCTTAGGTAGAACAAAACAACACTAGAAAATTTACTAGATTCTCAACAATCTATCCTCATGCCCATTAATTAACCAGTGAGTACTTCTGAGGCACCACCTAAGAGCTAGGAGATGTTCTGCAATATGTGGGTTCAGACAACAGAACTTTCTCTCATGGAACCAACGGGAAGCTCAGAAAATGATAGTACACACGTGGCCATCAAGTAGAAATGGTGCAGAGGAAGGATGGGCATATTCCCTTGTCCTTATCAGCAGGTCATCTGGGACTATTAGACAGAAATTCTAAGACAGAGATAGAAAATAAATTGCTGCTCAGTAATATTAGTTGACTCTTCCAGTGTCCTGAGGCATTATTTTTTAACTGACAAAAGGCCCCTTTGCTGGTACATCTCTGAATTGCTTGCAGCTGATAGTAGGCTTTCTGCCCTCTATCTGGAAGACTGACACTTCCCGATCAATGTTTTTAGTGCACCTATAACTTCCTTGTTTCTGAGACTGTAGGCAAGAGGGTTCAGGAGAGGGGTGAGGACTGTCCCAAACAGAAAGAGACCCTGATTCAACTTTGGAGTCTTGGCAGAGCCAGGTCTCATGTAGATGCACATACCTGGACCAAAGTAGAGACCCACCACACAGAGGTGAGAGGAGCAAGTGGCCAGAGCCTTGTTCCTGCCTTCTGGGGAGTTCATCTGGAGTACAGTAAGGAAGATGAGAACATAGGAGGACAAGATGAGAGATAAGGGCAGCAGCAAAACAAGGATGCTGGTCACCACCACTGCCTTTTCAAAGGCTGAAATGTCTTCACAGACAATCCTAAGGACAGCCATGACTTCACAAAAAAAGTGAGGGATCTCTCTGGGGCTGCAAATGTGAAAATGCAAGGTGAAAGCGACATGGCCCATAAAAGTAAATGCCCCTCCAGCCCAAGACATAGCAATCATCTGCAAGCAAACCCTAGGACTGATGATGACAGGGTACCGGAGGGGATTACGGATGGCCACATAACGATCAAAGCACATGACAGTTATAAGGATGCATTCTGCAATACCCACAGTCAGGGAAAAGAATATTTGAGTCCCACAAGCCAGGAATGAGATTCTCCGCTGTCCAGAGAAGAAGTTGGCTGCCATCTTGGGGACAATGCTAGAAGTCAAAGTCAAATCCATGAAGGAGAGCCAACTAAGCAGGAAGTACATGAGGGTATGGAGCCGTGAATCAAACCAAATGAGCAAGATCATCAGAGCGTTGCCAAGGCACCTGTGTAGATCAGAAGAATGATGGAAACCATGGCTGTAATGTGTCTTAATTCTGGAAAGAAGCCCAGGAGGGTGAGTTCTGTTTCATTCCCTCTTCACATGACTGCCGACAACAGAAATGGAAGTAATTTGTAAAAACTGTCATAGTAGTAAAGCAATTTCTTATAAAATTTTTATAAAAAACAATATTATAACAATGACAAACATAGAAATAGTCATACATGACCACTTGATTCAATTCTTAACATTTTTCTATATTTCTTGTCCACAATTTAATGCACATTGAAACCAGTGTACATATTATAATGTACTTTCTTGTGGTGTATGACAAACATTTTCATACATTTTCACCAAATTCATACATATTTCCAGGTAAGATATTATAAACTTTATTTGTTCCATGGAAAAATATTGATAATTTTAACTATACAAGAATTTTTTAAAATTTAAAATACTCCTGCTTACAGGAACCATTTAAGATGTCTGAATAAGTTGGTAGTCAATGTGCTTACCTCCTCTCATTTCCACATTAAAATTACAACTAAATTATAGAATAATCAACCTGAAGAACCATCTGAAGACTAGCTTAACATAACTGAGGATATAAAGAAGTTACATTGTGACTGGCAGGAGAGGAGGAGACATAAGATGGGCTGACCCTACAACCACAAGTAGAATTTGAGCATCATGAGGGGTATCTGGTCTGTGAAATCCCTTTCCACAGGATTGAGGGGCTTAAGCCCCACACTGGTTTTCCAGTAAGAATTTCAGTTCCACATAGAGGAGACCCCGCAACATTTGGCTGTGAAAAAGGGACAATTTCAACCATCCAAGTGAGACAAAAAGGCTGCTGGGAATCCAGATGTCCCCTTAAACTTCCCATGTACCAAATCACTAGTGGGCAATCACTCTGGGCTTTGGCAGACATATAGTAACTGAGGAAGTGCCAGACACATACAGAAAAAGACTGAGTTATATGCCTTCGGATCAAGAACTAGACGGATAGCTGCTATTGTCTCTGTGTTGAGATCTTCTCCTATGTAGTCTACAGGCAAGCATTATATTGTCTGTGTTGAACCTCCCCTTCACACAGTCAAATGTGAATATGCACTGGCCTGGTAAATTTTACCAGCTCCACCCTGTGGGCTCCCAGAGATCCTACCACCTTGAGCATTGACTAGACATTTTTGCGGCTAGGCAACCAGCCCCACTTGGAGATCTGACAGGAATCTCCTTCAGCAGCAACCAACAAGCCTCAGCTCACACACTTTCAGAGTTACTTTTGGTGGTGTGCAACCAGTCCTGCAATGAGCTGCAGTATTTCTTGAACAAATGTCATGGCTCTGTGGGCCTGAGGCAGGCAGAGGATGGTCTTGGTGTAATCTGAGACTTTTGCAACTGGCCGCAAGTTTAGCACTGGCACCAAATCTAAAATCTAAATCTGCACTAACTTGGGGAACACAACTTGCCCAACCCTGGTGACTCCCAAAGACCCTGCCTCATCCAACTTGCATACTGCCTGAGGCTCTTTTAGCTCCCGATTCTTATTGGCAGCCAGCAGATAGCCTCAGGCATTGGGGTGCCCAAAGCTTGTTGTTGAGCTGTCTCAGGTCTGATACTGGTGGAAGTTGGCCTCAGTTCATATTGTGGTTTTTCCCACATGCCTCCAGGTTCAGAACAGGCAGAAAACAACTGCAGATAAACTTGTAGCTCTACCAGGTAGCCCCGAGTGGTCGTAGTCAACAGCTGACCTTTGTCTGCATGGGAGTTTCTCCCAAGGAGTTCCTGAATCAACACACCTAGATGCTGGATTTAGACCTCAAAGAGCATCACCTTATTAGCTCAACAAGTGACACATCCAAAGGGTGATCTCAATAGGCACACAACCCTGCTGTGATGAATCCCACTTTATGGTGGTAGTTCCTACACAGCAGCTCATAATCTTTGAGTGCGGCTAATACTCACAGCCAGTCAGCCAGTGAGTCAATTCCAAACACTGACATGCCAACAGCAGTCAAGGCTCAACAACAAAAGGGGAGCACATATAACCCACACAGGGACACTCCTGGAGCTCCTGGTGCAGGTGACCTTGGAGACTGTACCACTGGGCAACAAAGAAAGTCTGCTACATAAGAACACCCTGATAAACCTGGGAGACATAGCAGATCTACTTAATAAAAAAAAAAAAAACACAGCAGGGCAGTCAAAATGAGACAAAAAAGTAACATGTTTCAAATGAAAGAACAGGAGAAAAGTGCAGAAAAGAACTAAATAGAATGGAGACAAGCAACTTACTAAATACAGAGTTCAAAACACTGACTATAAGTATGCTTAATTAACATAGACGAAGGATAGATTACCTCAGTGAGAACTCTGACAAAAATATAGTAAGCATAAAAAAGGACATAAAATCAAATAAAAAGTCAGAAAAAAAGAATATAATAATTAAAATGAAGAATACATTAGAGAGAAACAACAGTGGATTAGATGAAGTAGAAGATCAAATCAGCAATTTGGAAGACAAAGTAGCAGAAAACACCCAATCAGAACAGCAAAAAGAAAAAGGAATTTAAAAATGAGGATAATTTAAGGGACCTCTGGGACTACATCAAGCATACCAATGTTTGCATCATAGGGGTACCAGAAAAAGAGAGAGAGCAAGGAATTAAAAACTATTTCAAGAAATAATAACTGAAAACTTTCCTAACCTGCTGAAGAAAATAGTCATACCTGTCCAGGAAATAGAGTCCAAAACAAGATGAACCCAAAAAGGCCCACATTGAGACACATCATAATTAATGTGCCAAACATTAAAGACAAATCAATAAGAGAAAAGTATTTAGTTACCTACAATGGAGCTCCTATGAGACTGTCAGCTGATTTCTCCAAAGAAATTTTGCAGGCCAGAAGGTATTGATACTAAATATTCAAAGTGATGAAATGCAAAGTCCTACAACTAATACTATTCTACCTAGCAAGGCTATTACTTAATATCAAAGTGGATATAAAGTTCTCAGACAAAAAAAAACTTTAAGGAGTTCATCACAACTAAGTCAGTATTAGAAAAAATGTTAAAGAGATTTCTTTAAGAAGGAAAAGAGGTAAGAGCAAATAATTTAATAGCAATAACTATGTACTTATCAATAATAATTTTAAATGTTAATGGGTTAAATGCTCCAATCAAAAGATATAGGGTCCCTAATTGAATAAGAGAACAAGATTCATACATATGCTGCCAACAAGAGAACCACTTCAGATCAAAAGACACACAAAGAAAGTAAAAGAATGAAAAAGATATTTCATGCAAATAGAAATGAATAAAAGCTGGGACAGGGATACTTATCCCAGACAAAATAGGCTTCAAAACAAAGGCTATAATAAAAGACAAAGATGGACATTACATAATGATAAAGAAATCGACCCAACCAGCGAATACATCTCTAGTAAACATTTATGCACCCAACATAGCAGAACCTCAGTATTATAAAGCAAATATTGACCAATGTAAAGGGAGAGATTGACAGCAATATAGTCATAGTAGTGGACTTTAACCCTTTATCAACACCAAGGGGCAGATCTTCCAGACAGAAAATCAGCAAGGAACAGCAACCTTAAATGACACAGTAAACCGGATAGATTTAATTGATATTTTTAAAGCATTTTATTCTAAAGTAGCAAATATACATTCTTCTCAAGTGCTCATGAAACATATTCCAAGGTAGCTCATATATTAGGCCATAAAATAAGACTTAATAAATTTAAAAAGGTTGAAAACATATCAGTCATCTTCCCAAACCACAATTGTATGAAACTAGAAATCAATTAGAAAAAAATTACTAAAAAATAGACAGATAGAAGGTAAATAACACACTACTGGGTGATAAGTGGGTAAACAATGAGATAAAAGTAGAAATTAAAATGTATTTGAGAAAAATGAAAACAAAAATACAATGACCAAAAATCTATGGTCAGAATGAAAGTCCTAACAGAGAAATTTATAGCAGTTCATGTCTACTTAAAAAAAAAACTCAAATAAACAATCTAACATTACACTTAAAGAAACTATAGAAAAACAGCAAATAGTCCCAAAGTGAGGAGAAGCAAGAAAATAATAAAAATCAAAACAGATATTAATGAAATAGTCTAAAAAAATACAAAAGATCAATAAAAGCAAGAGCTGATTCTTTTAAGAGATAAACAAAATTGATAAACCTTTAACCAGATTCATCAAGAGAAAAAAAAAGAGAGCACTGAAATATAATCATAAATGAAAGATAAGTAGTTACAAATGACTCCACAAAAATACAAAGGATTATAAGAAAGTACTACAGAATATTTATGCCAACAAAATGAATACATTTGTAGAAACACACCATCTTCTAAGACTGAATAAAAAGGAAACAGAAAAGCTGAACCAACTGAATACTCCTAATGAAAGAAAATCAGCTATCAAAAAACTCTCCCAAAACAAAAGTCCTGTACTGGATGGCTTCAGAGGTAAATTTTACCAAATGTTCCCCCCAAAAAAAGAGAAAAAGAAAAAGAAAAAAAAATAATTAACACCTATTCTTCTCAAACTATTCCAAAAATTTTAAAAGCAGGGAAAGTTCCCAAGCTCACTTTACAAAGCCATCACTATCCTAATTCCAAAATCAAAGACATTACAAAAAAAAGAGAAAATTATAGGTCAATATCCCTGATAAACATAGAGGCAAAAATCCGCAACAAAATATTAGCAAACCAAACTTAGCAATACACTAAAAAGATTATACACTATGGTCAACTGGGTTTCATTCCTGAGATGCATGATTGGCTCAATATCTGCAAACCAATTAATTGACACACCACATTAACAAATTAAAAGATAGAAGTCGTATAATATATCAATAGATGCAGAAAAAGTGTTTGATAAAATCAAGCATCCACTTATGATAAAAATTCTCAGCAAAGTGGTAATAGAGAAAACATACCTCAACATAATAAAAGCCATATATGACAAACCCACAGCTAACATCATACTCAATGTGGAAAAGCTTAGTGTTTTTCTTAAGATTAGGAACAAGACAATGATGTCTACTTTCACCACTTTTATTAAACATAGTATTAAAAATCCTAGCCACAGCAATCAAACAAAAAAAATATTAAAGACACACCAATTTGAAAGAAAGAAGTAAAACTCATTATTTGCAGATGACATGATATTATATATAAAGAACCCTAAAGATTCCACCAAAAAAACTGTTAAAAGTGATAAATAAATTCAGTAAAGTAGCAGGATGCAATAGTAATATTCAGAAAACAATTGTATTTTTATACAACAAAAATGAATTATCAGAAAGAAAAATTAAGATAACAATTCCATTTACGATTGCACCAAAAACATCAAAATACCTAGATGTAAATTTAATTAAGAAAGTGAAAGATGTGTACTTGTAAAATTATAAGCCACTGGAAAAAAGAAATTGAATAAGATACAAATAAATGGAAGAATATATCATGTTCATGGATAGGAAAAATTGACATCATTAAAATGTCCATAGACTGCCCCAGAAGGGGCCTGACTAAGGAGCAATGACGGCTATCCCTCCAGCCCTTGCCCTAGCACAACGCGGTTCAGTCTTTCCTTATATGTCTCTTGTACCTCCCCCACCACTAACCCTCCACAAAAGCCCTTGGACTTTCAGTCAAGATGGCAGGGTAGGTAAATGCTCTGCCTGCCTCCTCTCACAACCACATACAACTAAACTTCAGAATGGCCATCTTTGAGAGTCACCTGAAGTCTAGCTGAACAGAAGGCCTACAACTGGCGACACACAGAAGAGGCCACTTTGAGACTCTCCCAGGAGGCTGCCATATTTGAGTCTCTGGCAACATAGCTAACACTAGTTACCTGCCCCTGATTTCATGTCCAAATGGATTTTTTTTCTCTGCATCATATAAAGGAATGCATTCAAGAGCTGGAGATGTAGCTGAGGAAACAGGTATAATTCCATGGCACAAAAGAGAATAAATTAAATGTTATTGGACTGGCAAATATATAGGCTTAGATTTAAGGGTGGTGTAGGAAGACAATAAAAGACTGAGAAGGGCTGCTCATTAAACTAAACTAAAATAATGAATTAAAGAAAAAAAGAGTTTGTTTGCTAGGCATCAAACTTTCTAAACTCAATATCTTAAACCTAGTAAAAATGATTTGAATGATGCTACCTGTGGTTGAATTTTTAAATTAAATATAGTTTCATAGATCTACTACTCATTCTTATGAACAGAACATTGGTTATCAATGCCCATTGCATTTGGAGATCAAAGGTCCAGGCCACTTTAATGAGTTGTTAAGATTTTGAAGATCCATAGACTACATTGTGATTAAAAAGTAATTTTAATATCATCTTTGAATTTGATTTAAATGGTAGATATAAAGAAGCAATATAGAATTTTAAAAAGTATCTCTGATGACTCAGGAAAAAATGAGTTTCTCTATGGTATTTTTTAACCTAGTTGGGATAATAAATACATGATATCAAAGGAGTGATTTCAAAAGCAACAGAATACAAAAGATAGACCAAATATGTTCTTAAAATATACCTGAAAAAAATTACAATTAAATTTCTTAGAAAAAATAGAAGTTTAATACTAAGTTTTTGTTATTCCATGGTTTAATAGCTTCACGGTTGCTTCTAGAAGTTGTATGGATAGAAAAGGTTAATTTGCTAGATATAAATTCAACAAAAATTTACTAGGAATGAAAAGAAGAAAATATATTTTTTTATTTTTCACATTTTAAGGCAAATTGAGTGAAGTAAGGATGTTTTAAATGTTTTCATCTTCTTTGAAATTATTTTGGAATTGTCAAAGCTATAAGAATAAGACCTTTTTTATTGGGGAAGGACAATATAGAAACAAGAATTTCCCTCTGGTATGCTTTAAAAAATACAGATATAAATGTTATCCTTACTTTTATTTTTCCTCTAATACATTTCATTGTGCAACTCTTCAAATCTTAAGCAATATTAATAGATTCTATTAAGTAAGCAATAATCTCATCATACTCAATACTGAGTATATGAGCACTCAGAATCAGAGCTTGAAAATGGAAAGACAGGAGAATCAGAATTTGAAGAGGATGGGAAAAGCAAAACAAAACTACAATGAGGTATCATCTCACACTTACTAGGAGGGCCATTATCAACAATAATAAAGATAACAAGCTTTGAAGAGGATATAAAGACAAGAAAAACTTTGTGCACTGTTGGTAGGATTGCAAAATGGTGCAGCAGCTAAGGAAACAGTATAGCGGTTCCTCAAGAAATTAAAAATAGAACTACTTATAGTTCAGCAATCTCACTTTTAGCTATATATTCAAAAGAACTATAATTAGGATCTTAAAGAGATATTTGCATTTCATATTCATTACAGTATTATTTACAATAGCTAAGATATTGAAACAACTCAAGTGTCTATCAACAGATGAACTCACAAAGAAAATATGGTATATATATACATAAAACAAAATATTGTTCATTCTTAAAAAAAGAAATCCTGCCATTTGTAGCAACATGAATGAATGTGAAGAACGTTATGCTGAGTGAAATAAGCCAGTCATAGAAGGACAAATATTGCATCATTCCCCTTATCTGAGGAATCTAAAATAGTCTAAATCATAGAAGCAGAGATATAATATAGTCGTTTCCAGGAGTTGAAGAGAAAGGGAAATGGAGAGTTGTTCAATGATATAAAGTTTCAGTTATGCTACATAAAAAGTTCTAGAAACCTGCCCTGAAAATATTATCTATAGTTAACAATACATTGTTGTGCACTTTAAAATGTGTTAGGAGATCTTATGTTAAGTGTTCTTTCAAACAAAACAAAACAAAACAAAACAAAAGAGACAAAAGAAAACTTTGGTTTATATTGAATATGTTTATTACCTTGATTGTGGTGATGGTATTATAGATATTTGCATATGTCCAAACACATTAGATTATACACTTTAAATATTTGAAGTTTATTATATATCAATTTTACCTCAATAAAGCTGTTAAAACACAGTGAAGATTGAGAATAAATAATTTGAAGGTAATGAGAAGGAAAACACAATTTAATTTAATGAAATGTGGCTGTTAACAAGTGAACAGGACAAATAAATAGAGACTCATGGACATGGACTATAGACTAGTGGTTACCAGAGGATAGGGGTGGGGAAGGAGGGGGTAGGTAGATGGTTAATGGGGGTCAAATGCAGGGGAGTAGGGGGAGGATGAAATGGGAAAAGGGGATCAAATATATGGTAGCTGAAGGAAACTGGACTCTGGGTGGTAAACACACAATAGAATATACAGATGTCAAATTATAATGTACACCTGAAAATTATATAATTATATTAACCAAGTTACCTCGATAAACTTAATAATAATAAAAAAAGATATGTGGCTGTTTGCTTATTTCTGGGGTGTGTACAATTGTTCCTCATATACATTTCCTATATTTCTCATTGAATTTATGCTTAGTAATTTTATCTGTTTTTATATCATAAAAATGTATTCATTTCATTGTTTCATTCACTGTAAATGTTCATTAAACATTTCATTGTTCAAACAAAAAATGTTCATGCTATCCAAAGCAACCTATAGATTCAGTGCAATCCCTATCAAAATACCAATAACAGTCACAGTACTAGAATAAATAACACTAAAATTTATATGGAACTATAAAAAAGTCTGAAGAGCCACGGCAATCTTCAGAAAGTATAAAGTTGGAGATATCACAATACCCGATATCAATCTATACTACAAGTCTATAGTAATCAAAACAGTATAGAACTGGCATAGAAACAGACACATAGATCAATGGAACAAAGCTGGCACCAGAAAGAAACACACATCTTTAGAGTCATTTTTCTATGACAAATTAGGCAACAATATACAACTGGGTAAAGACAGCCTCTTCAATAAAAGGTGTCGGGAAAATAAGACAAATACATGCAAAAAGAGGAAACTGGATCACCTTATTACACCATATATAGGAATAAACACAAAAATGGATAAAGGGGTTAAAAGTAAGACTCAAAACCATAAAACTCCTAGAAGAAAACATAAACAGCAAATTCTCTGACATTACTTTACTGTTACTAATATTTTTTTCTAATACATTTCCTTGAGCAAAGGAAATGAAGGAAAAAATAAACATAAGAGACCAAATCAAACAAAAAGGTATTTGCAAAGCAAAGTGAAATGACAATGTACTGAATAGAAGATATTAGCCAGTGATATTTCTAATAAAGTGTTAATACCAAAATTTATAAAGAACTCATATAACTCAACACACACACACACACACACACACACACACACACACACACACACACAACCCCCACAAACCAATAAAAATGATTTCGGTTTCAAGGAAATGGACCTGTATGAGGACATACAGATGGCCAATAGACATATGAAAATATGCTCAAACATCACTAATCATTAAAGAAATGCAAATTAAAACTACAATGAGATATTACCTCACACCTGTCAGAATAGCTATCATCAATAAATCAACAAACAATAAAGATTGGTGAGGATATGGAGAAAGGGGACTCTCATGCACTGTTGATGAGACTGCAAATTATTATAGCCCCTCTGTAAAACGGTTTGGAGGTTCCTCAAAAAATCAGAAATAGAACTACCCTACGACCCCAAAATTTCAATTCTGAATATTTAAAGAAAACCATAAAAATAAATAAAAAAGAAAACACCCCTATGTTTACTGCCGTGGTATTTACAATAGCTTAGATATGGAAACAACATAAATGCCCATCAATAGACAATTGTGTGAAGAAGATGCAATTCATATATACAATGAATCAAATTGGAATATATTATGCTAAATGAAATAACTCAGACAAAGAAAGACAAATACCATATGATTTCACTTATATGTAGAATTTAGAAGAAAAAATAAACTAAGAAACAAAAAAGAAAAAGGCTTAGATACAGAGAAGAAACTGATAATTGTCTGATGAAAGGAGATTAGAGGGATAGGTGAAAAAAGTGAAGGGTTTAAGAAGTACAAATTAGTAGTTATGAAATAGTCATGAAGATTTAAAGTACAGAAGAAAAAAGATAGTCAATAATATTATAACAACTAAATATAGTGTCAAGGGGGTACAAGACTAAGGGAAGAAATTACTTCCTAGATTAAATAGATGTCTAAATACTATACTACATACTTGAGACTAATATAGAATAATATTATATATCAAAACTAATTAAAAAAATAAAAATGATAAAAAGTGTTTCTGCTTTATAAAAACCTCTAGCTCTGGGAATCATAAGTTAAGAATAAATTGATCATTAGGAATGTGCTTTCTGTTATACATATTTATGATTATTTATCATCTAACTGGCCCTTTTCTACCCAGGATCAAACTCATTGTATTTACACAATCTATAATAAATTTAGATTAAGTATCAATAAGAGTGAAATTTGTTTATTCTATGTGGTCTTGTAGCTTCCTGCTCCTGCAAAATATATACTGTCTTTAACTACTAGCAACAGTGGTTGTATGCATGTGGGGAAATGCACAGGGAAAACATTAGACTCCTTTCCCTCAGGTTTACCAACTTTTTCCTTCTTAGGCTTTTCTTGCTGTATATCACTCTCTTCCCTGATATTTGTATAACCATGTTACATCTACATAAACTCTTATTTAGCTTACAACAAAAAAGAACACACACATGCCACCCTATGGGACTCAAATGGCCTTATTACAAAAAAAAAGTACAAATAGGGCAAATGTAAGTAAATTTTACTCAAGAAAATAGTTCTCAAAATTCTAAAAAAAGTAAATAAACTATAAAAAATCATAAATAGTTGAATTTATTGTAAGTCAAGATTAACAATAGATTGTTTTTAAAGTTAAAGCAGATGCTTATAAATGTTATGACATTATAAGAAAAAAATGATATACCATTTGCGTTAGTGATAAAACTTATAAAATTTTTTCACTAAACTCTCAATTAAAAACCATCCTAACAAACTAGTAGTATAATAAAATACTCCAATATCTTATCCTTTTCCCCTTCTTTGATAATCTTTGACATTCATTTATTATTCAAATTATTGAAAATGTAATTTCTACATTGTTAGGCTATCCCCCTCCTCTGATGTGTGTGTGTGTGGGTATGTTAACATGAACAGCAAGATCTAAGTTTCCTTTTCTTTTTACAGGAAAGTCTAAAAGACTCTATTGCCTCTCCACCTAGGACTTTGTCTTTAGAAAGAGTTGGCTGTAATATTAGGTTGTTGATTACTTTTATAATTCCTGTCCATATTGACTTCAACTCGCTCCTTCCATGCAGACATTTGACTTAGATTTCACCAAAAAATAGTGATCAGTTTGGAATGTAGACGTTGTGATAACAGTATAAAATCTTTAAGTCTGTTCTCCCTTTGCACATCCACTAGGAGCCTCAAACTTCCTGTGAAGAACTGGCAGACTTCTGTGGGTTGGCACAGCAAGGAGTAGGCACCTACCTTTATATTCAGCTTTCATCTGAGCAGGCTTTGTTGGTCACTTTCAACAAAAGCTCACATACTCATCAGGTCTGCCTCCTGTCACTGGGTGTTTGATTAACTTGATGACTTAGCCTGATTTTGGAGGTGGAGATACTTTAAGATAAGAAAAAAAGGAAATTTTAATAATAAAATTGGCCAGTGCACACCTTATTGTCTCCTATCTTAAAGTGAGTCTCAGTGAATCAGGGGGTTTCTGTGCCTGGCCTAGTGTTGTTAGATGATGAGAAACCAAGATTTCAGAATGACTAGACATTGAAAATTCTCTAACTTTGCACAGAAGGTAATTAGAGCTCTATGATTTAAGTACTATTCCCACAGCCCCCTTGCCCAACCACCACTTTGGGCTCAAGTGCTGATTCTGAGGCTTTGGGGCATCTCCAGATTTGGTGAGGTTCTATTCTTCTAAACTCTCATTCCAAAGCTATTCATCACAGCCTGAATAGAAACCTAAATTTCATCACTGTTAGTGCTTACATGTGTAAGCATCTGTCTTACCCTTTACATTGTGAGATTTTTGATGTAAGAAACTGTTTTTGCTCAGTTTCACTCTTTCTGTCTCCATCTAGCATGTTGCCTCCAGTCAAAATGAGTTACACACACAATAAGCTTAGAGATGGAACCCAACTCTTTGAACTCTGGATTTTGTGATTGGACCATACTAGATGCTTTTAGCAAATACACACAAAATAATTTCCCTCCCTAAATGCATTACTTTATTTTACCTGATGGCCCCTTAGTGGTTTCAAAGCACTTTGTAGCATTTTACAACATTGGGATTTATAGGAGGAGGCTGGGCATGGTGATGTCCACTTGAACAACCATTTGGAAAAATGCACACGACCTGCCAGGTCACACAGATAAATAACATTTTCCGACTCCCAAGTAAAATCTCTGTTTACCAAGACTGAGCCTCACGAATACTACTGATGGACAACCTATAGAGTTGATGTTATGAGTGGATTTCCACAATTTGGAAAAATTGGATAATTTCCCTGTCTAGATGTTTACTTTATAATTTGTGTTCAGTCACTATAATTTCTAGAAAGTGTAAAATATTTAAAATTCCTCTGACCATTGGTACTGAGGGGTGCTGTTAAGGAAAAAAGAGTAGATCAATTGAATAGGAAAGGCATAACTGAGTGGGTCTCTCTAGCTTGTCCCACCTCAGCCTGTCAGTCTGTGATCAGGGCTGGGATCACCCTAATACCCAGTGCTGTGGGTCCAGGTGAGTGGCTGGTCAGCCTGAGTGATGATGCTCCATGGCTTAGCCCACCAGCTTCCCATTAAGTGCTGAGGCACCCCAGTGTGGTGTCCTAGAGGAATCTTCTTCCCAAGGATATAATTAGAGGTTTTCAAAATGAGCTACTACCTACATACTGATTGTTTCTCTTGGTTGTTTTGGTTAATACCACTATTATTTCCCCAGAGGTCAAGCTTGGATTTTTTTTTTGACTTTTAATCACTAATCTCATGTAACTATTAGGCAAGGTATTGATCATCGTATCATTTTCCTCCTTCCGTTCTAGCCTTAAAATCCACACTCTAGGCCTATATCCTTGGTCTAGAATCATATTTTCCCCCATATTCTTGGCTAAATCCCACCTTTTCTTCAGAGTCAGTTTTAAGTTTCCTCCCAAGTGAGGTTTACTTTATTTACAAAGTGAATAGCAACATATATTTTTAAGTTAATTATAATCTCTCTCTTTCTCTCTCTCTCTCTCTCTCTCTCTCTCTCTCTCTCTCTCTCTCTCTTTCTCTCTCTCTCTCTCAGCTTATTATACGTATATTGTACTGTTATTGATCTTTTATTACTCTCACAGTTAATGATGAGATTTTAAATTATGGAAGCATAGGGATTTTCCTCAGTCCTTTTTTTGCTCCCTAACCTGATAGAGTCTCTTACTTTTAGTAGGCACTGATGTAATAATATAATCTCAATTAAATCAAATTTTATTAAAATTAAAAAAATGCTGTAATATGTGCTGGGGATTCAAACTGGAAAAAATAAATGCACCAAAGTTTCATAAAATAATGAAAATTGGTTAATTTAGAAGAGATTATGGTATGAGAGCTATCACAGCAATAAAAGTATGTAGATATTATTGCAGGCACATGTGGAAGTAAAGGTTAATTTAACTAGATTCCAAATGGTAGATAATTAAAAAATTGTTTTATTGGACAAAATCATTTGAATTTTGCCTTAAAGGATATTAGGAATGAATGAGAATAAGGAATGAGAGAAAGTTGAGCATGAGGAGGTATGTATGAGATCAAGGAAGATGCATTAACATGGCCATATGGAAAAGTTAGTCACCTATAAATTTTGCTGGATGTGTAGATGGATGGGGAATGATTTTGTAAAATGAACAGAGCGAGACGCACTACAGGCACCCAGCTTAAGAGAGTAGAGTATGATCTGGGCACTTAGTGTCTGCCCCAAACCTACCCAGAGGCAAAACTACTATGATCAATGGACATTGTGTAATACAGAAAAGGTATTAGAATTAGCAGCATATTCAACTGGCCATAGGGGTGAAGCCAGACTCAACAAGGACCTTGAAGAATGAAAGAAAATGGGGGACCTGTTGGTGTGGAGAGGGTTTATTCACTGTCCACAGAAAATCAAACTGATTGATCAGACTAGATGCCAAAATATAGGTAATATTAAAAATAAATTTTTGAGGGGTGTCATCAGAAACATGACAGAGTGAGATATGTCCCCAGATCTCTTCCCTTGAAACAACAATAAGCTGAACATCTAAAACTCAACAAAAAACATCCAAACCGCACATCAGCTCATCTGAGTATGGAATCTTTGCACAAGAGCTACTATAAGTCAGAACCCTGGGAGTCAGACGGTGGACTAGAAGATACAAAGAAATTGCCTCTTGCAGCCCAAAGCTCCTTGCAGGAAGTGGGGGAGGGGAGAAGGTGTGGTAAGTTCTCTGAACAACTCTGCCTGGGAGAGCTGTGAGCCTCGTGCGCAGCAGTGCTTAGACATTAGGGCAGATAGCAGAGAGTGGGAAAGGTAGAGTGGACAGCAGAGAAACAACAGTTAGTTATTATAAGCCATGGCTGCAAAATGAAAGGCTAAAGTGTAGCCCCTATTTCCCAAGCCAGAGGGACCCTCCCTCCATATCTTCTGAGACCAAACACTGCAGATCGGAGCAAACCTACCAAAACTATCGCTAACACTGACAGGGACTGAGACTGAGGGTAGCAAGCTTGGCTGAATATCTATAAGAAAAAAGGGCATTATTAAAACATTATATAAAACAAGGATCTAAGAGAATTAGATACCACCTACTGGAAATCAAAAAAAAAAAAGTAAAAATAAAAAAGTCTTCTTTGCAACAGGTTAAAGAGAGACCTTTATGTACTACATCTTCTTTATAAAAAAAAAAGCAGAATGCACTTCCATTAATGCCTAGGCAGAGAAATAGTTCATTAAACACTGTGAACAACCAAGGTGACAAGGCATCTCAGAAAGGAAGAGAAAAACTTCCAGAAAATAAGTTTATGGACATAGAAATAAACGATTTAAATGACAGAGAATTCAGGATGGTACTTCTGAAAAGACTCTATGAGATCCAAAACAATGCATATCAACAATTTTAGGAACTGAGGAAACTAGATGAACAGAATAAGTTTTTTAGCAAGAATATTGAAACCCTCTAAAAAAAAAAAACAAATAGAACTCCTGGAGAGGAAGAACACACTGTAAGAGATGAAAAATGAAATAGAAAGCTTGGAATAAGAGTCAACCAAATAGAGGAAAGGATCAGCAATATTAAAGACAGAAATCTATACATAAATCTGAAAAAAAAAGAGAAACTGAAGAATGAAAAATAATAAAAGAGTAATAAGAGGATTTTATTAATTTGAACTCAAAGGCAAGGGAACTAAAAGCATAGAAAAAGAAACTGTCAATAAGGTAAAGAGACAATCATCTGAATAGGAAAATATATTTGCAAACAATGCCTCCAATAAGGGACTAAAGCCTTAAAATACACAAAGAACTCATACAGTTCAATAACAACAAAAAGTCAAAGGATCCAATCAAAAAATGGGCAGAGGACCTGAACAGACACTTCTCCCTAGAGGACATACAAATGGCCAAGAAATATATGAAAAGATACTTAACATCGCTAGCTCTTAGGGAAATGCAAATTAAAACTACAACGAGATACCATCTCACACCTATTAGAATAGCTATACTCAATAGGACAATTAATAACAAATGTTGGAGAGGATGCAGGGGAAAAAAAGCACCCTCATACACTGCTGGTGGAACTGCAAATTGGTATAGCTGCTATGGAAAGCAGTATGGAGGTTCCTCAAAAAACTAAGAATTGATATACCATATTATCCAGCAGTCAATCCCTTTACTGGGTATAGACCCCTAAGACTTGAAAACTCACATCCAACAAGATATTTGCACACTGATGTTAATAGCAGCATTATTCACAGTGGCCACGACATGGAAGCAACTGAAGTGTCCTACGATAGATGATTGGCTAAAGAAGCTGTGGTATATATATATACAATGGAATATTACTCGGCCCTAAGAAGAGATGAAATACTGCCATTTGTGACAACATGGAAGAACCTCGAGATAATCAGGCTAAGTGAAATAAGTCAGACAGAAAAAGTTGAAAATGATTCACTTATATGTGGGATATAAACCTAAAAGCAACAAATGAACAGGACAACAAATAGAAACTCATAGTCTGAACAATAGACTAGTGGTTAATTAGGGAAGAGATGAAGCCCACTTGATCGTGGTGTATTATCTTTTTAATATGTTGCTGTATTCAGTTCTTTAGTATCATATTTAGTTTTTTCGCATCTGTGTTCATGGAGATATTTGTCTATAGTTTTCTTTTTTGTGTGTGTTATCTTTACCAGGTTTTGGTATCAGGGTAATATTGGCCTCATAAAATGAGTTGAGAAGTATTGCCTCCTCTTCAATTTTTTGGAAGAGTTTGAGGAGAATAAGTATTAAATCTTTGAAAGTTTGGTTGCATTCACTGGTGAAGCCATCTGGTCCAGGACTTTTACTTTTTGGTAGGTTTTTGATGATTGTTTCAATTTCCATACTGCTGACCGGTCTGTTTAGATTTTCCTGTTTTTTTTTTTTTTCATTTAGTCTCGGAAGCTTGTATCTTCTATGTACTGGTCCATTTCTTCTGGGTTATTAAATTATATACTTTTTCATAGTATTCTTGTATAATCCTTTGTATTTCTTCAGTGTCTGTCATAATTTCCTTTCTTTCATCCCTGAGTTTGTTTGTGTCCTTTCTCTTTTTTCTTTAGTGAATCTAGCCAAGGGTTTGTTAATTTTATTAACCTTCTCAAAGAACCAGATCTTTGTGCATTTATTTTTCTATTTCTTTTTTTTGTTTGTTTTCAATTTCATTTATTTCTGCTCTAATTTTGATTATTTCTTTCCTTCTGCTTTCTTTAACCTTCATTTATTCTTCCTTTCCTAGCATTTTAAAAAAGATTTTTAGACTTTTTTTTTTAAGATGAAGCATTAGGATATTATTTGGGCTTGTTCTTGTTTTTGGAGCTAGGCCTGTAATGATATGAACATTTCTCTTATGACCACTTTTGCCATATCCCAAAAGTTTTGATATGTTATACTATCATTATCATTTGTTTCCGTGTATTTCTTGTTCTCTCTTTATACTGCTTCTTTAATCCAGTCATTCTTCAGAAGCATGTTGTTTAATCTCTGTATTTGTGGTTCTTACTGCTCACTCTTTACAGTCAATATGTAGCTTCAAGGCATTATGATCAGAGAATATTATTGGTATGACTTCAACCCTCTTATATTTGTTGAGGCTATCTCTGTCCCAGTATGTAGCTGATTTTTAAGAATGTTTCATGTGCACTTGAGAAGAATGTATGAGCCACTTTTGGGGGGATGAATGGCTCTGTAAATGTTGATTATATCCAGTTGGTCTAATGTGTCATTTAAGGATGTTATTTGCATATTAATTTTCTGTTTCGATGATCTGTCCATATCCAACAGTGGGGTATTTAGGTTTTGTTCTGTTCTTCCCTTTAGTTCTGTTAGTAATTGCTTCATATATTTCTGGGCTCCCTGATTGGGAACATAGATATTAATATGTGTTATGTCTTCTTGGTGCATGATTTCCTTTATGATTATAAAGTAACCCTCTGCATCTTTCTTTACCTTTTTTATTTTGAAGTCTGTATTGTCTGATATTAGTACCGCTACTCTGACTTTTCTCTGAATGCCATTTGCTCGAAATATCATTTTTCACCCTTTCACTTGAGTCTACATTTTTCTTTGGAAATGAGATGTGTCTCTTAGAGGCAGCATATTGTAGCATTTTGTTTTCTGATATAATCTGCAACTCTGTGCCTTTTTATTGGTCTATTTACATTTAGACTGATTATTGAAATATAAACTTTTCCTATGGCCATTTTATCTTTTGCTTTCTGGTTGTTCAGTGTTTCCATTGCTTCCTTGTCCTTGTGTGTCTGTTGTTTTTTTTTTTAATTTTGTTGGGTTTGTGGGTTTTCCCTCTTGTCCCTCCTATTTTATGTTATATACTTCAGTTATGAATCTTTGGCCTGTGGTTACCATTGCAAATATATAGATGACAGTTATATACATATTGAAGTTTATTTTGTTCTGTGTGTGCCTTATCTTCATTTCCCTTTGTGAATTTGGACCTTTGAATTCTCCCCTTTTTTTGTTACCATTGTTTCAGTCTGCCCCTATTATGCCAAATATTCATTACTATCATTCTATAGCAAGCCTCTTCTTGTTTAACCTTACAATGCTCTGTTCTTATTAAATGTTGCACTCCTTTGCTTTTATCTGCTCATTAGTTGACTTACTCATAGTTATATATATTTTTGTCATATTGTTTTAGGTGAGCTGACCTCTTTCAGTATTTCCTATAAAGCAGGCCTCATAGTGAAGAATTTTGTTAATTTTTGTATGGCTCGAAAAGTCTTTATTGCTCTTTCATATCTAAAGGAGTGCTTTACTGGATATGTTATCCCCAGATTGTAGTTCCTTTCATGTAATAGTTTGAATATTTGATTCTACTCCTTTGTTGCTTGTGAGGTTTGTGCTGAGAAGTCCAATGATGATCTAATGCATTTTCCTTTACAGATTACCGTCTTCTTTTCCCTGGCTTCTCTGAGATTTCTTTCTTTGTCATTGATTTTTGATAATTTTATACAATGTCTTGGAAAAGGCCTTTTTGAGTTGAGATAATTGGGTGTTCTGTTGACTTCTTGAATTCTAAAGTCCAGTTCATTCCTTAGATTTTGGAAATTCTTATCAATTGTTTGAAAATACTTTCTAATCCCTATTCCTTTTCCTCCCCTTTGAGAATGCCCATTATTCTTATGTTTCCTCTCCTGATGGCATCAGATGTTTCTTGTATTTCTTTTTCATTAATTTTTATTCTTTTGGTGTCTCTCCTCTTTTTTCTGATTTATTTATAGATTTATGTCTTTGATATCACTGATACTTTCCTCCATTTGGTCAACTCTATTTCTCAAGCTTATTATTTTATTTTTCATCTCTTTCAGTGTGTTCTTCATCTCTGGAAGTTCTATTTGGTTCTTTTTGAGGGTTTCAATATTCTCACTAAAGAACTTATTCTGTTCATGTAGTTGTTTTCTCAATTCCTGAAATTTTCATATACATTGTTTTGGATCTCATTGAGTTTTTTCAGGAGTACCATCCTGAATTCTCTGCAATTTAAGTTGCAAATTTCATGTTTGTAAGCTTATTTTCTGGAGATTTTTCTCTTCCTTTCTTAGATGCCTTGTCACCTTGGTTGTTTATGGTGTTTAATAGACTATTTCTCTTCCCGGGTATTAATGGAAGTGCATTCTGCTTTTTTTTTCCAGAAAGAAGACGTAGTACATAAAGGTGTCTCTTTAGCCTGTTTCAAAGAAGGCTTTTTCTTTTGGTTTCCAGTAGATAGCATCTAAGCCTCTTGTATCCCTGCTTTATTTAAAGTCTAAATAATTCCTTTTTTTCCTTATAGTTATTCGATCATGCTTGCTAACCTCAGTCTCGGTCTCCGTGTGTTAGTGATAATTTTGGTAGCATTTGCTCCAATTCTCCTGTCGTTCTGCGGTGTTTAGTGTGAAGGATATGGGGGGAGGTGCCCTCTGGGTTGGAGGATGAGGGCTGCAGCTCAGCCTCTCATTTTGCAAACAGGATGATAATGACCAGCTGTTCCTCATCTGCCATCTCCACTTCTCTGCATTCTGCCCTGATCCCTGGGCACTGCCACTCTGTGAACCTCACAGCTCTCTCAGGCAGGGCTGTTTAGGGAACCCACCACACCTTCTCTGCAACTCGTACTCCTGCAGGGAGCTGTGGGTGCAAGAGGAAGCTTCTTTGTTTTTTCATTCTACAGTTCTAATTCTGGGCTTCTGACCTGAGGTAGCTCTTATTCGCAGATCCCTTGCTCAGATGTACTTGTGTGCAGGTTGGGTGTTTTATGTTGAATTTTAGATGTTCAGCTTATTGTAGTTTCAAAAAGAGAGCTCTGAGGACATCTTTCACTCTGCCATGTTTCTGATATCACTCTATTTACCACTTCTTTATGTAATAGTCTATTAATAGGCACTTTGTTTGCTTTCATATTTTGATTATTACAAATAACACTGCAGTAAATACAGTGGTGTGTATATATTTTGAAATTAGTGTTTAGGTTTTGTTTGTTTGTTTGTTTTCTTTTAGGCTAAATACCCAGAAGTGGAAGTGCTGTGTCAGAATGTCGTTCTATTTTTAATTTTTTCATAAACTTTCAAAATGTTTTCTTTAGTGGCTATACAAATTTGTAGTTCCAGCAACAATGCAAGAGTTTTTTCTCCACATCATCCAACATTCATTGTTTTTAAATTTATTGATGATAGTTATTCTGGCTATCATCTTTTTATATGTCTATTGACTATCCATTTGTCCTCTTTGAATAAATATCTATTTTGGTCTCTCTCATTTTTTAATTGGGTCATTTGTCTATTTGATGTTGAGTTGTATGAATTATTTATACATTTTGGATACTAACCCTCTATCAGATGTATCATAGGGAAATATTTTCTACCATTCGGTAGATTTTCTTTTCGTTTTGTTAATGGTTTCCTTTGCTGCCCAAAACCCTTTTACTTTGGTGTAGTTCCATTTGTTTCTTTCTTTTGTTTCACTTACCCAAGGAGACATATCCAAAAAAAATATTATAAACAGCAATGTTAGAGAGTTTACTGCCTATGTTTTTTACTAGATGTTTAATGGTTTCAGTTCTTACATTTAAGTCTTTAATCTATTTTGAGTGATTTTTGTATATAGTGTAATAAGGTGGCTCAGTTTCAGTTTTTTAATATATCTGTCTAGTTTTCCCAACGCCAATTAATGAAGATTTGTCTTTACCCCATCCTATATTCTTGCCTTTTTTGTCATAGATTAAATTAGGTAGAAGCGTGGATTTATTCCTGGGCTTTCTATTTTGTTTCATCAATCTATGTGTCTGCTTTTATGCTTGTACTATGTTGTTTTGATTACTATGGCCTTGTAGTATAGTTTGATATCAGGTAGTGTGAAACTTCTATCTTTGTTCTTCTTTCTCAAGATTTCGATGGCTATTTGGGATCTTTTATGGTTCCATATAAATTGGATTGTTTCAGTTCCATGAAAAATGTTCTTGGTATTTTGATAGGGATTGCATCGAATATACAGATTTCTTTGAGTGTTGTGGCCATTCTAATGATGTGGATTCTTCCTACCCATTTGTGGTTTTTCTCATTTTCTTCTTGCAGTTGATCATTAGCTTCAAGGCATGATAATTAATAAATATGCTTGGTATGACTTCAGTCTTATTAATTGGTTAAGGTTAGGTTTTTGTGCCAACATATGGTCTACCCTTGAGACTGTTCCATGTACACTAGAGAAAAATATGCTTTGTGGTGTTTGGGGATGAATGTCTCTGTAAATATTGATTATGTCCAAGTGGTCTAAATTGTCATTTAAGGATATTTTCTTATTTGTTTTCTGTTTGGATGGCTTATCCATAACTGACACTGCAGTATTTAGGTTCCCTACTCTAATTGTGTTGTGGTCAGTTTCTCTCTTTAGTTCTGTTAGTAGTTCCATATATATATATGACTGGGAGCATGTATATTGATAAGTGTTAAATCTTCTTGATGTATAGACCTCTATATCATTATGAAGTGTTTATCTTTGTCTCTTGTTAACTTTTCAATTTCGAAGTCTATTTTGTCAGATATAAGTACAGCTACACCTGCTTTTCTCTGGATGCCATTTGTTCAGAGTATTGTTTTTCAACCTTTCACTTTGAGTCTATATTTGTCTTTGCAGTTGAGATGTGTCTCTTGAAGGCAGGTTAGGTTTTCTTTTTTGATCCAGTCTTCTACTCTGTGTGTTTTTATCGGTGAGTTTAGTCCACTTACATTTAGGGTAATTACTGAAATATGAGGTTTTTCAATAGCCATTTTACTTTTTCTTTTCTGGTATCTCAGTGGCTCCATTGTTTCTTTGTCCTTGTGTTTCTGTCATTATTTTAATTTGGTAGCATTTTTTTTCTCTCTGTTACTTCAAGTTCATATCATGTGTCTTAGTTATGGATATTTTTTGTGTGGCCACTATTAATGTTATGTAAAAAAAGTTTTATATATACGGTAGGTTTTTATTTCTTATCTTATCTTTATTCTTCTTTGCAGATTCAGATATTTATATCCTCTCCTTTTCTGTTTCTGTTGTCTCAAATTGTTCTTATTTATGCCGTGATTTTATTTCTAGGTGGCAGTACCTGTTGTATTTTCCTTTTGCTTTAATTTTTTTTAAATCTATCATTTAAGCAATATTTATGTTTATTATACCCTGTTTCACAAGGGTCATGCTTTCCTGTTTCTATCTGTTAGTCATCTTACTCATAATTTATTTCTTATTAGATACCAATTTTTGAATACCTAAGTACATATGTTAGTCATATATATACTTTTTGTTCTTTTTGTTTCAGATAGGGCTGACCCCCTTCAGTATTTCCTGCAATACTTGGCTGGTAATTTCTCTCTTTCAATAGTTTGAATGTTTGCTTTCACTTCCTCCTAGCTTGTAAAGTTTCTGCTGAAAAGTTTGATGATAACCTAATGGGTTTTCCTTTATAGGTTATTATCTTTTTTTCCCCTCTGACTGCTTTGAGAATTCTTTATTTGTCACTTTTCTAATTGTTTTCATATAATGTGTCTTTTAGAAGACATCATTTTTTTGCTATTATCAAACAATTCTTTTTAATTTATACAGCCTCTTACACTGTTACGAAAATAAAGTATAAAAACCCTGTGTACTTTGTTTTGTTTTTGTTTTTATGCTTTTTAGAAGACATCTTGATTGAGATAATTAGGTGTTCTTTCCATAAGTTTTGCAAATTCTTCTCAACTATTTATTTGAATAGGCTGTCTATTCCTTTTTTTCTCTCTTCTCTTTCTGGTACACCTATTATTCTTCTTTTGTTTTTTATGATGATGTCAGATAGTTCTTGTTGAGTTCTTTCTTTTTTAAGTTTCTTTTTTCTTCCAACTGCATTATTTCCAGATTTGTGTCTTTAATATCACTAATTATTTTCTCCATCAGGTCAGCTCTATTGCCTAAGCTTGGCATTTCATCATTCATTTCTTTATAGAGTTCTCTAGCTCCAGAAGTTTTATTTGGTATTTTTTTTATAGTTTTAATCTCCTGGTAAAGTATTCCCATTGTTCATTGACTTTTTTTTCTGAATTTGTTAAACCCTTGATTAGAATTTTCTTGTATCTTGTTGAGTATTTTTCGACGTGCTATACTGAATTCTTTGTTGTTTAAATTGCATATTTGTATATCTTTAAGTTACTTTTCTGGAAATTTTAATTTTCTTTCTGAGCTTCCTTGTCACCTTCACTTTTAATAGTGTTTGATGGATTATTTCTTCACCTAAGCATTAATGGGAATGTACTCTGCTTTTTTTAAAATATTATCTCTTTAGCAGGTTAATAAAAAGTGGTTTTTCTTTTGATTTCTAGTAAAGTGGCTCCCAGGCTTTTGGATCTCTGCCTTGTAGCTAAAAATTCCCCCCTTTTTTTCCTGGGGAGGTGTCTACCTCCACTGTGACCAGGTCATCTCAGTCACAGGGCTTCACCCCTATGTGAGAATGGGAACATCATTGGGGGGTCTGATTTTTCTGAAGAGCTCCTGACATTCCAGTACTGTCCCCAAATCCAGATGCAGTGCTGGGATTCACAGTGAGCTTGGGGAAGATGTGAGGAAGTGAGCTTGAGGAGAGTGGGGAGTGATAGCTAGGTTTTGTGATGCAGTTTTCTGCTTGGCAATGGTGGATTTTAGAATACAGCTGTTGCCCCTCTGTATTTTTTCTCTGCCCTGGTCTCTGCCCTGATCACTGATTTCATTATAGCATATACTGATCACTCAGAGAAGAATGCTCTGGGCTTAAAAGAGTAAAAGTGCCACCTAATTCCCCCTTTTCCCCGCACATCCTACAGGGAGCTGTGGACTGCATCTGCAGCACTGGTCTCTGCTCCTTTCCTTTTGCTTCTCCCTTGCTCTCCTGGTTCCCACACCTCAGATGCTCTGATGCACAGATTATCAGACATGTTTGTGTGCCAGGCTGGGAGTTTTCTGTTGGATTGTAGCTATTCCAACAGAAAATTTGTTGTAATTTCAAGGGGAGAGGTCAGGGGAGATTTCTCACTCAGTCATTCTTCTGACATCACTCCCCAAAAGTTTCGATACATCATATGATCATTCTCATTTGTTTCTATTAACCTTTTGATCATTTTTATTTTTTCTTTTACTAGTTGTTGTATAGCATCGTGTTGTTTAATCTCCACATATTTGTGGGTATTTTTAGCAATTTATTTTCAGTTATCAAGCATTTTGGTCAGAGAATATGCTTGGTATGAGTTCAATCTTCTTAACTCTGTTGAGGTTACCTTTGTGTCCCAACATATGGTCTATCCTTGAGAATGTTCCATGTATACTAGGGAAAAATGTGTAATATGGTGTTTTGGGATGAAAGGCTCTGTAAATGTTGATTGTGTCCAATTGGTCTAATGTGTTATTTAAGGTTGATATTGTCTTATTAATTTTCTGTCTGGATGATCTATCCATAGCTGACAGTGGGGTATTTAGTTCCCCTGTATAATTGTGCTTTCTATCAGTCCTTTTTCTTTCTATTAGTAGGCACTTTATATATTTTCCTGCTCCCTGGTTAAGTGCATATATATTGGTACGTATTATGTCTTCTTTATGAATTGTCTCCTATATTATTATAAAATGTTCATCTTTGTTTTTGTTATTGTTTATCTCGAAATCTATTTTGTCAGGTATAGATACAAGTGCATCCACTTTTTACTGGATGTCATATGCTTGAGATATCATTTCCTATTCTTAAAAAATGTCTTTTTTTTTAATTTTAGTAAGAATGTGTAAGTTCTACCCTATCTCTGTCTAACTTATTTCACACAGCATAATACCCTTGAGGTCCATTCATGTTGTTGTAAATGGTAAAATTTCATTTTTTTAAATCACTTAGTAACATTTCATTGTACACATATACCACAACTTGTTTATCCAGTGATCTATCGATGGGCACTTATGTTTCTTCTGTATTTTGGCTATGTGAATAGTGCTGCAGTGAACATAGAGGTTTATTGATCTTCACAAATTAGTGTTTTCATTTTCTTAAAATTAATACTCAGAAGTGCAATTTCTGGGTCATTAGGTAGTTCTTTTTTAATTTTTTGAGGAACCTCTATAATATTTTCCACAGTGGCTGTACCAATCTCATCTACAGTGCACAGGGATTCCCTTTTCTTCATATTCTCACCAGACTTTGTTGTTTTTTGATTTACTGATGATAAATCATAAAGCCATTCTAACAGGTATGAGGTGATAACTCATGGTGGTTTTAATTTGCATTTATTTTATGATGTTGAGCACTTTTTCATGTGTCTTTTGGCCATCTGTATATTCATTTGGGAGAAATGCCTATTCAGGTCTTTAGTTCATTTTTCTTTGGATTTTGTGGATTTTTTGGGGTGATTAGTTGTATGAGTTCTTTATAAATTTTGGATATTAACCCCTTATTAGATGTATTATTCACAAATATCTTCTCTTATTCAATAGACTGTCTTATCATTTTGTTGATGGTTTTCTTCTCTGTGCAAAAACTTTTTGGTTCAGTGTAGTCTCATTATTTATTTTCTTTCTTTTGCCCAAGAATATATGTTAGAAAAATATTAGTAAGAGCAGTGTCAGAGTTTTCTGCCTATATTTTCGTCTAGAAGTTTTATGGTTTCAGGTTTTACATTTACGTCAATAATCCATTTGAGTTTATTCCTGTATATAGTATAAGAAGGTAATTTGGCTTCTTTTTATTTGTTTGTTTGTTTATTTATATCCTGTTTTGCAACACCATTTATTAAATAGAATGTCCTTATCCCTTGTAGATTGTTGTCATCTTCGTAATAGATAAACAAGACCATATAGGTATGGATTTATTTCTGGGCTTTCTATTCTGTTCCATTTATCTATGTGTCTTTAATTATGACAGTACCATGCTGTTCTGATCACTATAGCTTTGTAGTATAATTTTATTTAGAACATGTGATACCATCAACTTAGTACATTCTCAAGATTTCTAAGGCTTCTTGGAGTCTTTATGGTTCCATAAATTTTGTAAAGGCATTTGTTCTAGTATTGTGAAAAATGCCATTGTTATATTGATAAGGATTGCATTGAATTTATAGATTGCTTTGAGTAGTATAGATATTTAGCAATGTTAATTCTTCCTATCCTTGAGCATGGTATATGCTTCCATATATTTCTATCTTCTTAAATGTATTTCTTCAGTGGCTTATAATTTTTTAAATTCAGGTCTTTTACCTTTTTGGTTAAATTTATGCCTAGGTTATTTTATTTTTTTGATAAACTATAAATGAAATTGTTTTTTAAAAATTTCTCTTTCTGATAATTTGTTGTTGGTGTATAATAATGCAGCCATTTTAAATATTAATTTTATACCTTGCTACTTTGCCATATTTATTTATCAGTATTGAACCGACCTCATTTTTTCTAACAGCTTTTTTTAGTTGAAACTTTAAGACTTTCTGTATATAGTATCATGTCATTGGCAAATAATGACAGGTTTACTTTTTTCCCCTCAATCTAGATGTCTTATATTTGTGTGTGTGTGTGTATGTGTGTGTGTGTGTGTGTGTGTGTGTGTGTGATTGCTGTGGCTAAGACTTTTAATACTTTTGAATAAAAATGATGAAAGTTGACATTCTTTTCCTAGTTCCTGGGATTAAAGATGAAGTTTTAGATTTTCACCATTGAATATAGTGTTAGCTGTGGATTTGTAACATATACCTTTATTATGTTGATGTATTTTTTTAAATTTCTACTTTGATGAGAGCTTTTGTTATAAATTAGTGATGAATTTTTCAAACAGTGTCTTAAATCTACTTATACAATCATATAATTTTAAGCTTTCATTTTGTTCATGTTATTCGATTTGTGAATATTGAACCAATCTCATATTTGAGAAATAAATCCTGCTTGATCATGGTGCATGATCTTGTTAATATATTGCTAAATTCAGTTAGCTAATATTTTGTTTAGAACTTTTGCCTGTATGATCATCATGGATAATTTTTTTGTAAAGTCTTTGTCTGATTTTGGAATTAAGGTAATTTTGGCCTCATAAAATAATGTTGGAAGGTTCTTTCCTCTTCATTTTTTTGGTGTAATTGAGAAAGATAGATGTTAACTCTACTTAAAATATTTAGTAAAATTTACCTATGAAGCCATTTGGTCTAGTTTTTCTGTTTGTTGATAATTTTTTTGATTATTGATTTGATTTTTTTATTAGTAATTGTTGTGTTCAGATCTTCTGTTTCTTCTTGAGTCAGTTTCTAGGAATTGATTCATTTCTTCCAGGTTGTCCAATTTGGGGGCATGTAATTGTTTATAGTATTTTAAAAAATAATTCTTTGTATTTCTGTGGTGTTAGTTATCTCTTCTTTTTCATATGTTTTTTTTTCTCTTTTTATATGAATCTGGTTAAAAGTTTATTAATCTTTTTTATCTTTTTCAAGAACAAACTCTTAGTTTTATTGCTCTTGTGCGCGCGCACGTGTGCGCGCGAGCGTGTGTTTTAAGACTATGTTGTTAATTTATTCTCTGATCATTATTTTCTTTCTTCTGCTCACTTTGGCTATTATTCGCTTCTTTTATTCTAGTTTCTTTTAAGTGTAAGATTAGATTGATTATGTGAGATTTTTTTTGTTTTTTATTTTTTGAGGTAAACCTATATTGCTATGAATTTCCCTCTTAAGATTACTTTCATTGTGCTCTGTAGATTTTGAGTTGACATGTTTTAATTTTCATTTGTCTCAAAGTATCTTTTGATTTCTTTCTTGATCTATTTGCTAACCTTTTCATTATTTAGGTGCATATTGTTTAGTCTCCATGCATTTGTGTGTTTTTCAGTTTTTTTTTTTTGTCCTTGATTTTTAATTTAATACCATTGTGGTCAGAGAAGATGCTTGATATGACTTTAAACTTATTAAATGTATTGAGACTTGTTCTGTGGTCTAATGTGATCTTGAGAAATGTTTCATGTGCACTTGAAAAGAATGTATATTCTGCTCCTTTTGTGTAAATTGCTATAAAAATATCAATAGAGTCCATCTGGTCTAGTGTGTCATTTAAGATCACTGTTTCCTTATTGGGTTTCTGTCTGGAGGATTTGTCCAGTGATGTCAGTGGGGGGTTTAAAGTCCTCTGCTATGACTGTGTTGCTGTCAATCTCTACCTTTATATTAGTCAATATTTTCTTTATATATTTAAGTGTCCCAAATTTGGTTTATAAAGGTTTAGAGTGTTTATAGTCTCTTGTTGGATTAATCCATTTATTATTATGTAATTTTTGTTCTTGCCTCTTATTATGGCCTTTGTTTTAAAGTCTACATTGTCTGATAAAAGTATTGCTATTCCAGACTTTTTGTTTGTTTGTTTCCAGTAGCTTGAAATATTTTTTTTGTTGTTCTTTTACTTTCAGTCTGTGTGTATCTTGCAATCTAAGGTAGGTGTCTTGTAGACAGCATTTGTATGAGTCTTGTTTTTTTTTTTAGTTTTTTAGCCTTTTGCTTGGAATATTTAATCCATTTGCATTTAAAGTGATAATTGATAGCTATTTCTATTTTAACATTCATATTTCTGCTCTTGCTTACTCCCACTTTTCTTTAAAGAAATCCAATTAATCTTTTTGGTAAAACTGGTTTAGTGGTGATGAACTTTTTTGGGTTTTTTTTTTTTTTGGCCTGGAAATCTCTATATCTTTTTTGATTCTAATTGATAGCCTTGTTGGGTAGAGAAGTCCTGATTGTAGGTTCTTGCTTTTAAATAATTTGAATAATTTGTGTCAATCCTTCCTGGCCTGCAAAGTTTCCGTTGAGAATCAGTTTATGATCATGGGATTTTCTTTGTATTTAAGTAACTGCTTTTCTGTTGCTGATTTTAGATTCTTTTATTGTCCTTAATGTTTGGCATTCTAATTATGAAGTATCTTGATGTGGGCCTCTTTGGAGTCATCTTGTTTGGAACTCTGTGCTTCCTGTGCTTGCACATTTATTTCTTTCACTAGATTTGAAAAGTTTTCTGTCCTTATTGTTTTATATAGGTTCTCAATCTTTTGCTTTTTATTTCTTTGTCTAATACGTCTATGATGCAAATATTGTTACACTTGATATTTCAGCTGTCTCTTAAACAATATTTATTTTTTATTTTTTATTTCTGCTTTTAAATTTCTTTCTGCTTTTAAATTTCTGATTCAATTTTTGGCTTTATCTAATCTGATGTTGATTTCCTCTAAAGTATTCTTATTTTAATTATTATATTCCTCATTTTTGACTGATTCTTATGTTTCCTGTCTTTATTTTTGTTTCTTCTTTTTTTTGTTGACATTTTCACTGAAATGACTGAGCATTTTTATAATTAGTGTTTTCAACTCTGTATTTGTTCAATTGCTTGTCTCCACTTTTTAAAGTTATTTTCCTTGAGCTTTGTTTTGTTCTTTCATTTAGAATATGTTTTCTTGTCTCCCCATTTTGGTTGCCTCCTTGTGTTTGTTTCAATTCATTAGATAGAGCTGCTATGTCTCTTGGTCTTAGTTGTGTGGCCTTATAAAGCAGGTGTCTCGTGGGGCTTAGTGATGCAGTCTCCCTGGCTACCTGATCTAGGTGCTTCAGAGGTGTCCCTTGTGTGGGTCTGGTGAACTGGAGCTTTAATTGTTTGCATGTCAGTGGAAGGAAATAGCCCTTGGGCTGATCTGTTGTGAGGACTGGTTGTTACCAGTGAAAGAGTTGTTTTGCAAGGGCTAACTCTATGTATCAGAGTTTACTTTAGTGGAGCTCTTATGCCTACCTTGTCTGTCTTTTGGGTATGTCATCTGATGAGGAGGTGAGGTGGTGCTCAGTCTGGGTCCAAACCCTAATACAGGGTTTGCTGCCTTAAAGAACTCCTGGAAGGGGCCCCGCCACATAACAAGTTCCACTGCAGTATGTATCCTGCATGGGGCCAGCAGGTATAAGCCACAAAGAAATTTGCAGATGGCTGCCATCCATGCTTGGCTTGGAGGTACCTGGGAGTTGTTTGAGGTTTATGAAACTTTGAGAGATTTTAGAAAGTTTAAAGCATGAACTATGACAGGCCACTTGTATGGAAAAAATCACTGAAAGTGGTTTGGTTGTGCTCAAAATTAGGGTGAGTTGCAGTTTTAAGGAATTACCAGGGTCGGGCAAAGGGTATTAGCCAGGTTGATGAAGAGTCAGATATGGCACCCATTTAGGTCTGCATGCTGGGAGACAGTGGGCTCAACAAAGGATTAATGGCTTCTGCCAGCTATCTGGGAGAAAGCTGCCACTTCAGCCCTTGCCCCAAAACCATATATTACTGGTACCTTTCAAGTTGCTAGCCTAATGCTGGAACTCAGCAAGTGTGTCCATCAGTGAGTAATTCCATGCATGTGCCTTTTAAAAAGATTGCCTGGGACTCCAGTCACTCTCTCTCTCTCTCTCACTCAGCCACAATCTCCACTTGTTTTCACAACCAGAAGTTATGGGGACTGCTCTCCCCAATACTGGTGCCCTCAACTGGGGTCCTTGTATGGTCTGGGACCCCTCTCTTTTCATGGGAAACCTCTGCAGCTAAAATACCTCTCCCAATTTTTAACAACCACATGTGGGTGTGGGACCATTTTTTTCCATGTCTTTTCCATTTTTACCAGTATCTACATGGCTTCTTCTATATGTCTTTAGTAATAAATAGGACTTCTGTTCAGCTAGAATTTAGGTGGTTCTCAATAATAGCTGTTCCGTAGTTTAGTTGTAATTTTGGGGTGGTCATTGAAGGAGATGAGCACAGTATTTACCTACTTCACCAATTTGACTGAAAATCCTCTTTAAGAGTTTGTTTATTATTTTATTTTTGCATTTAAATGATCAGACACCTCATCAAATCTTTACTAGTTGTCTTCTGGTGGGAGATATATTTTGTATGTTCATATATTTGAGATTTTCTTCAACTCACCTCCTCCATATCTATTACTTTCTGTTGTGGCAGAATTTTGAAGCTTATATTACTTCTCTGGTTCTTACAACTCACCAGGCTGGCACTGGAAACCACTCTTTTATTTTCCAGAAGTAACACTATAGCTCAAGTTAAATGTTTCTCTCTTAATTAGAGAATACGGCCTGGTTTTCTGAGCACTTTTCATTTTTAGCAGTAGTTATTCTCCATGCTCTACTCAGGAATGTGCAGCAGGAACTTCCCATAGAGTGGGGTGGTCATGTGGGTTCAGCGCCTAAGGCATTGGAGATGCTGATGGCCAGGCAGAATGATCCTTGCATGAGATTCTCCTATTATCTCACAGACAGGTTTCCTGTTGGAATCCTGAGCTCACTCAGTAGGAACTGCTTCCTTTCAATGTCCTTTAATATTTTTATTTTCCTATTTTTTGATCACCTCCCTTCCTCTAGCTATGTAGGTCTTACCTCCACACTCTGAGTGCTATGAAAAAATGGGTCTCTCCAGCAGTGTTCCACAAAGCTGCTTAAGCTAAGCACTCACATACTGCTCCCCCTTTCGCCATGAGAAAAGTTGCCACTGACTAGTTTAGCCTCATGCTGTGCCACCTTAGGGGAAAGGTAGTGCTGGCAAAGTTTACCTTATCCTCTCCAATGTGTCAAAACTTGCATTTTAATTTATACTCCAAAACTGTTCTGGAACCTCTCCTTAGTAAACCTGTACTTCTGCAAGGGCTCTCTCATCCACAGGTATCTGCCCAATGTAGTACTTTCCACGTGTCCCACAACTGTGGCCAGAAAGGGCTGAGTCCCATTTATAGGCTTCTGCTGATTCCACAGCCCATACTGAGGTCTGTCTGTCTGTCACCCAACGTATAGATAAGTGCAACTACCAGAGTATCTTGGTATATAGTGCTATGTCCCACAAATCTCACAGAGGCACTCCTTTGCATAAATAGATGCTCAAATTTATCTGTTAAAAGGTGATAATTAAAGGGGAAAGAGGGATGTCATATGATGGGCCATGATGGTGATGACACTCTGCCTCCTTTCCAAGTTTGACATTTTTTTATTCTGTATGGAAATATACCATATCAGTCTTTTTGTGTCTGGATTATTTTACCAAGCATAAAATCTTGTAGGTTCAAATAGTAGGATTTCTATTTTTTTGTAGCTGAATAATAATCTATTGTGCGTATCATTTTTAAAAATTTATTTATTTGTTGATTAACACTTTGATTATTTCCATGTCTTGGCTATTTTGAATAATGTTCCGATAAACATTAGGGTTCATATTGAGATCCTGACTTTATTTCCTTTGGATATTATAAGTTATTTTGATTCCAACTAATTCCTACATGAGGCAGGGTTTACCAGACCAATAAGCAATGCTCCAACATCAGCTTGGGTAACCTGCAATTTAACTTAATTCTGACACCATATACTCAGAAAGAGAAACAGGTTAAGGATTTGTACCAACAAGAACTAACTCCCCTCCCCCCCACCACCACCCACCCACCACACATACCAAATACCATTTGCAAGCCCAGGTTATCATTGTGCTTCTGACTGGCTATAGATTGGATGTTCCAATGACCCTATCCCTGGGTTTGACTCATTTTAAAGTAGTTCGCAGAACTCTGAGAAACATTTTACTTAATAGATTCCTAATTTGTTATATAAGAATATAAGTGAAGAACAGACAGCTGGAAGAGATAAATAGGCAAGGTATGAGGAAATGACATAAAGTTTCATGCCCTTTCCAGGTGGCCAGTCTCCCACCACCTCCACATATTCACCAGCCCAGAAGCTCCCTGAACTTCATCCTTTAGGGTTTTTATGGAGACTCCACTTCATGAGCCTGACTGAGTAACTCCTTGGCCATGGTGATTGATTCAGCCTCTAACTTCTCTCCCCTTCCAAGACATCAGGGCTACAATTGAAAGTTCCATCCCTTTATTTATGGTTGGCTTTCTGATATCCAGCTGCCATCCTTAGGTGCTTTCTAAGTCACCTCATTCACATAAACCAAATTGTGGTGAAAAAATAGCTTGTTATTTATAATCTACTTCACCTTTATGGCTCTGAAGGAATTTCAGAAACTGAGGACAAAAGACCAAAGATGTTTCCATTGTTCCAAGAGGTTGGGGATTTGTTTGCCAGAAAGCACATGAGGAATATATTTTGGCCACCTGAATAATCAAATATATATTTCTTATGAATCACAATATTGCAGATGTATACCAAAAGTGGAATTATTGAATCTTATGTTAGCCTTATTTTTAATATTATGAGAAAACATATTACTGTTTTTGATAGTGGTTCTACCAATAGACATTCCCACAGTGTACAAAGGTTCGTATTTTATACACTCCACCAACACTTCTAATCTCACTCTTTTTAACAATAGCACTCTAAAATGTATGAGGTGATATCTATTTAGTACACTTTGCATCTACATGATGGCTAGTGACGTTGAATGCCATTTTATACACCTGTTGGCCATTTGTGTGTATTTTTTTGTTTTTTAAAATTAAGTTTATTGGGGTAACATTGGTTAATACAATTATGTAATTTTCAGGTGTACGCTATAATTTGACATCTATATATTCTATTGTGTGTTTACTACCCAAAGTCCAATTTTCTTCAGCTATAATATTTGATCCTCTTTACCTACATTACCCTTCTTCTCCCCCCCGCCCCCATATTTGATCCCCTTTACTCATCTTTACCTGCCATCATCCCCCACCCTTTTCCTTTGGTAACCACTAGTTTATAGTCCATGTCCATGAGTCTCTGTTTGTTTATCCTGCTTATTTGTTACTTTTAGGTTATATACCATGTGATTTTCAACTTTTTCTGTTTGGCTTATTTTGCTTAGCTTGATTATCTCGATGTCCATTTGGGTTGATGCAAATGGAAGTATTTCGTCTCTTCTTATGGCTGAATAATATTCCATTGTATATATGTACCACAGCTTCTTTATCCAACAATCTATCGTAGGACACTTTGGCTACTTCCATGTCCTGGCTACTGTGAATAATGCTGCTATGATGCTGCTATAATGCTGCTATAATGCTGCAAATATCTTTTTGAGTATTTTCAAGTCTTTGAGGTAAATACACAGTAGAGGTATTGCTAGATCATATAGTAGATCAATTCTTAGTTTTTTGAGAAACCTCCATACTGTTTTCCATAGTGGCTGTACCAATTTGCATTCCCACCATCAGTGTATTAGGATTCCTTTTTCTCTGTATCATTTCCAAAATTTGTTATTATTTGACCTGTTGATTATAGCTATTCTAACAGGTGTGAGATGATATCTCATTGTGGTTTTGATTTGCATTTCCTTAATAGCTAGTGATGTTGAGCTTCTTTTCATATATTTGTTGGCCATTTGTATGTCCTCCAGGGAGAAGTGTCTCTTCAGGTACTCAGCTCATTTTTTGATTGGATTATTTGTTTTTTTGTTGTTGTTGTTGTTGTTATTTAATTGTATGAGTCTTTTGTGTATTTTAGATATCAGGTCCTATTGGAGATGTTGCTTCCAAATATATTTTTCCATTCGGATGGTTGTCTCTTTATCAAGCTGATGATTTCTTTTGCTGAGCAGAAGCTTTTTAATTCGACATAGTCCCATTTATTTATTTTTGCTTTTGCTTCCCTTGCCTTTGAGGTCAAGTTTATAAAATCCTCTTTAAGTCCAAGGTTCTCGAGTTTAGTTCATATGTTTTTTTTCTATGCATTTTATTGTTTCAGGTCTTATATTCAGGTCCTTAATCCATTTTGAGTTAATTTTGGTGTGTGGTGATAGACAACAGTTTAGTTTCATTCTCTTACAGGTGGCTTTCCAGTTTTCCCAGCACCATTTATTGAAGAGGCTTTCCTTTCTCCACTGTATGTTTTTGGCTTTTTGTCAAAAATTATTTCTCTATGTAAACATGGGTTTACTTCTGGACTCTCAATTCTGTTCCACTGGTCTGTGTGTCTGTTTTTCTGCCAATACCATGCCATTTTGAATACTGTCTCTTCGTAGTATAATTTGAAATTGGGCAGAATGATGCCTCCGGCCTCATTCTTTTTTCACAGGATGGTTTTGGCAATTTGAATTTTTTTGTGTGTGTTTTCATACAAATCTCATGATTTTTTATTGTATTTCTTTAAAAACACTGATGGGATTTTGATGGGGATTGCATTAAATCTGTACAATGTTTTAGGTAATAATGGTCATTTTAACTATGTAGATTCTTCCAATCCAAGAACCCAGAATATCTTTTCATTTCTTTGTATCTTCTTTGATTTCTTTTAATAGGGTCTTGTAGTTTTCATTGTATAGATCCTTCACATTTCATTAAATTTATTCCTAGGTATTTTATTCTTTTTGTTGTAATTGCAAAAGAAATTATTTTTTTGACTTTTTTTCTGACACTTTATTATTAGAGTATAGAAACACTATGGATTTTTGAATGTTGATTTTGTATCAAGCTTTACTGTATTTGCTTATTGTTTCTAGTAGTGTTCTTGTGCAGTCTTTAGGGTTTTCTATATAGAGAAATATATCATCTGCAAATATTGACAGTTTGACTTCTTTGTTTCCTATTTGGATGCCTTTTGTATCTTTCTCTTGTCTGATCTTACTTGCTAGGACCTCCAATGTTATATTGAATAACAGTGGAGATAGTGGACAGCCTTGCCTTGTTATTGATCTTAGAGGGAAAGTTTTTAGTTTTTCACAGTTAAGTACAATGTTGCCTGAGGGTTTGTCATAGATAGCCGTTATTATGTTAAGGTACTTTTCTTCTATACCAATTTTGTTAAGTGTTTTGATCATAAATGGATGCTGCATCTTGTTAAAGACTTTTTCTGCATCTATCGATAAATTCATATAATTCTTATGTAGTAATCTGTTTGTGTGGTGTATCACATTAATTGATTTGCATATGTTCAACCATCTCTATGTCCCTGGGATGAAGCCCACTTGATCATGGTGTGTAATCTTTTTAACATGTTGCAGTCGGTTCACTAATATTTTATTTAGGATTTTTGCATCTGTGTTCATGAGACATGTTGGTCTGTAATTTTCTTTTTTTGTGTTATCTTTACTAGGTTTTGGTATCAGAGTAATATTGACCTCATAAATGAGTTGAGAAGTATTGTATCCTCTTTGAATTTTTGGAAGAATTTGAGGAGAATAGATAGTAAATCTTTTTCGAATGTTTGTTAGAATTCATTGTACTGGTCCAGTTGTTCTAGATTATTAAATTTGGTGTTATATAATTTTTCATAGTATTCTTGTGTGATCTATTGTATTTCTGAAGTGTCTATTGTAATTTCCCCTCTTTCATTTCTGATTTTGTTTATTTGTGTCCTTTCTCGTTTTTCTTTAGTGAGTCTAGCCAGAGGTTTTCAATTTTATTAACCTACTTAAAGAACTAGCTCTTTATTGCATTTATTTTTTTTTCTATTTTTTTTTGTTTTGATATAAATTTTATTTATTTCTGCTCTAATTTTGATGATTTCTTTTCTTTTGCTGACTTTAGACCTCATTTGTTCTTCCTTTTCTACTTTTTTAAGATGAGGCATTAGGCTGTTTATTTGGGCTTGTTCTTGCTTTTGGAGATAGGCCTGTAATGATATGAACTTTCCTCCTTACCGCTTTGCTGTGTCTTGAAAGTTTTGATATGTTGTACTATCATTATCATTCATTCCTATGTATCTCTTGATCTCTCTTTTTATTTCTTCTCTGACCCAGTTATTCTTCAGTAGCATGTTATTTAATCTCCATGTATTTGTGGTTCTGCCTGCTTTTTTTTTCTTCCAGTTGATCTCTAGTTTCAAAGTGTTATGATCAGAGAATATGGTTGGTATGATTTCAATCCTCTTTTATTTGTTGAAGCTATTTATGTGTCCCAGTATGTGGTCAATTCTTGAGAATGTTCCATGTGCACTAGAGAAAAACGCATAAGCAGCTGTTTTGGGATAGAAAGCTCTGTAAATGTCAATTATATCCAGTTGGTCTAATGTGTCATTTAAGAATGTTATGTCTTTATTGATTTTCTGTTGGATAATCTGTCCATATTCGACAGTGGGGTATTTAGGTTCCCTACTATGACACCGTTTTGGTCTGTTTCTCTCATTAGTTCTGTTAGTAAGTGCTCTATATATTTCTGAGCTTCCTGATTGGGAGCATAGATATTATAAGTGTTATGTCTTCTTGGGGCATGATTTCCTTCATCATTATAAGATGTCCCTCAGTATCTTTCTTTACCTTTTTTATGTTGAAGTCTATTTCATCTGATATTAGTACCACTATTCCTACTTTTTTCTAATGCCATTTGCTTGAAACATCATTTCCCCACCTTTCACTGTGAGTCTATATTTGTCTTTGGAACTGAGATATGTCTCCTGGGGGCCATATATAGTTGGGTTTTGTTTTTTGATCCCCTCTGAAACTCTGTGCCTTTTTATTGGTAAGTTCATTCCATTTACATTTACAGTGGTTATTGATATATGAGGTCTTCTTATAGCCATTTTATCTTTTGCTTTCTGGTAGCTCAGTGTTTCCATTGCTTCCTTTCTTTATGTGTCAATTTTCTTTATTTTGGTTGACTTTCGTGGGGTTTCCTTCTATTTTCTATTTTATGTTATATATTTTAGTTCTGAATCTTTGCTGTGTGGTTAATAGTATGAATATGTAAAGGATAGTTATATATATACAGTCGTCCATTTTCTTCTGTGTATGCCTTATTTTCATTACTCTTATTTCCATTATCCTCCCCTTTTCAGTCATTTTGTCTCAATATGTTCCTATGTATGCTGAACGTTCATTACTGTCTTGCTATAGCAATTCTCTTCGTATTATTTAAGCTTATAATGCCCTGTTCTTTGTAAGGATTGCACTCCTCTGCTTCTATTTGCCTGGTAGTCACTTTATTTGTCTTTTTATTTTAGGTGAGCTGACCCCTTTCAGTATTTCCTCTGCTTCTATTTGCCTGGTAGTCACTTTATTTGTCTTTTTATTTTAGGTGAGCTGACCCCTTTCAGTATTTCCTATAGTGCAGGCCTTGTGGTAGAGAATTCCTTCAATTTTTGTATGTCTGGAAAGATCTTAATTTCTCCTTCATATCTAAAGGAGAGCTTAGCTGGATATATTATTCTACGCTGGTAGTTCCTTTCATTTAATAGTTTAAATATTTGATTCCATTTCTTTCTGGCTTGTAAAGTTTGCACTGAGAAGTCTGTTGATAATCTAATGAGTTTTCTTTTATAAGTTTTTGTTTTCTTCTCTGCGGCTGCCCTGAGATTTCTCTTTGCAGTCAATTTTTGATAATTTTAATACAATATTTCTTGGTGAAGGCCTTTTTGGGTTGAGATAATTGGGTGTTCTGTTGACTTCTTGAATTCCAAACTACATCTTCTTCCTTAGATTTGGAAAATTCTCATCAACTATTTGTCTGAAAGTGCTTTCCAGTCCCTGTTTCTTTTCCTCCCCTTCGAGAATGCCCATTATTCTTATGTTTCTTCTTTTGATGGTGTCAGTTAGTTTTTCTTTTATTTCTCTTTTATTATTTTTCATTCTTAGATTTCTCTCTTCTTCCTTCTGATTTATTTCTAGATTTCTTCTTCGATATCACTGATCCTTTCCTCCATTTGTTCAACTCTATTTCCCAAACTTTCGATTTCATTTTTCATCTCTTGCAGTGTGTTCTTTTCCTCAAGAAGTTCTATTTGGTTCTTTTTGAGGGTTTTGATCTCCTTGCTCTGTTCATCTAGTTATTTTTTCAGTTTATGAAATTGCTGATATAATTTATTTTGGACCTCAGTGAGTTTTTTTCAGAAGTATTATCCTGACTTCTGTCATTTAAGCCTCATATTTCTATGTCTGTAAGCTTAATTTCTGGAGATTTTTTTCTCTTTCTTTCTGAGATGGCTTGTAACCTTGGTTATTCATGGTGTTTAATGGACTATTTCTCTGCCTGGGCATCAATAGAAGTATATTCTGCTGTTTTTCCAGAAAGAAGATTTATTATATAAAGGTCTCTCTTTAGCCTGCTGCAAAGAAGGTGCTTTTCTTTTGGTTTCCAGTAGGTGGCGTCTATGCCTCTTTGACCTCTGCTTTATATAAAGCCTTAATAATGCCTTTTTATTTTCTTGTAGCTATTTACTCACACTCACTATTCTCAGTTTCAGTCCTTGTCAGTGTCAGTGACACTCTCATCAGTGTTTGCTCAGATTCCCCTGGGGCTCTGTGGTGATTGGTCTCAGAAAGTATGGGGTGAGGGGCCCCCTTGGTTAGAAGTTGGGGCTGTGGCTCAGCCTCAATTTTGCAACTGTGGCTGGCAAAAGTCAACTATTGCTCCTCTGCTTCCTGTCGTGCTTCTCTGCTTTCTGCCCTCATGACTGGTCCCTGCCACTGGCTGCGTGGAACTCACAACATTCCCAGACAGGGCTGTTCAGGGAACTAATCACACTTCTACCCTTCTGCTCCTTCTACAGAGAGCTCTGGTGGTTGTGAGAGGCATCTTCTTTCTCTCTCCCAGTCTGCCACCTGACACCCAGGATTCTGACCTGTGGTAGCTCGTATGTGCAGATACCATGCTCTGACGTGCAAGTGTGGAGTTTGGTTGTTTTTTGTTGTTGTTGAGTTTTAAATGTTTAGCTTATTGTTGTTTCAAGGGATGTCTCACTCTGCCATCTTTCTCTACTGTATCTGTATGTATTTTTGAAAAAAGATGTCTATTCAGGTCATTTATCATATTTTATTCAGGTTATTGGTTTTAGTGATATTTGGTTGTATAAATTCCTTTTAGATTTTGGATATTAAATTGCTAATTAGTTTTTTAATGTGTGAATTGTTTTATCCAATTAATATGCTGCTTATTTATTCTATTTATCATTTTCTTTGTTGTGCAGAAATGTTTTAGTGTTATGTTGTCCCATTTTCTAACTCTTGTTTTTTACCTGTGTGTTAGGTGTTATAACTAAATACCAATGTCAAGGAGTTTTCTTCCTAGGAGTTCTATACTTTCAGGTCTTGCATTTAAGTCTTTAAATTCCTTAAAGCTAATTTTGGCACATGATGAAGGTTAAGGTTTTTATTTCCTTATTTCTTTTTGTTTTGCATGTGGATATCTAGTTTTCCCAACACCAATATTGAAGGGACTGTCCTTTACTGATTGTACATTGTTGTCAAAATTAGCTTACTGTACTCTTCAATAAGTGCTGCTGGAAAAATTGGAGAGATATATAAAAAAAAGAAGAAACTGGACCACTTTCTTATACCATGTACAATAATAGCCTCCAAATGGATTAAACACTTAAATGGAAGACCTAAAATCATAAAACTTCTAGAAGAAAACAGAGGCAGTAAACTATTTGATATTGCTAACAGAAAGGTTTTTTTTTGGATATATATCTTCAGGCAAGGAAACAAAATAAAAAATGAAAAAACAAAACTACATCAAACTAAAAAATTTTTGTACAGCAAAGAAAACCATCAACAAAACAAACAAACAAAAAACCCACAACTGATTGAATGGGAGAGGATATTTGCTTATGATACATCTGATAAGAGGTTAATATCCAAAATATATAAAGAACTCATTCAATTCAACAAGAAAAAAAACCAAACAACCCAATTTAAAAATGGGCAGAAGATTTTAACAGATATTTCCCCAAAGATGAAATACAGATGGCCAATAGACATATGAAAAGATGCTCAAGGTCACTAATCATCAAAGAAATGCCAATTAAAACCACAATGGCATATCACCTCACACCTGTCAGAATGGCCATCATCAATAAATCAAAGAACAAGTGTTGGTGAGAATGTGGAGCAAAGGGGACCCTCATACACTGTTGGTGGGATTGCAAATTAATGCAGCCACTGTGGAAAACAATCTGGAGGATTCTCAAAAAAAAAAATGGATATCCTTTTTGACCCAGTAATTGCACTTCTGGGTATTTATTCAAAGAAAACCCAAACAGTAATTTTTAAAGATATGCACACCCCTGTGTTCTTGGCAGCACAATTTACAATAGCCAAAATATGGAAGCAAACTACATGTCCATCATCAGATGATTGGATAAAAAAGTTGTGGTTCATATTTAAAATGAAATAATACCAAGCCATTAAAAAATGAAATCCTACCATTTGCAACAACATGGATGGACCTAGAGGTTATTATGCTGAGTGAAATAAGTCAGACAGAGAAAAATACATACCACATATTTTCACTTATATACAGAATCTAAGGAACAAAAAAAAAACAACCCCAAACTAATCAAAAACAGACTCACAAATATAGAAAACAATCTGGTGATGGCCAGAGGGAAGGGGTGTTGAGGGGCTGGGAGCATGGGCTGAAGGGTTAAAAAAGTACAAATTAGTAGTTGATAAATGGTTGTAGAGATGGGGAGCTTGGTGTAGGGAATATATATATATATATAATGGCTAGGTGGAGAGCCAGAGGAGAGAAAGAGGAATTAGGGGGATCATTTTATAAATTATATAAATGTCTAACCAATGTAACTAATAATAAAATAAGATTAAAAAATAAATAAAATGAGTTGTAAAACCAAAATAATTAGTTTACTGTATATGCTTTTGCTTATTTCTGGGAGGGCTATTGTTTTATTCCTCTATGTGTTTGTTTTTATTACAGTCCCATGCTGTTTTGAATACTATAACTTTTACTATAGTTTGAACTAAGGAATTGTTGTGCCGCCAGCTTTATTATTTTTCAAGATTGCTCTGGTTATTTGGGATTCTCAAAATCTATCTGGCTATTTTGTGGTACCCTGTGAATTTTAGGATGGCTTTTTTATGTCTGTGAAAAATGCAATTGGAATTTTGACAGGGACTACATTGACTCTGGAGATCATTTTTGTCCTATAGCTATATTAAAATTATTATTTCTTATGATACATAAATCTGAGATATTTTTTCATTTATTTGTGTCTTATTCAATGTCTTATAGTTTTCATTGTACAAATATTTATTCTCCTTGGTTAAATTTATTCCAAATATTTTATTTTTGTTGATGCTATTGGAAATAAGACTGTTTTCACAATGTTTTTCAGATAGTTTATTTTTAGAGTATAAAAAACAAATATTTTTGTATATCAATTTTGTATCTTGAAAATTTACCATATTTATTGATTATTTCTCACTTTTTTTTTTGCTGGTGTATTTAGGGTTTTCTATATATAAGATTATGTCATTTGCCAACAGAGAAAATTTTACTTCTACTCTCTTTTTCTTGACTAATTACTCTGAACAGAATTTCAGCACTATGGTGAATAGAAGGAAAGAGTGGCAACCCTTGAAGTTTTCCTGATCTTGGAGAAAAAGCTTTAAACTTGTCATTGTTGAATATGATATTAGTTTTTGTTTTGTTAGATAGGATTTATTTAGTTATATGTTTTCTATACCTAATTTATTGAGAATATTTACATAATAAAAAAGCCATTGAATTTTGTTAAATGCTTTTTATGCCTCTAATAAGATGACTGTATAAAATTTATTTTTTAATTTGTTAGCAAGGTGTACAATTTTTATTGATTTGTACATAATAAACCATCCTCGCATCACAAGAATAAATTTCACTCTATTCTGTTAATATACTGCTGAATTTTGTTTGCTAGTATGTTGTTGATGATTATTGCATCTATGCTCATCTGAGATATTTTCTTGTAATAATTGTTGTAGTGTCCTCATTCGGTTTTGCCTCAGTATAATGCTCTTTACATAACATAGGTTTGAAAGTGTTTCCTCCTCTTCAATTGTTTTTGAATAATTTGAGAAGGATTGGTAGTAATTCATTTTTAAATGTCTAGTAAACTTACCCATGAAGCCATCTTTTTTGTGTGTGTGCCATTTCTTCACTCTTAGCTTATGTGTACTGTTAAATTTATAGTACATCTCTTGTAGTCAATATATTATTAGATTTTTTTTTAAAATTCCACCACATTGTGTCTTGTATTGAAGGATTTAATCAATTTATATTTAGAATAATTATTGGTAGGTAAAGACTAATGGCATTTTAGGTTGTTTTCTGGCTGTTTTATAGTTATTTTGTTTTTTTTCTTCCTCTATTGCAGTCCTTTGTTATATAATGATCTTCTAAGTAATATTATGCTTTGATTCTTTTTTGTTGTTGTTCTTTTGTGGATATCCTAGATGTTTTTTTTCTTTCTGGTAACTTGAGAATTATTTAAAACACCATATAGTTTAATGGTCTACTTTAGGCTGATAGCAACTTAAATTTATTGGCTATAGAAACTCTACCATTTAGCTTTCTTCCTTCATACTTATGCTATTTATGTTACACTTTTTATCTGTTTATATTGTTTGCATTTACTATATATTTAGCTATCATAATTTTAAATATTTTTTTACCTTTTGTACTAAAGGATAACAAAAGAAAAACCTCTTCTTATCAGCCTGCTAAAGAGAGTACCTCTAAATAATAATTTAAAAATTTAAAACAGAGTACATTCCCATAAATGCTTAGCAGGAAAAACAATCTATCAAATACCATGAACAACCAAGGAACAAGGCAGCTCAGAAAGAAAATTAAAAAATCTCCAGAAAATAAACTTAAAAGAAATAGAAATATGTGATTTAAATGACAGAGAATTCAAAATTGCAGTTTTGAAAAAAACTCAACAATGCAAGAAAATTCAGATAGACAGTTTAATGAAATCAGAAAGAAAATTAATGAATGACAGGTATACTTTACCAGAGAGATTGAAACTTTACCAAAAAAAAGACAAAATAGAACTTCTGGAGCTAACGAACTCAATTAAAAATGAAGAATGAAATAGCGAGCTTTGGAAAAGGAGTTGATGAGTTGGAGAAAAGACTAGTAATATAGAAGACATCTGGAAATGACACACATGGAAGAAAGAGACTTGAGAATGATTAAAAAAACACTTTACAAGAACTATCTGACACTATTAGAAAGAGCTATATCAGAATAATGAGTATACCAGAAAAAAGAGGGAAAAGGGAACAAAGAGCATATTCAAACAGTTGATGAGAATTTCCCAAACCTAGGAAAGAACTGGGTCCTCAAATCCAGCAAGCAAACAGAACACCTAATTATCTCAATATAAGAAGGACTTCTCCAAGACACATTATATTTAAACTATCAAAAATTAATAACAAAGAAAGAATTTTCAAGGCAGCCATGGAAAAGAAGACAGTAACCTATAACGGATATCATTGAACTTTAAAGCAGAAACTTTACAAGCTGGGAGGGTGTGGCATTACTCAAACTATTGAAAGAGAGGGATTTCCAGCCAAGAATAATATATCCAGCGAAGCTCTCCTTTAGATATGAAGGAGAAATAGAAACTCTTCCAGACACTGAAGCTGAGGAATTTTTTGTTTTTCACAGTAGTTATACCAATTGACATTCCCATAAGCAGTGTATGAGGATTTTTTTTTTTTTTTTTTTTGCCTACAAGCTTTCCAACCTTTGTCATTACTTGTCTTGTTGATGATAGCCATTGTAACAGGTGTGAGGTGGTATCTCCTTGTGGTTTTGATTTGCATTTCTCTAATAGCTAGTGAAGTTGAGCAATTTTTCATATGTTTGTTGGTCATTTGTATGTCTTCTAGGGAGAAATGTCTGTTCAGGTCTCCTGCCCATTTTTTAATTGGATTGCATTTTAATTATTGAGTTGTATGAGTTCTTTGTATATTTTGGATATTAGCCCCTTATTCGAGGCATTGTTTGCAAATATCTTTTCCATTCAGGTGGTTATCTCTTGTTATGTTGATGGTTTCTTTTTCTGTGAAGAAGCTTTTTAGTTTGATATAGTCCCATTTATTTATTTATTTTCACTTTTATTTCCATCACCTTTGAGGTCAAATTCATATAACTCTAAGACCAAGTTCAATGATTTTAGTACTCATGTTTTCTTCTATGGAATTTAATGTTTCAGGTCTTATATTTAGGTCTTCGATACATTTGAGTTAATTTTGGGGTATGGTGACAGATAGCAGTATAATTTTATTCTTTTGCATGTGGCTTTACAGTTTTTCCAGCACCGTTTATTGAAGAGGCTTTACTTTTTTCATTGTATTGTTTCTGACACTTTCATTGAAAATTATTTGCCCATACATATGGGAGTTTATTCTGGGATTTCAATTCTGTTTCATTGAGATGTGAGTTTGTTTTTCTGCCAATATCATACTGTTTTGATTATTGTCTCTTTGTAGTATAATTTGAAGTCAGACAGACTAATACCTTTGGCCTTCATATTTTTTCCATCAGGATTCTTTGGCTACTTGAGGTCTTTTATAAATCAGTGCAAATATGTTGATTATTGTTCTATTTCTTTAAAACATGTCATTTAGATTTTGATGGGCATTGCATTAAATCTGTATATTCCTTTGGGTATTATGGCCTTTTAAACTATGTTGAAATAGAAACTATGCTTCCAATTCACGAACATGGAATGTCTCCAATTTTTGTGTCCTCAATTTCTTTTGATAATGTCTTATAGTTTTCAATGTATAAGATCTTCACATGCTTCCTTATATTTCTTCCTAAGTTTTTATCCTTTTCATTGCAATTGGAAAAGGAATGTTTTTTTCATTCTTCTGAAAAATTTTTTTAGTGTATGAGAACACTATGAATTTTTGTATGTTGTTTTAGTATCTTGAAACTTTATTGTATTTGTTTATTTCTAATAGTTTTTTAGTGGAAACCTTAAAGTTTTCAACATAGAGAATCTTGTCACTTACAAAAGTGACAATTAACCTCTTCATTTCCAATGTGAATGTCTTTTACTTTCTTCTTTTCTCTGATTGCTCTAGTTAGGACTTCCAACACTATGTTGAATAAAAGTGGTAAGAGTGGGGAGCCTTGTCTTGTACCTGATCTTGGAATGTTTTTAGTTTTTCACCATTAAGTATGATATTAGCTGAGGGTTTATCATATATGACCTTCATTATGCTGAGGTACTTTCCTTCTACACTCAATTTATTAAGTGTTTTAATCATAAATAGATGCTATATCTTCTCAGGTGCTATTATGTATTTATTGATATGATCATACGGTTTTTATCCTTCATTTTGTTTATGTAGTTTATTATATTACTGAATTTACATATGTTGAACCATCCTTGTGCCCCTGGAATACAGAGATATTGATCTGGGGTGTGTGTGTGTGTGTGTGTGTGTGTGTGTGTGCGCGCGCGCGTGGGCGCGCAAGTGCGCATGCGCCCACGCGCCCACGTGTGTATTCTATTGTTACTAGGTTTACATATCAGGGTAAAGATGGACTCATAAAATGAGTTAGGAAATATTGCCTCTTCTTCAGTTTTTGGAAAAGCTTGAGAAGAACAAGTATTAAATCACCTTTCAATGTTAGGTAAAATTTACTACTGAAGTTATCTTGTTCTGGACTTTTACTATTTGAAAAATTTTTAATAATTGTTTCAATTTCCTTAATATTGATAGGGCTATTTAGCTTTTTCCAATGTTTTGTGATTCAGTCTAAGAAGGCTGTATATTTCTAAAGACTTATCCATTTTTTAAATATTTATTTGGTGGCATAGTCTTTCATATGTTCTTGTATAATCTTTCTAAAAATTGTATGTATGTATGTATGTATGTATGTATGTATGTATGTATGTATGTATTTATTTTGGTGACACTGGTTAATGAACTCCAGTAAGTTTCAAGTGTACAATTTAATAGCATTATGTGTTCCCCTTCCATAGATTTCCATTTATCACCACATATTTGATACCTTTTACCCATCTACTTTCCTCCTCTCGCCTTACTCCCCTACCCTCTGGTAACCAGTAGTCTATTGGCCATGACCATGAATCTTTATTTGTTTGTCCTTTTTGTTTGTTGCTTTTAGGTTTATATCCCACATATAAGTGACATCATGTGATTTTCAACTTTTTCTGTCTGGGTTATTTCACTTAGGACGATTATCTTGAGGTCAATCCATGTTGTCACAAATGGCAGTATTTCATCTCTTCTTATATGTGTACCATACTTCTTTAGTATGGCTGAGTAATATTCTATTGTATATATGTACTACAGCTTCTTTGGCCAATCATCTATTGTAGGACACTTTGGTTACTTCCATGTCCTGGCCACCGCGAATAATGCTGCTATGAACATCGGTATGCAAATATATTTTTGGATGTGAGTTTTCAAGCCTTTGGGGTAAATAACCAGTAGTGGGATTGCTGGATCATATGGTAGATCAATTCTTAGTTTTTTGAGGAAACTCCGTAGTGTTTTTCATAGCGGCTGTACCAATTCTCAGTTCCACCAGCAGTGTATGAGGGTTCCTTTTTCTCAGTATCCTCTCCAACATTTGCTATTATTTGTCTTGTTGATACCAGCTATTCTAAAAGGTGTGAGATAATACCTCATTGTAGTTTTTATTTGCGTTTCTCTAATAGCTAGTGATGATGAACACCTTTTCTTATGCTTGTTGGCCATTCGTATGTCTTCTTGGGAGAAGTGTTTGTTCAGGTACTCTGTCCATTTTTGATTGAGTTGTTTTTGTTGTCGTTGTTGTTATTATTGAGTTGTATGATTTCTTTGTATATTTTGGATATTAGGCCCTTATCGGATGTGTTGCTTGCAAATATATTTTCACATTCAGGTGATTGTCTCTTTATTTTGTCAATGGTTACTTTTGCTGTGCAGAGCTTTCAAGTTTGATGTAGTCCTACTCATTTATTTTTGCTTTTACTCCCCTTGTGTTTGAGGTCAAATTCATAAAATCCTCTTTAAGTCCAAGGTTCCTGAGATTATTTCCTATGTTTTCTTCTATATGCTTTATTATTTCAAGTGTTATATCCAGGTCCTTAATCTATTTTGAGTTAATTCTGGCGTGTGAGGATAAATAACAATCTAGTTGCATTCTTTTGAAGATGAGTTTCCAGTTTTCCCAGGACCTTTTATTGAAGAGGATTTTCTTTTTCCACTATATGTTTTTGACTTTTTTGTCAAAAATTATTTGCCCATATAAACATGGGTTTACTTCTGGACTCTCAATTTATTCCACTGGTCTGGATGTCTGTTTTTCTGCCAATACTATGCCATTTTGAATATTGTCGCTTTGTAGTATAATTTGAAGTCAGATAGAGTGACGCCTCCAGCTTTGTTCTTTTTTTCTCAGGATGACTTTGGCAATTCTGAGTCTTTGGTGCTTCCATACAAAGCTGATGATATTTTGTTCTATTTTTTTAAAAAAATCCCAATGAAATTTGAATGGGAGTACATTAAATCTGTATAATGCTTTAGGTAATATGGTTATTTTAACTATGTTGATTCTTCCAATCCAAGAACTTGGAATATCTTTCCATTTCTTTGTATCTTCTTCAATTTCTTTTAATAGGGTCTTATAGTTTTCATTATATAGGTCCTTCACATGTTTCATTAAGTTTATTCCTAGGTATTTTATTCTTTTTGTTGCAATTACAAAAGGAATGATTTCTTCCACTTCTTTTTCTGACTCTTCGTTATTAGAGTACAGGAATGCTATGGATTTTTGAATATCGATTTTGTATTCAGAAACTTTACTGCATTTGCTTATTGTTTCTAGTAGTGTTCTTGTGGAGTCTTCAGGGTTTTCTATATAATCATGTATTCAGCAAATAGTGACAGTTTGACTTCTTTGTTTCCTATTTGGATGCCTTTTATATCTTTCTCTTGTCTGATTGCACTTGCTAGGATCTTCGATGTCATACTGAAGAATAGTGGCGATAGTGGACAGCCTTGCCTTGTTCCTGTTCACCATTAAGTATAATGTTGGCTGAGGGTTTGTCATATACGGCATTTATTATGTTAAGGTACTTTCCTTCTATACCGATTTTGTTAAGTGTTTTGATCACAAATGGATGCTGTATCTTGTTGAAGGCTTTTTATGCTTCTATTGATATGATCATATGATTCTTATTTTTAAATTTGTTTATGTGGTGTATCACATTAATCGACTTGTGTTTGTTGAACCATCCCTGTGCCCCTGGAATGAAGCTTACTTGATCATGGCGTGTAATCGTTTTAAAATGTTTTTATATTCGGTTTGCTAATATGTTATTTAGGATTTTTGCATGTGTTCACCTTGGTTGTTCATGGTGTTTAAAGGACTATTTCTCTACCTGGTCATTAATGGAAAGTATTCTGCTTTTTTTTTCCCAGAAAGAAGATCTAGCGTATAAAGGTCTCCAGCCTGCTGCAAAAAAAAAGGCATTTTTCTTTTGGTATCTAGTAGATGGTGTCTAAGCTTCTTGGATCCCTGTTTTACATAAAGTATTAATTATGCTTTTTTTTTCTTACAGATATTGTCATGCTCACATTTCTCAGTCTCAGTCCTGTCAGTGTTAGGGACAGTTTTGGTAGTTTTGCTCAGATTCACCTGGAGCTCCGTGGTGTTTGGATATGGTGAGGAGGGGCCCTTTGGATTGGGGATGGAGGCTGCAGCTTAGCCTCACATTTTGCAACCAGGGTGATAATAATCAACTGTTGTTTCTCTTCTGTCCCTGCTTCTCCATCCACAGTTTTCTGCTTTCTGCTTTGAACCTGGGCACTGATGCTGGCCCTGTGGAACTCACAATTCTGCCAGGTAGGGCTATTCAAGGAACCTGCCACACTTTCATCCCTCCCCTCCTTTAGCAGGGAGCTCCAGCTTTGAGAGGCAGCTTTTTTGTTTCTTCCAGTCTACTGCCAGATTTCTGGCGTTCTGACGTGTGGTAGCTCTTATACTCAGACCCCACGCTCAGATGTGCTGGTCTGCAATTTGGGTGTTTTTTTGTTTTAGATGTCCAGCTTATGGTTTCAAAGAGAGAGATCTTGGGATGTCTCACTCTGTTTCTGATGTCACTTCTAGCATAATATTTTGCATTTGAGTGTTATCTGTTTTAACTTCATTCTCATTTCTGATTTTGTTTATTTATGTTCTTTCTCTCTTTTTCTTAATGCATATAGCCAGAAGTTTGTCAATTTTATTGATCTTTTTAAAGAATCAGCTCTTCATCGCATTAATTTTTTTGTCTTGTCTTTTTGTTCTCAATTTCATTGTGTTCTGTTCTAATTTTTATTATTTTCTTCCTACTGATAACCTTGGGGTTTTTTGCTCCTCTTTTTCTAGTTTTTAACATGCAATGTTAGGTTGTAATCTTTGAAGATAGGCTTGTGATGATATAAGCTTTACTCTTTTACAGCTTTTACTATATTTCATAACTTTTTGATAATTATAATTTCATTGTCATTTGTTTCTATGTTTCTTTATTTTTATTTTAAATGTCTTTTAACTTCTAATCGACATACAATATTATATTACTTTCAGCTGTACGAGCACAGTGATTAAATGTTTATATAACTTATAAAGTGATCACCCTGATAAATCCAGTACCCATCTGACCCCATACATAGTTATTACAATACTGCTCACTGTATTGCAAATGCTATATTCTACATCCCCATGACTACTTTGTAATTACCAATTTGTACCTCTTAATCTCATCCCTTTCTTCACCCATCCTTCTGCCCTAATCTGATAACAATCAAAATCTCCTTATAGACGACCTTGTTTCTGTTGCTTGTTTATCCTATTCATCAGATTCACAAATGACACTTGCCTTTCTCTGTCCAAATTACTCCATTCAGCATAATAATCCCTGTGTCCATATTCATGTTATTGCAGGTGGCAAGACTGCATTTTTTTTATGGTTGAGTAATATTCTATTGTATATAACCCACCTCTTTTTTATTCATTCTTCCATTGATGGACACCCAGGATGCCTCCATATCTTGGTTATTATAAATAATATTTCGATAAACATATGGATTCTCATGCCCCATCAAGGTAGTGTTTTGGGTTTCTTCAAATAAATATTCAGAAGTGGGATAACTGAGTTCTTCTTTGTCTCTTATTATAGCCTTTATTTTAAAGTTACAGCTTTTTTTGTCCTATTTTTTCAGGTATAAGTATTGCTACCCCAGCTTTTCTTGTGTGTTTTTCCATTTTCATAAAACAAAAAATTTTTTAAATCATTTATTTCCAGTATGTGTGTCTTTTTTTTTTTTTTTACACTTATAGCACCTGGTCTTCCTAGGTGGTCCTCCATCCAAGTACTACCCAGGCCCAACCCTGCTTAGTTTCCAAGATCAGATGAGATTGGGTGTGTCAGGGCGGCATGGCCATAGACTATGTGTGTCTTTTGATCTGATGTGAGTCTCTTATAGGCAGCATATGTAATGGTCTTGTTTTCTTATTCACTCAGCCACCCTATGTCTTTTAATTGGAACATTTAATTCATTTACATTTACAGTAATTGTTGACAGACAATGGACTAGTGGTTACCATGGGGAAGGGGGAGAGAGGAGGAGAAAAAAGTAAATAAAATAAAATGTTTAAAAAATAAAGAAATTGTCAATAGATATTATTGCTATTTTATTATTTATATTTTTAAATCTTTTTTCTTTTTCTTAAAGAAGTCCCTCTAACAATTACCATAATATTGGCTTTGTGATGATAAACTCAGAATTTTCTTGTCTGTGAAGCTCTTTGTCCTTTGATTCTAAAAGATAGCTTTGCTGTGTACAGTATTCTTGGTTGTAGGTCCTTGCTTTTCATCATTTTGCATATTTCACACCTAGCTCTTTTGGCTTGCAAAGTTTCTCTTGAGAAATCAGCTGACAGTCTTATGAAAGTTCTCCTGCTCCCATTTTGTTTCATTCTTTTTCTGGAGCTTTGCTTTGTTCTTTTATTTGGGACATATTTCTTTGTCTTCCCATTTTGGCTGCCTACTTGTGTTTGTTTCTATGTATTAGGTGGGGCTGCTATTTCTCCTGGCCTAGTAGAGTGGCCTTATATAGTAGGTGTGCTGTGGGACCCAGTGGTACAGACTTTCTGTTCACTGAACTGAACGCTCCCGATATGTCTTTTGTTTGAATTGTTTGTGCCCTCCTGTTGTAGTTGAGACTTGATTGCTGTTTACTCATCAATGGAAGGGATTGACCATTGGGCTGATTGATTGTGATAAGTGGCTGTCACCAGTGGAGGAGCTATTGTGCAGGAAATGATGCTACAGAACAGGATTCACTTTAGCATGACTTTGCTGCCTGCCCTATCTTCCCTTTCGGTGTGTCACTCTCAAATGTGGTCCTGAGTTGTGCTCTGACTCAGACCATATTCAGCCATCAGGCAATACAGTCTGGGGCTCCCTGAGAGGGGCTCAGCCACAGACCAAATTCAGTCATAGCATGTGTCCAGCCCAGGGCCACTTCATATGGTCCACCAAGCAATCCACAAATGGTTATCACCCACACTGGATTCAGAAGTGCCTCATTAGGCCAAGTTGCAAAACAAAGTTGGTTGCCACTAGTGCCCAGCTTGGAGTTGCTCAGCAAGAGGTATGGACACACTGAAGCCAGATGGTGATTGTGATTTGTTATGATTGAGAGGTTTTAGGAAGGTCCACAGCATGAGTGAAGGCAAATTGTTTGTATGGAAAAGCCACTAGAGGCAGCCTGGTTGGTCCTGCACACCGATAAGGGAGGGATCTCAAGAGATCACTAGGGTGAAGTGAATGATTTCAACCAGGTTGATGGAGACTCAGGCTTGGTGCCTACCTGGGTCTGCAAGCCAAGCTCAACAATGGAACAATGGCTTTTGCCAGCACTTCTGTCAGGAACAAAGTTGTCCCTACACTCCTTTTCCTGAAGCTAGATAATTCAGTTCTTCCCTGTATGTCCCTGGTGCCTTTTGAGCTGATACCCCAGAGCTGGAGCTAGGAGTGAGTGAGTTCATCGGTGAGTAAGTCCACATGTGGGCCCCTTAAGAAAAACGTTTGCTTTTCTCTCGGTCCTCTGTTTCATTCAGACACAATCTCTGCTGGTTTTCACAGCCAGAATTTGTTGGGACACCTCTTTCTGGCACTGGAACCCTGGGCTGGGGAGCCCAGTGTGGAGCCAGGACCCCTCGCTTTTCTAACAAAACATCCGCAGCTGAGATATTTCTCCCAACTCTCAATTGCCATACTCTGATGTGGGACCAGCCTGTTTTGTATCTCCACTCTTCCAATCAGTCTTGAGGTGGCCTCTTCTGTGTGTCCCCAGTTATAGGATTTCTCAGGCAAATCTCAATGATGGCTGTCATGTTGCTTAGTTGTGATTTTGATATGGTTGTGAGAGGAGGTGAGCACAGAGTTTACCTACACACTCTGCTATAATGACAGGAATCTCTTGTTGTTGTTTTTTTATCTGAAGTTTGTTTCATCAGATATAAGTATGCCTACACCCACTTTTCTTTGACTGCCATTTGGTTGGAGTATATTTTTCCACTTTTTCACTTTGAGTCTATATTTGTCCTTGCAGCTGAGATGTGTCCCTTGAAGGTTTTTTTTGTTTGTTTGCTTGTTTGTTTGTTTTTGATTTGTTCTGCTACTCTGTGCCTTTTTATTTGTAAGTTAAGTCCATTTACATTTATGGTGTTTATTGAAATATGAAGTTTTTCCACAGCCATTATATTTTTGTTTTCTGGTAGCTTGGTGTTTTATCATTTCTTTACTTTTGTGTTTCTGTGTGTTATTTTAGTTTGGTGGTATTATATCATTTTTCTCTCTGTTCCCTTTCGTTTTATGTTATATGTTTCAGATGAGGATTTTTATTTGTGTGATTACAATTATGTTCATGTAAATGAAAGTTTCATATATATAGTAGTTTTTTTATATTTAGCTTGTATCTCTTTCAAATTCTCTTTCAAATTCAGACCTTTACTCTCTCCTGTTTTCTGTTTTTCTTGGCTCAAATTATTTCAATTATGCTGTGAGTTTACTTCTGAGTTGTAATAGCTATTGTTTTCTCTTTCTCTTTTACAAATGTTTTTGTTTTTTAACCATTATGTAACATTTGAGTTTCTAACACCCTGTTCTTAATAAGGTTTGCAATTTCCTGATTCTGTCTGCCTATTAGCCATCTTACTCACAGTTTTGTATCATTTTGCTTTGTGTTTTAGATAGAATGACCCTTTTCCTATAAGGCAGTCTTTGTGGTAGAAAATTTCTTCAGCTGCTGTGTGTCTGAAAATGCCTTTATTTCTCCTTCACATTTAAAGGAGAACTTTGCTGGATATATCATAATTTTTCCCTTTAAATAGTTTGAATATTTGCCTTCACTTCCTTCTAGTTTGCAAAGTTTCTGCTGAAAAGCCAGAAGATAATCTAATAAGTTTTCTTTATTACTATCTTTTTCTTGGTTGCCTTGAGAATTCTTACTTTCTAATTAATTTTTGACAGTTTTAATATAATGTGCCTTGGAAAAGACCTTCTTGGATTGAGATAATTAGGTGTCCTGTTTGCTTTTTGGAGTCAAGAATCAAGTCCATTTCATATGTTTTGAAAATTCTCAGTTGTTTGAATAGGTTCTCTGGTCTCTTCTCTCTCTTCTATTTTTCCGATATACTCATTATTTTTATACTTTTTTTCTGATGGTGTCAGATAGTTCTTGTAGAGTTCTTTTATTATTTTTTTCACCCTCGTCTCTCTTCTTCCAACTGTGTCATTTCCAGATTTCTGTCTTTGATATCACTAATTCTTTCCTCTACATAGTCAGCTCTATTTCTTAAATTCATTATTTCATTCTTCATTTTTTTTTTATTGAATAATTCAGTTCCATGAGTTGTACCTGGTTTTATTTAGAGTTTCAATATCTTTGGTAAAGTACTTCTGACTTTAGTGATTATGTTTTTGAGTTTATTAAACTGCCTATCAATTTTTTTTTGTATCTCATTGAGTTTTTTTCAGAACTTCAATCTTGCTTTATTTTTCATATAAATCACATATGTTTATACCTTTAAATTTATTTTCTTAACATTTATTTATTTTTTCTGAGATACCTTTTCACCTTGGTTGTTCATGCTAATTTCTTTTTAAAATTAAGTTTATTGGGGTAACATTGGTTAACACTACTATATAATTTTCAGGAATACATTATAATTCGACATCTGTATATCCTATTGTGTTTTTACCATCCAAAGTCCCGTTTCCTTCAGTGACCATATATTTGATCTTCTTTACCTTACTTCATCCTCCCCCCACCTTCCTATATTTGATTCCCTTTAACCATCTACCTACCACCTCCTTCCCCAACCCCTACCCTCTGGTAACCACTAGTCTATAGTCCATGTCCATAAGTCTCTGTTTGTTTGTCTTGTACATTTGTTGCTTTTAGGTTAATATCCCACATATAAGTGATATCATGTGATTTTCTACTTTTTCTGCCTGGATTATTTTGCTTAGCATGATTATCTCGAGGTCCATCCATGTTGTCGCAAATGGCAGTATTTCATCTCTTCCTATGGCTGAGTAATATCCTTTGTATGTACCACAGCTTCTTTAGCCAATCATTTATTGTAGGACACTTCAGTTGCTTCCATGTCCTGGCCACCATGAATAATGCGGCTATGAACAGCATTGTGCAAATATCTTTTTGGATATGGGTTTTTAAGTCTTTGGGGTAAACACCCAGTAGAGAGATTGCTGGATCATATGGTAGATCAATTCTTAGTTTTTTGAGGAAACTCCACACTGTTTTCTGCAGTAGCTGTACCAATTCTCAGTCCCACCAGCAGTGTATGAGGGTTCCTTTTTCTCCACATCCACTCCAGCATTTGTTATTACTTGACCTGTTGATTATTGCTATTCTAACAGGTGTGAGATGGTACCTCATAGTGGTTTTGATTTCCATTTCCCTAATAACTAGCAATGTTGATCATCATTTCAAATATTTGTTGGCCATTTGTATGTCTTCTTGGGAGAAGTGTCTGTTCAGGTACTCTACCGATTTTTTTATTAGATCATTTGTTTTTTTGTTGTTGTTGTTATTGAGTAGTATGAGTTCTTTATATATTGTGGATATTAGATCCTTATTGGAGGTGTTGCTTGCAAATATATTTTGCCATTCAAATGATTTTCTCTTTACCTTGTTGATGATTTCTTTTGCTGAACAGAAGCTTTTTAGTTTGATGTAGTCCCATCTATTTAGTTTAGCTTTTACTCCCCTTGCTTTTGAGGTCAAATTCATAAAATCCTCTTTAAGTACTTGAGTTTAGTTTCTATGTTTTCTTCTATGCACTTTATTGTTTAAGGTCTTATACTCAGGTCCTTAATCCATTTTGAGTTAATTTTGGTGTGTGGTGATAGATAACAGTCCAGTTGAATTCTTTTGCAGGTGGCTTTCCAGTTTTCCCAGCACCATTTATTGAAGAGGCTTTGCTTTCTCCACTGTATGTTTTTGGCTTTTTTGTCAAAAATTATTTGCCCACATAAATATGGCTTTACTTCTGGACTCTTGATTCTGTTCCACTGGTTTGTGTGTCTGTTTTGTTGCCTATTCTATACCGTTTTGATTCCTTTTACTTTATAGTATAATTTGAAGTCAGGCAGAGTGATGCCTCCAGCTGCCCCCCCCCTTTTTTTCCCCTCAAGATGACCTTGGCAATTCAGGGTCTTTCATGCTTCTCTACAAATCTGATGATTTTTTATTGTATTTCTTTAAAAAATGCCAATGAGATTTTGATAGGGATTGCATTAAATCTGTATAATGCTTAGGTAATATGATCATTTTAACTATGTTGACTTTTCCAATCCAAGAACATGGAATATATTTCCATTTCTTTGTATCTTCCTCAATTTCTTTTAATACAATCTTGTAGTTTTCATTATATAGGTCCTTCACATGTTTCATTAAATTTATTCCTAGGTATTTTATTCTTTTTGTGTAATTGCAAAAGTAATTATCTTCCACTTCTTTTTCTGACACTTAATTATTAGAGTATATGAAAGCTATGGATTTTTGAACATTGATTTTGTATCCAGAAACTCCTTTTTTTGCTTATTTTTTTCTAGTAGTTTTCTTGTGAAATCTTTAGGGTTTTCTATATAGAGAATCATGTCATCTGCAAATAATGACAGTTTGACTTCTTTGTTTCCTATTTGGATGACTTTTATATCTTTTTCTTATCTGATTGCACTTGCTAGGACCTCCAATGATATATTGAATAACAGTGGAGATAGTAGACAGTCTTGCCTTGTTCCTGCTCACCATTAAGTATAATGTTGGCTGAGGGTTTGTCATATATGACATTTATTATGTTAAGGTACTTTCTTTCTATACCGATTTTGTTAAGTGTTTTGATCACAAATGGATGCTGTATCTTGTCGAAGGCTTTTTATGCTTCTATTGACATGATCATATAATTCTTATGTAGTAATTTGTTTGTGTGGTGTATCACATTAATCAATTTACGTATGTCAAACCATCCCTTTGCTTCTGGGATGAAGCCCAGTTGATCGTGATGTATAACCTTTTTAATGCGTTGCTGTATTCTGTTCGCTAGTATTTCATTTAGGATATTTGCATGTGTGTTCATGAGAGATATTGGTCTAAAATTTTCTTTTTTTGTGTTATCTTTACCAGGTTTTGCTATCAGAGTGACATTGGCTTCATAAGATCAATTGAAAAGTATTGCCTTCTCTTCAATTTTTTGGAAGAATTTGAGAATAGGTATTAAATGTTCATTGAATGTTAGGTAGAACACACTGGTAAAGCCATCTGGTCCCAGACTTTTACTTTTTGGTAGGTTTTTGATGATTGTTTCAATTTTCATGCTACTGATCGGTCTACTTAGATTTTCCAGATCTTCTTGATTCAGTCAAGGAAGGTTGTATTTTATTATGAACTGGTCCATTTCTTCTAGATTATTAAATTTCATGTTATATACTTTTTCATAGTATTCTTGTATGACCCTTTGTATTTCTGTGATGTCAGTTGTAATTTCCCCTTTTTCTTCCCTGATTTTGTTTATTTGTGTCTTTTCTCTTTTTTCTTTAGTGAGTCTAGCCAGAGGTTTATTAATGGTATTGACCGTCTTAAAAAACTTGCTCTCCTTTGCATTTCTTATATTTTTTTTATTTGTTTGTTTTAAATTTCATTTATTTCTGCTCTATTTGGATTTCTTTCTTTTTGCTGAGTTTAGGCTTCATTTGTTCTTCCTTTTCTAGTATTTAAGTTCTTGTTTCTGGAGATAAGCCTGTAATTATATGAACTTTCCTCTTAGTACTGCTTTGGTGTGTTCCAAAAGTTTTGTTATGTTGTACTATCATAATCATTTGTATCTATGTATCTCTTTATGTCTCTTTTTATTTCTTCCCTGACCCGGATATTCTTCAGGAACATGTTGTTTAATCTCCATGTACTTGTGGTCCCTCCTGCTTTCTTTTTGCAGTTGATCTCTAGTTTTAAAGCATTATGATCAGGGAATGTGTTTGGTATGATTTCACCCCTTGTATATTTGTTGGGGCTATCTCTGTGTCCCAGTATGTGGTCGATTCTTGAGAATGTTCCATGTGCACTAGAGAAGAATGGATAAGCAACTGTTTCGGGATGGAAGGCTTTGTAAATGTCAGTTATATCCAGTTGGTCTAATGTGTCATTTAAGGATATTATGTTCTTATTGATTTTTCCTTTTGGATGATCTGTCCATATCCGACAGTGAGGTATTTAGGTATCCTACTACCATAGTGTTTGGGTCTGTTTCTCCCTTTAGTTCTGTTAGTAATTTCTTTATATATTTTGGGGCTCCCTTATTGGGAGCATAGATATTAATAAGTGTTATGTCTTCTTGATATATGATTCCCTTTATCATTAAGAAGTGTCCCTCCGTATCTTTCTTTACCTTTTTTATTTTGAAGTCAATTTCTTCTGATATTAGTACCATTACTCCTGTAGTAGAAATAAATGGCATTCATTTCTCTGAATGCCATTTGCTTGAAATATCATTTTCCACCCTTTCATTTTGAATCTATGTTTGCCTTTGAAGCTGAAATGTGTCTCCTGGAGGCAGCATGTGGTTGGCTTTTGCTTTTCGATTCATTCTGTAACTTTGTGCCTTTATTAGTGAGTTCAGTCCATTTACATTTAGGGTGATTATTGAAATATGAGGTCTTCTTATAACAATTTTATCATTTGCTTTCTGGTATCTTGGTGTTTCCATTGCTTCCTCATCCTTGTGTTTCTGTTTTTTTAATTTTGGTTGGCTTTTGTAGGTTTTGCCTCTGGTTCTTCTTGTTTCATGTCATAGACTTAAGTTCTGAATCTTCTCTGTGTCATTATTATTACAAATATGTAAAGGATAGTTATATATATACAGTTCTACATTTTCTTTTGCATGTTACTTATCTTCATTTCTCTTTGTGAATTTGGATCTTTCCATTTACCCCTTTTCAGTTATTATTATCTCAAGTTGTCCCTGTGTATGCTGTATGTTCATTGCTATCTTGCTTTATTAATTCTCTTCTTATTATTTAAGCTTAATGCCCTGTTCTTAGTAAGTGTTACTCTCCTCTGATTCTGTTTGCCTGGTAGTCACTTTACTCCTAATTATGTTTTTTTGTTCGTTTGTTTTTTTGTTTTAGGTGAATTGACCCCTTTCAGTATTTCCTGTGGTACATGCCTCATAGTGGAGAATTCCCTCAATTTTTGTATGTCTGGAAAGGTCTAAATTTCTCCTTCATATATAAAGAAGAGCTTAGGTGGATATGTTATTTTAGGCTGGTAGTTCCTTTCACTTAGCAGTTTAAACATTTGATTCCATTTTTTTCTGGCTTGCAAGGTTTGCGTTGAGAAGTTCGAGGATAATCTAATGAGTTTTACTTTACAAGTTACCGGGTTTTTTCTCCCTTGCTGCCCTGAGAATACTGTCTTTTTCATTGATTTTTGATTATTTTAATACAATGGGTCTTGGAGAAGGCCTTTTTGGGTTGAGAAAATTGGGTGTTCTGTTGACTTCTTGAATTCCAAGTTCCAGTTCCTTTCTTAAATTTGGGAAATTCTTGTCCACTATTTGAAAATGCTTTTTAGTCCCTGCTCCTTTTCTTCACCTTTGGTAATGTCCATTATTCTTATGTTTCCTCTCTTGATGATATCTGCTATTTCTTGAATTTCTATTTCATTAATTTTCATTCTTCAGTTTCTCTCTTCTTCCTTTGATTTATTTCTAGATTTCTGTCTTTGATATCACTGATCCTATCCTCCATTTGGTTGACTCTATTCCTAAGCTTGCTATTTCATTTTTCAATTCTTGCAGTGATGTTTCCTCTCCAGAAGTTCTATTTGATTCTTTTTGAGGTTTTCAATCTCCTTTCTCTGCTCATCTAGGTGTTTTTTCAATTCCCGAAATTGTTGCTATGACTCATTTTTGGAGTCACTAAGTTTTTTTAGAAGCACACTATCCTTAATTCTCTGTCATTTTAGTTGCATATTTCTATGTCTGTAAGCTTATTTTCTGGAGATTTTCTCTTTCTTTCTGAGATGCCTTGTCACCTTGGTTATTCATGGTGTTTAATGGACTATATCTCTGCCTGGGCATTAATAGAAGTGTAGTCTGCTGTTTTTCCAGAATGAAGATTTATTATATAAAGGTCTCTCTTTGGCCTGCTGCAAAGAATGCACTTTTCTTTTGGTTTCCAGTATGTGGTGCCTAAGCCTCTTGGATCCCTGCTTTACATAAAGTCTTAAAAATGCTTTTCTATTTTGTTGTAGATATTAAATCACACTTTCTACCCTCACTTTCCGTCCCTGTCAGTATTAGCAACAGTTTCGGTAGTGTTTGCTCGGATTTCCCTGGGGCTCCGCAGTGTTCTGTCTTGGAAGGTATTGGGGGGAAGAGCCCTCAGGGTTGGGTGTCAGGGGTTGTAGCTTAGCCTCAGTTTTGCAGCTGTTGGTGGTAAAAATCAACTTGTTTTTTTGCTGTCCAGCTTCTTCGCGTTCTGTCCTGATAACAGGGCCCTACCACCAGCAGTGGGGAGCTCACAGTTTTTCCAGGTGTGCCTGTTCAGGAAACTCACCATTCATTCTCCCTCCCCCTCCTATAGCTAGCTCTGGTGGCTGTGAGAGGAAACTTCTTTATTTCTCCCAGTCCACCCTCTGACATCCAAGGTTCTGACCTGAGGTAGCTCTTATGCACAGATCCCATGCTCAGACGTGCTGGTGTGCAGTTTGGGTGTTTTTTGTTGAGTTTTATATATTCGGCTTATTTTGTTCGAGGGGAAAAATTTGAGGATGTCTCTCACTCTGCCATGTTTTCAAAGATTCCCCTGTTCATAGTATTTGATATATTATTTATTTGTCTAAGCATTTGTGAAAATTTACTCTGCTTAAAATTTATTTTTATTATTATTAAGAGTGATCCTTTTTAGCAGATTAACAAGAAGAGGTTCTTCTTTTGTTTTCCAGTAAGAATCTCTGCTCATCACTGGTACTGGCTGCAGTGTATGTTTTAGTTATGGTTGCACAGATTCTCTTATGGAGAGCATGGATGTGGAGGGTATGTTCTGGGATGATGGAGGAGGTGGCCAGACTTTATGACTCAGCTTTCTACCTGGCAATAGCTATTGCTAGAGCATAGCTGTCACACCTCTGCATTCTCTTTGTACCTGGTCTTTACCCTGACCACTGGGTTCTGTTGTAGTAAATACTGACCACTCAGGCAAGAATGACAGGGGTACAGAGAGTTCACTCTGTCCCTTAATTTCTTCCATCTTTTTGTGTTTTGCAGGGAGCTCCTGGCTTTGTTTGCAGCACTAATCTCCACTTCTCTCCCTCTCCTCCTCCCTTGCTCACTTGATTCACCGTCTTTCAGATGCTCTGATGCACAGCTCTCTTAGACTTATTTGTGTATTAGGCTGGGCATATTTTGTTGGATTATAGCTTTTTAATTTGTTGAAATTTTAGAGGAGAAATCAAGGGAACCCCACACACCACCGTGCTTCTGATGTCACTCAGGATTTCTTAGTTATAACATTAAAAGTTGATTTATAAAATAAAAAACTAATAAATTTGACTTTTTCAAAATCAAAAATTGCTCTATAGAAGACACATGTTTCCCAGTCATTCCAATCCTAGGTCTTTGCCTAAGAGAAACAAAATCACATGCTTATACTAATTATAGTGATTGATAATTTTATTGGGGAAAACCATCAATTTCTCAAACAGCTAATTTAACAGTTTTAGGTGTAATAGCCCCAACTAGAAACAACTTATATGTTCATCTAGAGTGAAATGGATAAGCACATTGTGGTGTATTGATGCCGTGGAATCCAACTCAGTGTTAAAAAAAAATGAACTATTAATACATACAACAACAAGAATAAATCTTAAAATAATTATTCTTAGTGAATGAAATCAAACAAAAAAGAGTACATACATTATAATTCCATTTATTTAAAATTTTACAAAATAGAAAAGAGTCTAATAACAGAATGCAAATTAGCATTTGCTAGAGAAGGCAGACAGGAAGGAGCAAGAGGGGAAATAGTGTAAAGGCAGGTGAAAACTTCAGGAGCAGTGTGTATAACTCCTTTGATTGCTATGACAGTTTTACAGGGTGGAATTATGTCAAAGCTATCAAGTTGTGCACTTTATAAATATTTGCACTTAGTTGTATATTAATTATATCTCAATAGAGCTATTAAAATAAATTTAGAAATTTAAAGTCTGATGAAGCAGTTTCTTGGTTTAATTTTTGTAATAATGCTGTCTGTCTCAAAGATTAAATCACAAGTGGAGAAAGAAGAGTGAGTGAGAAGGTAAAGGCTGTCAGTTTAGATTTAAATCAATTGAGATCAACATGTAAGAGTCTACGAATTCAGATTTCAGTAGGGTTTGGAAGCATATGGCATATTATTTCTGGAGAATAAAGTTTGAGTCACTGCACTCCTAGAATATCTTGTCTTGGGAAAACTTCTTAGTGATGATTCATTTTATTACTATATAGTGAATTGTTTGTTTTTATTGTACAGACTTATAATTTAAATGGGAAGAAAAGCATTGTGTTCACAAAGCTAATTTCACAGTGTATTAAGGGAATCCATTGGTCTCTTACTCATTAGCAAGTAACAAGACTCTAGAGAATCTGAAAGAGACAACTGGCTTGTAGTCCCAAGGGAGTGAGACAGTAAGCATATTCCAGGGTCCTGTGGGAAGAAGTGGCTGTTCTCCTTTGGAGACACTTTTGAAAAAATTCTGACAGTTCAAGTGAGTGAAAGATTCTGTTAATTAAGTAAAAGGCAAACTTCCCACAGGACATTTGAAATGAGGCTCTGCAGCCCTGCTGTCACTAACATGAGGTGTTTTCCTTTAGAGAGTGCTATCTTTGGTCCCCCAACCGCAGCTCACATTAAGTTTGCAAGTTATATTGGAGCCACACACTGGCCTAAGGGCCTTGCATGCTGAACAGTGAAAGTGAAGCTAGGTTAATTTGTCAATGTCACATAGATACGTGCATTTTCATTCCTTAGAGAGAGTTGCCAGTATCTCCTTGTGAGAATAATCACCATTTACTGAAAAGATTTTTGGAAACCAGCATTTACAAGAAAAACAGATAGGCTGGCCTTGAATAGGCATAAGAGGTTATCAGCTTACCTGAACAATTGCCTAAGGGTGGTTATGTTTTCTCGGAATTTTCTAACCATAGGAAGCATTCTTTGATATGTAAAATTTTAATCACTGAACATAAATGATGGAATTGCGCCTTGGAGACAGAGGTGAGAATGTGTGAATGGTGCAATAGCAGTAAATTCTCCTGGACTTTATTTCCAGCCTTGTCTCTAAGTAACTATACCTTACTCCTCCAAGAAAATAATTGCACTTTCTGTTAGAGCATCTTCAGAAGTAAAGATCTAGAAGACTACAGAGTTCACCTAGCCCATCTTTTTCCTGTGCTTTATTTTATAGCACAGTGACAGTGAGTCATGTGAGGTCACCTTAACAGCAAAAGTAAACTTTGAGCCAAACTTCTGGTCTTTCCATTATCTGTTCACTGTTTTAGAAATAGAGAAGAAACATTGAATCATGACAAAGAATAGACTAGGGGACTAGGATATATCATGTACTTGTGAAAACTCATGCAGTTTTCTGAACATTTCAATATTGGTTTCCCTGTCTGAAAAGTAGAGATAGTATTTTTTTTATAGAGTCATAGTTTATTTTTTAAGTCATTCATAGAACCTTCAGTGTTCCAGGAATAATACTAAATGTGGGGGTTATCAAGATAAATGAGACATGGTTGCAGCACTCAAAAACCCATGGGCTAGCAGTGGAGACAGATGCATCGATAAAAGTTTAAATTCAAAGAGATGAGTATGACAAAACATTACAAAGCACTGCTTAAAAGTTGTTAATATCTTCATAAATGCTAAGTAATTAATGATTCCTCACATCAGCAATCCCAATCACCCTTTCCTCGGCCATTTCTAGAGATCCTTTATCTATATTTCTGTAGTCTCTCTTATTTTACTCCTGTCTCACTTTAGGGCTGTGCTCATTTTCACCTTCCTCTCCCTGCCCTGCCGACCCTGCTCATCACTGTTGATCTCTACTATTTCTAACCAGTCTGTAACACACTCCACCTCAGCACCTCGATTCCTCGCCCTCTTATCTTTAGCATATAGGTGTCTCTACTTATTGTGGGCACTCATGAAAGCAAGTTTTTAGAAGAAAAGCATTCCTAAACTCTACAGAATTTGAAAAGCAGCAGAGCCTGGTTATAGAGCTATACACAGTCCTAGCCGGAAACCTGACTCTGCTCCCTGATAGCCATATGGGGAATTCCATAACCTCGGTGTGCCTCAGTGTCATTTCTGCAGAATGGAGATAATGCAAATATTGTGAATATTTCTTGAATTAATATTTGTAGCATTCTTAGTAAAAGCTACTTAAAATTTGGCAAGTGAATCCTTGTCATTTTCTCTTTTGTGTCTGTTGCTGCAAAAATTATCTTATTTGGTGGGATGACTTACACAATTCCTGGAAATGCTGTATGTCTCATCCATTTTATGTTCCCGTTAGGTCTCTGGAGCACCAGGATCCAGGGGCTCATTCTACGTGATGATATAGTGAAAGGAGTAATCTCCCTTTATCATTCCACTCTGCTTTCCCTCCAGCAGAGATTAAGATGACTTGGAGAAGAATTTATCTCTTAATGAGATTCAGGGTACAATTCTAAATATGTTTTCTTCCAGAAGGAGGAAGGTGACAACTGGCCTAAGATTCTATAGAGAGAACACAAAGGTCACTGATACTAGGAATAACATTTCCTAGTCTTCAGTTTCTGTCAGAGTTTCTGACAGAATTAGGATGCTAGGGGTGGTAAGTGTGGGTGGGTGTAGCAGTGAGAATTCCAAAGAAGCTGCACTTTAAAGCCCACATTCCCCTCCCCACCCTTACCAGCACTGTCATTCCCTTACTCCTCCGTCTTGAACGTGCCCATCCTCATGTTTTCATTTGTCTATAACATCAAATGACCAACAGCACCTAATCTCAATTGAAGAGCAGTGATCCAAGGACAGGAGCTTATTTCGTTTTATATTTGTTGGTAATAAATGACCATTGGTTTCAATAACACATTCTAGTTCTATAAAGATCTGCAAACTAATATCACATCTACTGCTTTTGAAAATACAAAATTCCAAGATTAAGACCAATTTTAGTGCCAAGCTTGGAACCAGACTGCCAGTTGGAATGGAACTGATAAAGTCATAACTATCAGCAAATTTGAAGATTTGACTGTATGTATTTATCTAGCTGAGCACTAGCTTCACCTTTCATAGAAAGCTGAGATTTCTTGGTGAAAAGGCATACTTAGACCATGAAGGGTAGTAAAATTTTGTTGTAGCTTGAGTTCTGATTCTATAACTTAATTACTTTTGTAAATTTGAGAAAATCGCTTATTCTCTAAAACTAGTTCACTCTCATATATAGTAAAAGAAACATGTTTCTTTTTTCCTCTGAATATATTTTTTTTGCCATAAACATAGGTTTTGATTTTTTTTTCTCTTGTGTACTGGGCATGTGATTCCTTAAAAAAGAGTAGATCTCAACACATATTTGTTAAAAAATTATGGACTACTTCTCCTGATGTTCTTTATTTTTATCTTTTCTTGTCTTTTATTACTGTAGATACACATAAGACCTTTTAGAGTTTTATTTCAACCATGACTTGTATGCTATTCTTCTAATTGTTTTTAAATGAGTACTGTACTGGGATGTTGATTGAGCAGTATGTACAAAGATGATATATCAAAAGATATTATTATCAATTTAAATTTAAACAGGGATGAATAATGCTTAGTGTCCTTGTTAAAATAAATTACAAACTTTTTTTTAAAACTATACATTATTGCACTTAGGTTACTTCCATATCTTGGCTATTGTATACAACGCTGCAGTGAACACTGGGGTGAATATGTCTTTTCTAATTAGTGTTTTGGTTTCCTTTGGATACATACCCAGAAGTGCAAACGCTGGAACATAAGGTACTTATCTTTTAAATTTTTTGAGACACCTCCAAATGGTTTTTGGACATTGTGGTCCATATATACAATGGAATATTACTCAGCCATAACAAATAAAATCATACCATTTGTAATGACATGGATAAACCTAAAGGGTATTACGCTGAGTGAAATGAGTCAGACAGAGAAAGACAAATACCATATGATCTTACTTATATGTAGAATTCAAAGAACAGAGTAAATGAACAAACAAAACAGAAACATACTATTAGATACAGAGAATATTTTGATGATTGTCAGATTGGAGGGGAGCTTAGGGGAGTGGGTGAAAATGGTGAAGGTATTAAGAAGTACAAATTGGCAGTTACAAAATAGTCACAGGGATGCGAAGTAAAGCATAAGGAATATAGTCAGTAATATTGTAACAACTATGTGTAATACCAGGTGAATACTAGACTCATCAGATATTCTATAAATGTCTAACCACTATGCTGTACACCTAAGAGTAATATAAAATAATATTGAATGTCAACTCTGATCAAAAAATAAAAATACAAAACTACTTTATTATGACAAAGAACCATAAGAACAGTTTGTTAAAACAAAAAATCAATTATCCAGTTGATTGCTTTACATAAATAATTACTGACAAGTGATCAGAGGAACCTTAGTATTTCAAAGTCTCCAAAGTGGCCCTTACACAGAGCTTTAATAATATTAATATCTATGTGATATGCTGACAATATCATACAAGAATAAAATTGGGAAGCATTTCAGTTGACAATTTTCTTTTTTATTCTCTACTTTTTCTAACATCTTTTTCCTCTTATTCCATCTCCTTTTCTCTGTCCTACCAATTCTCTTTCTCCTCCCAATTCTCAGTTAATTTATGATCTTTCAACTACTTTTTTCATAAATCATTTTAGTACTAGAGTTGAATGACCTCTGATAGCTGGTAGACATAGCTCTGGAGAATTGAGTTTGTCAAAGTAAACAATTCTTTTATTTTGATGAGTCATCTTCACCAAAGTGAATCATAGTAGAGATATAGCAATCTTGAAGTGTCTACATACTGACAATTTCTAATACATTCATCCATTTTATGATGTGCTATACTATACTGAGAGAGAACTATAAAATAGCATTATGAAAAATATATATCATAATTACATTTTGACTAAAAGTGTTGCAATTCAAGGAAAATTAAATATTTAAAGAAGAAGGTAAAATATGTTATGTGCTGATGGTAAGACAAAGTAATATGTGTTGTCAAAATTTAGAGAAAGAAGAGATTAATTTATTATTTTTAATAATAAATTGTTTTTCAATTATATTTGCCATAAAATGTTATATTAGTTTCAGGTGCACTACATAATGATTAGACATTTATATAACTTATGAAATGATCACATCAACAAATCTAGTACCCATTTGACACCATACGTAATTATTAAAATATTATTGACTATATTCCTTGTGCTATAGTTTACATCCTCATGACTATTTTGTAACTACCAATTTGTACTTCTTAATCTCTTCCCTTTCTTTATCCATACTTTCATCTCCCATCCAATCTGGCTATCTTCAAAATGTTTTCTGTATCTATGAGTTTATTTCTGTTTCATTTGTCTATTTTGTTCTTTAGATTCCACATGTAAGGGTTATCATATGGCATTTATCTTTGTCTGATTTATTCCACTCAGCATAACTTTCAGGTTTATTCCTATTGTGGCAAATGACAAGATTTTATTCTTTTTTATGGCTAATATTCTATTGCATATACATACTACCTCTTCTTTATTCAACAGTCTATTGGTTTTTTATTTGGCAGGAAATGGGAAAACTTTTTAGAAGTCTTCAGAAATATGCTGGTGAGATCAGGAAATTAAGTGATGGGTAGGATTTGATAAAGTTTGTATTCAAGAAAGGTTGGTTTAGGTAAAAAGAAAACTGCATAACTAAATATATGGAGAAAGAAAAGCATGGATACCTCTCAGAAGACTGTAGTTTAAGTTGTTATAGGAAAAAAGTTATTGTAATGAAAAAAATCAGCCAGGTAAATTAACAGCAAACTTGTTGTTCAGTAGTTTATGGAGGACATTTAAAAATATTCCCTAGAGAGGAATTTGATTATAGATATGTTTTAAAATGATTGTGGTTTGAAGAATAAGTATACTTGACAATCAGGAGAAGAGATATTAAAATCTTCGAATCGAGTGTAATAATAGGTTTGGAAAGGAGGGACATGTCCAAAAGATATTGATAGTTTAATATGGTTGGGCTGAAGAACCAATTAAATATAGAATGAAAAAAAATCAAAGGTGGCCTCAAGAGTATAAGACTTAATGTTTGTGGTAATGAAGTGGTGATGGTAAAAACAACAAAATGGTAAGAGATGTGCCCTGATTTTGGCATGATAAATTAGAAGTGTTGGCAGGATATCTGGTGAAAGTGTTTAAGATTTTGTTGAACTTTACATACTTGTGACATTTTATAACTACAAATTTATACTTTTTAATTTCCTCACTGTTTTTTACCTTACTCCCTAACCCCTCCCATTTGGTAGTTATTAGTTTGTTCTCTGTATCTATGAGTTTATTGTTTTGTTTGTTCATTATTATTTTTAGATTACACATATAAATGAAATAATGTGGTATTTGTCTTTGACTTATTTTACTTAGCATATAGTCAATGATATTGTAATAACTATAAATAGTGTTGGGGGGTACTAAACTTATTGGGGGGATTACATTTACATGTTATATAAATGTCCAACCAGTATGATGTACACATGAAACCAATAAGATATTACATGTCAACTGTAAGTGAAAAAAAAGTTGTTGGAAATACAGAAATGAGCTCAAAAGAGGCCAGACAGATCAATATATTGCTGTGAAAGATTGAACCCGTGGATTCACTGCTGTCATACGGCATCCTTGTTTAGAGTGCCCCATGACTGGTTTAACACCCTGATGTTACTGTTTTGGAACTTCCAATGATTTTGAACACAGTGACCCATATTTTCATTTGCCATACAAAATATGTGGTTGCTCCTACAAGAGCTATTAAGGAGACAAAGAGAAAATAGACAAGAAGAGAGGGTCTACATGAGACAGTTTGGGGAAATGGTTTCACTGACAAGTCAGTAATTACACAGAGACCAAGAAATATGGAGGCACATTGTCTCAGGAAATTCCAAATGATGGGCTTTAAATTCTTGGGTGAGAATTGTAATTATGTAGATATGAAGCAATTTTTAAATAGCGGAGTAAAATGATCAACATTTATTTATCAAACAAGTATAAGACTTGAAAATTGTAAGATTTTAAAAATTGAATGAGCAGTTTATTATAAAAGAATATAATAAGGGAAACCGATGAACATTCAGATTGAAGAGAGGTTCTATGCCCTCTCCAAGGGTGCCACTTCCCCCTCTTCTCCATAATTTCCCTGACCTGAAAGCTCAAGATGTTTTAAAAGCCACATGGGTCTGCTAAGATGTAGGAAAAAGGATGAATAGGAAAGAGGCAATTCTAAAATAAAAGGCTCATAACTGAACATAAGATTTAACAGGTGCCCTATGTTTTTCTCCAACCACACAATAGCTGCAACAGACAAGGCTGAGATATGGCCAAACGAAATGGCACATCCACTGCAGACTTCATTCTCTTGGGCCTCTTCCCTGAGTTCCAATATACCAGCCTCCTGGTCTACCTCATCCTCCTGGCCTACCTTGTTGCCCTCATAGGGAACACCATCCTCCTCCTTCTGATCTGTGTGGATGCCCACCTGCATACCCCAATGTACTTCTTGCTCAGTCAGCTCTCCCTCATTGATTTATTCTACATCTCCAGCTCAGTCCCTAATATGGTCTTCAACTATGCCTCAGGAAAGCACAGCATCTCCTTCATTGGTTGTGGTGTCCAGATGTTCTTCTGCCTGGCCCTAGGTGGTGCTGAGTGTCTCCTCCTGACCCTTATGTCTTATGATCGAGTTGTGGCTGTTTGTGACCCCCTGCGCTACACAGTCATCATGAACCCCAAGGTTTGCTGGCTAATGGCTGTGGCACCGTGGACTGGGGGTGCTGTAAATTCACTCATCCAAACTATTTACACCATGCATTTCCCTGTATGTGGTCTGAGGGAAATAAATCACTTTTTTTGTGAGATGCCTGCCATCCTGAAGCTCTCCTGTGAGGACACCTCAGAGTATGAGATGGTGGTGTTCATGGTAAGTATCATATTCATCCTCATCCCTTTTAGTCTCATAATGGCGTCCTACAGTAGAATCTTCCTCACTGTGCTCAGGATGAACTCACCTGAGGGGAAGAACAAAGCCCTGGCCACGTGTTCTTCTCACCTGACTGTGGTGAGTCTCTACCTGGGGTCAGGCATCGTGGTGTACATGACACCTGGCTCCTCCCATACTCCGGCACTGGATCAAGGTCTCTCTGTGTTCTACACTGTCCTTGCCCCAATGCTGAACCCCCTCATCTATAGCTTGAGGAACAAGGAGGTGCTGGGGTCTCTGAGGAAAGTCTTGTGGAAAAACCTCTTATTGAAATAGTTTAAGAAATATCCCTGTCCTAAAGATCTAAAACCAGTTCCATGTGAAAAATCAAAGCCCTGGCTTGTATCTTTCTTCCAGAATACAGAATTTCTGTTTAGGAAAAAAGTTGTTTTAGTAATAGATTGTTGAACCCCCAGTTACCTTATTGTGTTTGAAACAAAGGGGTTGAGTTCAGCAAAGAGCTGTTTTTATATTAATGTTAGGAGAAAATGGCTTCGGTAGCATATAAATGAAAGCGTAGCTACTCCTTTTCTAATTCATTCACAAGCAAGATGAGGACTCCTGTCATTTTTTTTTTTTGTCATCATAGAGACAGAGAAAGCTGTGACTGCTTATTCCAGTTTATAACTGAGTATCACTGTGGTCTGAGAGGAAAACAAAACAGGAGACAAGGACATTTATTTTTTTCCAGGAAAACTGTTTTCTCCAGGTTAAAGTGTTTTTGTTTGTGTATTTGCTTTGATTGAGTAAAAACCATATTCATTATTTTAGCAACCATTAAATAACTAATTATCTTTTAATTTTTAAATATTTTTTGTTCAAGCCAATAAAATTTTATTCTGATCTTTACTTACATTAGAATTAGAACAGTTCTGTTGATATCCTACCTAGAGCTTGACTCTATTACTCCTCTGACCTCATCTCCTATTTTTTCACACTTTCCCTCCGCTCCTGCCAAGTGAACACAGGATGCACTAAGTGTATAACACTATCGCACTTCTTTCTGCCTGTGCCCTTATTCTAGAATGCTCTTCCCCTCACCTCCTTTTAATCTGCATTTAAAAGTCCAGGCCACCAAACCTAAAATTTCAATACTTCTCCAATATTTTTACATCTCTATTTCCTGACAATTTTATTCTTCTTAGTAATTATTACCACCTAATAAATATAGTGTTGATGGTTTAGGCATTATATTTATCTGTGTCTCTACTACAAAGCAAGCCCCACCAGGCCAAGGATTTTTTCTGTTTTGTTCATTTTTGTATCCCCAGTGCCTAAAAAAGAGTGTGACACATAGTCTGCACTGTATAAATATATATTAAATGAATGAATAATTACCTGTTATAGACTCAGCCATTTACAGATATACTAGAACTTGGCTTTAGAAGGGTGAATATTTTCTTTCAGTGCAATTTTGCTACTGTTCTGGGCAGTAGGACATCATATGACAGTCTTCAGTTGAACATGAGGGAAGAGAATTCTCATTCGTGATGTGTAGACTGCTTCCACACCCCGCCCCACATTGGTACCACGGCATTATGGAGATGTAAATTGGTCAACACATGCCAATAATGCTGAGATAAAGGATAGAAGTAACCAATATATTTTTGAGAAAGAAGATTTGAGGAGAGATAAATTGGCCATTCTATTTCACCTTTTATGGAAAAATGTTCAAGGTGATAGTGGGGGAGAAACAGAGGAGAGATAAGCAGAGCAGTGTTGCATTAGTAGATTGTACCCTGGAAGGATCTTGTGGATCTAACAATATTACAAAGAAACTGTGTCTTGCTTTGCAGGGAAAAAATTGGCAGTATTTCTTCAAGACCTCAGAAAGAATGAGTATTAAAGTAATGCTTTTTGCCGTAACAGATACTCCACTCAAATCCTGGTGTCTTAACACATTAAACTTTTATATTTTGTTCATAAAAGTCCAACGTGTAGGAAGTAGGTGGGGTATGCGGTCCTGTTTTTTGCAGTGATGCAGATTGACAGAGGTTCTCTATCCCCAACATGTGACTGCTGACATTAGTGGGGCATTGATGGAGCACAGTGTGAGAGGTGATAGTGTCACACCCACTATATACCATTTGTAAGAACTTATGCCACGCCTTACTGAAAGGGAAACTGGGAACCATCATCTAACTCTGCCCCAAGAGGAAAAGAAAACAGGTTTACAGAGCCCTCAGCTAATGGCTTTGTATGTGTCTTGGCACATGTAGTCGATAACACAGTCACTTGCCTGGCAGAAGAGTAAAGCAACAGAATAACATGTACACTCTCGAGTGTTGAGTGCAGCTTCTAAAGGGGACATGGCCACAGGAACAAGATGCAATGGAGGAAATTACATAAACTACCAAAAAACATTTTTATACCCAGTCGGCAACCAGATTTCAACCAATTCATTCATTTCCCATGGGAAAAAAAAATTAAGATGTCAATCAATGTTTACTTTTCCTCAACTATGCTATCATTTCACAAAAGTAATTTTAAAACACGTTATTTGTAGACAGCATAACAGTAATACTCTGTCTTATCCTTGATGTATTTATAAGCTTAGAAAGTTGCAAACTTGCTCTATTTAGAACCCAAATAACATCTAATATGTGGCTCTCTAGAATAGTGACTTGATAGCAAACACTAACCATGTTAATTGCCAGGCTTAAATAAAGATAATGAGGACTAAGATCTATTTATCGCCTAAGCTATTGTTATTTTTAAAGATTTATCATTCCTGGAAAAAGTTTAAAAAATTTTTAAAACTTTATTAAATTTATTGTGGTGGTATTGGTTAATAAAATTATATAGGTTTCAGGTATACAATTCTATAACACGTCATATGTATTTTGCATTCTGTCACCATATACTTGACACCCTTTACCTATGTCTACCCACCTTCCCACCACTTTCCACCTGGTCACCAATAAACTGCTGTCTGTGTCTACGAGTTTTTGATTGCCTTATTTGTTTGTTGCTTTCAGTTTTATACACATGAGTAAAATCATATGGTTCTCAATTTTTTCTGTCTGACATTTTGCTTAGCATGATAATCTCAAGATCCATTCATGTTGTTGCAAATAACAGTACTTCATCTTTTCTTAGGGTTGAGTAATATTCCATTGCATATATGTACCATATGTCCTTTATCCATTATCTATTGAAGGACAGTTTGGTTGTTTCCATGTCTTGGCCATGGTGTGAATGATGCTGCTATGAACATTGAGTGCATATATCTTTACGAATAAATGTTTTCAAATTTTGGGGATAGATATCCAGAAGAAGGATTGCTGAGTCATATGGTAATTTTATTTTTATTTTTATGAGGAAACTCCATACTCTTTTCCACAGTGATTATACAACTTCACCTTCCCACCAGCAATGTATAACCTCTCCAGCACCTGCTACTCCTTGTCCTTCTAACATGTGTGAGATGGTATTTCATTGTGGTTTTGATTTGCAATTCCCTAATAGCTAGTGAAGTTGAACATATTTTCATATATCAGTTGGTCATTTGTATGTCTTCTTGGGAGAAGTGTCTGTTCAGGTCCTCAGACATTTTTTCTTTTTGGCTTTATTGAAATATAATAGAAAATTAGTTGTTTATATTTAATTGTACAGTTCAATGATTTTTTTCAATTATAGTTGGCATACAATAATATATTAGTTTCAGTTGTACAATATAGTGATTACAGATCTATATAATTCACAAGGTGATCACCCACTAAATCTAGTACCCCTCTTTCTCCTTACATATTTATTACATTAACTATTTCCTTATGCTACATTTTATATCTCCAAGTCTATTTTGTAACTACCCATTGTACTTCTTAATCCCTTTGCCCTTTTTCGCCATCCACTCAACCCCCCTCCGACCTAGTAGCCATCAAAATATTCTCTGTATCTATGAGTTTATTTTTATTTTTTTGTTGTCATTGTTTATTTTATTTTTTAGATTCCACATGTACATTAATTATGCAATATTTATCTCTCTAGCTGACTTATTTCATTCAGCATAACACCCTCTAGGTCCATCAAGGCAATATCATTTCCCATTCTCCTCTTCTTAGATTGTGTCTTTTCATCTGGAGTGTCTCATAGGCAGCATAGGTAGGGGTCTTGATTTCTTATCCATTCAGCCACTCTATCTTTTAGTTGGAGCACTTAATTCATTTCCATTTGAGGTACTTGTTGATAGAAATGTAGTTATTATTATTCTTTATTTCTGTTTTTGATACATATTTTTTTCTTCTTAAAGAAGTCACTCCAACATTTCCTATAATACTGGCTTGATGTTGATGAATTCCTTTAGCTTATTTTTGACTGGGAAGCTCTTTATCTGTCCTTTAACTCTAAATGATAGATTTTCTGGATAAAATATTTTTGGTTGTAAATCTGGGGTCTTCATCACATGAAATATTTTGTGCTAAGCCTTTCTGTCCTGAATAGTTTCTTTTGAGGAATCCATTGCTAGTCTTATGAGTGCTCCCTTGTAGGTAACTAACTGTTTTTCTCTTGCTGCTTTTAAAATTCTCTCCTTTGTATTTAACCCTTGGCATTTTAATTATGATGTATCTTGATGTGGGCTTCATTGAGTTCATTTTTTGACAATTCTCTAGGCTTCCTGGGGTTGTATATCTATTTCCTTCAAGAGGTTAGGAAAGTTTTCCATCATTATATCTTCAAATAGCTCATGAACTTCTTGTTTTCCTTTAGGTACCCCTATGACACAGATATTTATACATTTAATTGTGTCCTATAGGTTTCTTAAACTATTATTATAGTCTTGGCTTCTTTTTTCTTATTGGTTTCATCGAGTGTCTTTGACTTCTACATCCTCTATATTAGTGATTCTATCCTCTTCTTTATCTACTCTGTTGATTCCCTCTAATATCTTCTTCATCTCAGATAATGTATTCTTCATTTCTGACTGGTTCCCTTTTATAATTTCCATTTCCACTTTTATGGTTTTTATCTCCTCATTCAAGTTCTCCATGAGTTCATATGCTCTTCCCCTAAGTTCATTGAGTATCATAATAACCAGTGTTTTGAACTCTGAATCTGTTAGATTGCTTGATTCTATTATTTCTGGATCTTTGTTCTGTTCTTTCAGATGGTTTCTGCTTCTTTGTCTTCCCATCTGCTGCCTTTCTGTGTCTGTTTCTAAGTACTAGGCAAAGCTCCTAAGCCTGCTAGTCTTATTAGTGTGGTTTTGTGTAGGAGGTGTCCAGCAGCACAGTCCTGAGAGGGGTTCAGCTGCAGGTCAAGTTTAGCGCTAGCCTGTGTCCCTCTAGGGCCACCTGTTAAGATTCAGCAAGCAATTCACAGATACTTTACTTATAATTGCCTCAAGAAGTCATGCCAGAAACTGAGGTAAGCTGCCACTACTGTGGGCTTTGGGGCTGCTCAGCAAGTGGCACAGGACTTGCCAAGGACACAACTATATGTAGCTTGGGTAGTGCTGCAATTTGAGGGAGGCAAAGTTTCATGGAGTCTTCTAGGTGGAGCAACCTCTGTCATCTTGCCTCCATACATTGCCTATTGTAAACAATGCTGCAATGAATATACGGATTCACATGTCCCTTTGAATCTGAAGTAGTGTTTTGGGTTTTTGGGATAAAAACCCAGAAGTGAGATTATTGGGTTATTCTTTGTCTCTTGTTATAGCCTGTATTTTAAAATCTATTTTATCTGGTATAAGTAATGCTACCATAGCTGTTTGTTTTGTTTTTATTTTCATGAAATGTCTTTTTTTTCCCATCCATTTCCTTTCAGGCTGTGTGTGTCTTTCAATCTGAAATGAATCTCTTGAAGGCAACATATGTTAGGTCTTGTTTCCTTACCCATTCAGCCACCCTAGTTTTTGCTTGGAGGATTTAATCCATTTACATCTAATGTAATTGTTGATAGATCTGTAGTTATTGCCATTTTATTATTCATATTTTTTATCTTACCTTTTTCTTCTTAAAAAAGTCTCTCCACCTTTTCCTGTAATACTTAATTGGTGTAGATGAACTCCTTTAGTTTTTTCTTGTCTTGACTCTGGCACCCTTATAACCAGTGTTTTGAACTCTGTGTCTGCTATGTTGTTTGTCTCCATTTTGTTGAGTTCTTTTTCTGGAGCCTTGTGTTATTTGATTTAAGACATGTTTTTTTGTATCCCTTTTTTTCTGCTTCTCTGTATTTGTTTCTACATGTTAAGTAGGGCTGCTATGTCTTCCTATCTTAGTATAATGGCCTTATGTATTAGGTGTCCTATGGGGCCCAGTGGTGCACTCCCTTTGGTCACCTGAGCCAGATGCTCCAGTATATCTCTTGTGTTGGTTGTGTGTGCTCTCCTGTTGTCATTGAGCCTTGATTGCTGTTTACTCATTAATGGGAAGTATTGACCCTTAAGCTGATTGGTTGTGAAGACTAGCTGTGACTACAGTGGCAGAGCTGTTGTGCAGGGACTGATCCTACAGAGCAGGATTCACATTAGCAAGACCCTGGTGCCTGCCCAGGCTGCCTTTGGATGTGTTGTTCTTGGATACACCCCTAAATGGTGATCCAGCTTGGATTGAAACTGGCCATCAGGTAAGCTTGTCCTGGGGCCTCCTGGAAGAGACCTTACCAGAGGATAAGTTCAGTTGCAGACTGTGCCCTATCCAAGGCCACCTGGCAAAAATCACCAAGAAACTCACAGATAGTCACTGAATTGGTGTTGATGAACTCCTTAAGTTTTTTCTTGTCTGGGAAGCTCTTTACCTGTCCTTTGATTCTAAATGATAGCTGGGCTTGAAGGTGCCTTGAAAGGTTAAGTTGTGAATAGAGGAGAGTTGCCACTAGTGCTGGGCTTGGGGCTGCTTAGCAAGAGGTACAGGGCACACTGAGGCAAGATGTCGCTTGTTTGGGTTTTGTGAACCTTTGAGAGTTGTCAAGAAAGTCCGCAGCATGAGCCAAGATAGGCCATTTGTATGGAAAATCCATTGGAAATGGCTTGGTTGGCCCAAATGTTGAGTGAGTGGGGTCTCGGAAAATTATCAGGGAAGGGCAATCAGTATTGTCCTGGTTTATAAAGACTTAGATATGGTGACCGCTAGTGTCTGCATGCTGTGTGGAGGGAGGGCTCAAGACCTTTCGTATGGGAGAATGCTGTCCCTCTAGCCCTTGCCCTGAAGCTAGACAACGTAATTTCTCCCCAAATGCCCATGGCACCTTTTGAGGTGCTGCCTCAGAGCTGGAGTTCTGAGTGAGTGAGTTCATCAGTAGGCCCTTTAAGGTAAATGTTTGGGACTCCATGCCCCTCCATCTTACAGCCTCAATCCCTGCTTGTTTTCACAAGCAGAAGTTGTGGGGACTTCTCTTCCTGGCACTGGAACCCTGGCTAGGATTCCCCTGAAGGGCTGAGACTCCTTGCTGTTTCAGGGGACCTCTATAGCCAAGATATCCCTCCCAATTTTAAACCGCCACACCCAGGCGTGAGCCTAGCCAATTCCACATTTCCACCCCTCCTACCCTCCTATCAATCTTAAGATGGCCTCTTCTGTGTGTCCCCAGTTGTAGGACTTCTGTTAAGCTAGACTTCAGATAACCCAGTTATGGTTGTTCTGTAATCAGTTGTAATTTTGATGTGGTTGTGAGAGGAGGCCAACACAGTGTTTACCTACTCTGCCATTTTGACTGACAACCTCAACATCACTTTTATCTTTGATAGTTTTCCCTTGTATCACCTCCACTCACTGTCATCCTATCTACTAATCTGGATGTAAATGGTAATTATAGATTTTTTATATCATAGTTCACAATTTCTTCTCTGGTAACACTTAAAATTCTATGTTTGTAATTGTATTAATTTATAAATTTTTTCTTTGACATATTTAGGTATTTTATTTTGTTAACCATTGTTATCTCCAGGTTACTGATAAATGTAAAGGATCAATCAATCTTTGTTGATATAAATCACACAGTGTCTCTCATTAATATTTAGAATTCCAAATGATGTTTAGCCACACCATTAAATGGGAATTACATTTACTATGACACTATTAATTTTTCCATTGTCACCACAGTTTTTGGTTATCATATTGCTTGATCGATAAAATTAAAATAATCGACCCTTGATGCTCTTTTTCCCTATTACAGTTGGAATTTAATATTATTTTATATTAGTTTCAGGTGTACATCATAACGGTGATCCTCAATGCCCTCCAAAATGATTTATTTAGGCTTATGGGACTACATGCTATCTAGTTTTCTTATTATCTATTTTATCTCTTCTCATCAGTGCCATTGCTGGGCCCTTATTAACACCCTGATAGCTAAACTTTCGAACACTCCGGAGATCTATTCTTGGATATTTTCTAATTCACTATCTATGCCAAATTATTTTATCTCATTTTAGTTTTTAAAAAACATACTATCTATTTGACAATAACTCTCAAAAAATCGATAAAATTCTTCATCTATATAATATGATTCTCAAATGTATTCATCTAGTCTAGATAATCTTATAAAAATCCAAACTGTAATATCCAATAACTTACCCAAAATTTAAAGTTAGGGTATTTCAAAGCTACTATGTCTCAAACTGAGTTCAGGATCTTTTTCACAAACCTGCACGAAGTACATTAAATGCAAATCTCAATTTCCCAATTGCTCAGGCTAAAAACTGTGTAGTCAACTATGGCTTTTCTCTTTCTCTATTACCTGACACAAAATCAACCAGAAAATCTGTTGGCACTGTTTTAAAACATATTTAAAATGACTACCTGTCATCCATATTCTACTTCACCATAATCTCATCTGGATTATTAAAAATTCTCCTAAATCATGATGCTTGTTTTTCTATTGCTGCTTCCCTCATAATCAGACTCACAAATTTGATAAGAGCATCCAAATAATAGATGGAAAACATCATATATATGTATATACATATACATTTATTTATTTATTTATTTATTTGTTTGTTTGTTTGTTTGTTTATTCTATTCTAAGTTGAAGCTCATAACCACAGTTACTCTATTTCATTTTTTTCATCAAATATTTTCTCAAAATTGCCCTTGTTTAAGTGACTGAACTGATTAGTCCATAACCTTGGCATTTAGGCACAGCACGCGTACAAGAAAGAGATTGTACATGCAATATTCATGTCAGCAAAACATGACTATGTTCTGGTCTCTCTCTCTCTCTCTCTCTCTCTGTCTCTCTCTGTCTCTCTGTCTCTCTCTCTCTCTCTCTCTCTCTCTCTCTCTCTCTCTCACACACACACATATTATCTATTTATCATCTATCTATCATCTCTTATTGTTTATGGGTTGCTTTCTCTTTGTAAAACCAATATCATCTGGATCCCCTTCTCAAAATTATGGGTCTTCTTAGTGGGAGACACTAAACTTCTATGGAAGACTGATTATTGTTCATCTATACTGTTGACTCTCGGTCCTCTCCAGCCCTCCTGGATTCCCACAGATATGTGCACACATGTTTATCCTCAATGTCTGACACGGAATTATGGACTAAGGTGATAGTATGTGTAGCTGTTGTGAAGTACTTATACGGAATGCTTTTAGAAAATGTCTTCCCTCGACATTAATTATATTTTATTTCTATAATTGACACATACTCCTCTCTCCTCCAAATATTTCTTGATAATAATTATAATTATTTCTCATGGGACATATTGAGAAACAATCCATCCCTCTGGAATTAAAACTACAAATCTTTTACCAAACTCCCTTAGTAGAGATAGAATTCGTAACCAGAGATCAACTTAATAAGGATTTTCCCACATTTTAGAAATTATGAGAGACACTTAACTCAGTACATTTAGGAAGCAATTAACTACATAAATTTTGAAGACAATTTGAAAATTTTTTGATAAAATTTTTTTAAATGTGCATTTTAGTCACTTCTGAGTATATAATTTAATGACGCTAATGACATTTACACTGCTATGCAACCATCTCCACTATCTATTTTCAGAACTTCATTACTACAAATAGAAACTCTGCACCTGTTATGTAATAATTCCCCATTCTCCAGCCCCCAGTACATGGTAAATTCCAATCTAATTTCCATCCCTATGAACTTACCTATTTCAGGTATTTTTAAAAATATATTTTAAAGATATTTTAAAGGTGAAATTATATAAATTTTACCTTTTATGTCTAACTTATTTTACATAGCATAAGGTTTGCATGGTTCACCCATGTTGAAGCATGTATCAAGCTTTTCTTTTTAAGACTGACTAGTGTTCCATTGTATATTTATTTCACATTTTGTTTATTCATTTATCTAATAGTGATGGACAATTGAGTTACTTCCACTTTTTGTCTACTGTGAATGATACTGTTATGAATATGTGTTCACAATATCTCTTCAGAACCCTGATTTAAATTTTTGGAATTAATTTTATTTTTTGCATTACTATTTTAAATATTTTGAAGAAAAATATTATTTTAATAGTGGAAAAACTATTTTGAATTTCTTTTAGTAGTGCACAACCAAAAGGGGGAAAGGATCAGTGATACTGAAGACAGAAATCTGGAAATAACTCAGAATAAGAAGAGAGAAACTGAAGAAAAATAATGTAAGAGAAATACAAGAACTAGCTGATATCATCAGGAGAGTACACATTAGAATAATGGATATTCTCAAAGAGGAGAAAAAGAAGAAGAGATTAGAAAGCATTTTCAGACAAATAGTTATGAGAATTTCCTAAATCTAACTAATGAACTAGAGCTTGGAATTCAGGAAGTCAACAGAACACCCATTATCTCAACTCAAAAAAGACCTTCTCCAAGACACATGTATTAAAATTATCAAAAATCAATGACAAAGACAGAATTTTTAGGACAGACAGAGAAAAGAAGACAGTAACCTATAAAGGAAAATTCATTAGACTATTTTTGGAATTTTCAAAACAAACCTTATAAGCAAGAAAGGAGTGGAACTGAAAACTGAAACTATTAAAAAAGAAATTACCAGCCAAGAATTATGTATCCAGCAAAGCTCTCCTTTAGTTATGAAGGAGATATAAAGACCTTTACAGACATATAAAATTTGAGGAAATTCACCACTACGATGCCTATATTACAGAAAATAATGAAAGAGGTCACTCCACCTGAAACAAAATGACAAAAAAAAATGTAACTATGAGTTAGATGATTAACAGGCAGACAGGAGCAGGATAGTGCAACCCTTATTAAGGACAAGGTATTACAAATGTGAGCAATAAGAGAATTGCTATTAAAAGTTAGAAAGCAACATTTTGCATATATAGGAACAATTTGAGGTAACAATAACAGAAAAGGGGAAGAATCAAAAACCCAATTTGCAAAGTGGAATGGAGATAACACAAATGCAATAGGTTTCAAGAAAGCAAATAGAAGCAGAGGAGTGCAACCCTTACTAAGAATAGGGCATTATAAGCTTAACCAATAATAGAGATTTGCTATAGCAATATAGTAATGAGTGTTCAGCATACATAGAGACAAATTGAGACAACAATAACTAAAAAGAGGATTCAAAGATCTCAATAGTAAAGGAGAGTGGAGACAAGGCATGCACAGAAGAAAATGAACAACTGTATATAACTATCGTTTACATCTTTTCATTGGTAACCACACACCAAAGATTCAGAACTAAAGTGAATAACATAAAACAAGAAGGACCAGAGAGAAAACCCACAAAAGTCAGTCGAATTAAAGAAAACAGAAACACACATACAAGAAAGTAATGGAAAGATTGAGCTATCAGAGGGCAAAGGATAAAAGGCCATAAGAAGACCTCATACTTCAATAATCACCCTAAATGTAAATAGACTGAACTCACCAATAAAAAGGCGCACAGTTGTAGATTGGATCAAAAAACAAAACCAACCATATACTGCCTCCAGGAGACACATCTCTGCTCCAAAGACAAATATAGACTCAAAGTGAGAGAGTGAAAAAAGATATTTCAAGCAAATGGCATTCAGATAAGCTGGGAGTAGTGGCACTAATATTGAACAAAATAGATTTTGAAATAAAAAAAAGTAAAGATACTGAGGAACACTTCATAATGATAAAAGGAATCATGCAGCAAGAAGACATAACACATTAATATCTATGCTCTCAATCAGGGAGCCCCAAAATATATAAAGAAATTACTAACAGAACTAAAGGGAGAAACAGATGAAAACACTATCATTGTAGGGGATCTAAATACTTCACTGTTGGATATGGATAGATCATCCAAACAGAAAATTAATAAGGAAATAACATTTTTAAATGACACATTAGACAAACATAATTGGACATAATTGACATTTACAGAGCTTTCCATCCCAAAAGGGCTGCTTATACATTCTTCTCTAGTGTACATGGAACATTCTCAAGAATTGATCACATACTGGGACACAGATATAGTCTCGACAAATATAAAAGGATTGAAATCATACCAATCATATTCTATGATCATAATGCTTTGAAACTAGAGATTAACTGCAGAAAGAAATCAGGAAGAACCATAAATACATGGAGATTAAACAGCATACTACTGAAGAATAATTGGGTCAGAGAAGAAATAAAAAGAGGGATCAAGAAATATTTAGAAACAAATGATAATGATAGTATAACATATTAAAACTTTTAGGACATGGCAAAAGAGGACATAAGAGAAAAGTTCTTATCATTACAGAACTATCTCCAAACACAAAAATGAGTTTAAATATGAATCCTAATGCTTCATCTTACAAAACTAAAAAAGGAAGAACAAATGAACCCTAAAGTCAGCAGAAGAAAAGAATCATCAATATTACAGCAGAAATAAATGAAATTGCAAAAATTAAAAAAAAAGCAATAGGTAAATAAATGAAACAAAGAGCTGATTATTTGAGAAGGTTAATAAAATTGACAAAGCCCTGGCTAGACTTAAAAAGAGAGAGAGAGAGAGAGAGAGAGAGAGAGAGCATAAACAAAATCAGGGATGAAAGAATGAAAATTATGACTGATATCGAAGAAATACAAAGGTTCATACAAGAACACTATAAAAAACTATATAACATGAAATTTAATAACCTAGAAGAAATGGACCAGTACCTAAAAAAATACAGTCTTCCTAGACAGAATCAAGAAGACCTGGAATATCTAAATAGACCAATCTGTAGCTTGGAAATTGAAACAATCATCAAAAACCTACCAAAAAGTAAAAGCTCAAGACCAGATGGCTTCACCAGTGAATTCTGCCAAACATTCAAAAAAGATTTAATGCCTATTCTCCTTAAAATCTTCCAAAAAATCGAAGAGAAGGCAATACTCTGATACCAAAACCTGATAAAGCAACACAAAAGAGAAAACTACAAACCAATATCTCTCAAAAACACATAAATTCTAAATAAGATACTAGAGAACCCAATACAACAACATGTTAAAAAGATTACACACCACAATCAAGTGGGCTTCATCCCAGAGGCACAGGGATAATTCAACATACACAAATCGATTAATGTGATACACCACATAAACAAATTAAAAATTAAGAATCATATATCAATAGATGCAGAAAAAACCTTTGACAAGTTTTTTTTCAGGTTTACATTATCATTTATTATCATGCATTTATTATCAAAACACTTAAAAAAATCAGTATAGAAGGAAAATACCTTAACATAATAAAGGCCATATATGACAAACCCTCAGCCAACATTATACTGAATAGTGAAAACCTAAAAACCTTCCCTCTAAGATCAGGAAAAAGGTGAGGCTGTCCACTATCGCCACTGTTATTCGATATAACATTGGAGGTCCTAGCAAGTGCAATCAGACAAGAGAAATATATAAAATGCATCCAAAAAGGAAACAAAGAAGTAGATCTTTCCTTATTTGTGGATTACATGATTCTCTATATAGGAAACCCTAAAGACTCTACAAGAACATTACTGGAAACAATAAGCAAATACAGTAAAGTTTCTTGGTACAAAAGCAATGTTCAAAAATCCATAGCTTTCCTACACTCTAATAATAAAGTGTCAGAAAAAGAAATGGAGAAATAATTCCTTTTGCAATTGCAACGAAAAGAATAAAATGCCTAGGAATAAATTTAATGAAATATGTGAAGGACTTATGTAATGAAAACTACAAGACCCTATTAAAAGAAATCAAAAAAGATACAAAGAAATGGAAATGTATTCCATGTTCTTGGATTGGAAGAATCAACATAGTTTAAATGACCATATTACCTAAAGCTTTATACAGATTTAATGCAATCCCCGTCAAAATCTCATGGATATTTTTTAAAGAAATACAATAAAAAATCATCAGATTTGTATGGAAGCACAATAGACCTCAAATTGTCAAGGCAACCCTGAGAAAAAGAACGAGGCTGGAAGCATCACTCTGCATAACTTGAAATTATACTACAAAGCGACAATAATCAAAACAGCATGGTATTGGCAGCAAAACAGACACACAAACCAGTGGAACAGAATTGAGAGTCCAGAAGTAAACTCATATTTATTTATATGGGCAAATAACTTTTGACAAAACAGCCAAAAACATACAGTGGAGAAAGCAAAGCCTCTTCAATAAATGGTGCTGGGAAAACTGGAAAGCCACTTGCAAAAGAATTAAACTGGACTGTTATCTATCACCACACACCAAAATTAACTCAAAATGGATTAAGGACCTGAATATAAGACCTGAAACAAAAAAATGCATAGAAGAAAACATAGGAACTAAGCTCAAGTACCTTGGTCTTAAAGAGGATTTTATGAATTTGACCTCTAAAGCAAGGGAAGTAAAAGCAAAAATAAATGAATGGGACTACATCAAACAAAAAAGCTTCTGCACAGCAAAAGAAATCATCAACAAGGTAAAGAAACAATCATCTGAACGAGAAAATACATTTTCAAGCAACACCTCGGATAAGGGCCTAATATCCAAAATATACAAAGAATTTATACAACTCGATAATAATAAAAAACAAATAATCTAAACAAAAAATGGGCAGAGGACCTGAACAAACATTTCTCCTTAGAGGACATAGAAATGGCCAAGAAATATATGTAAAAATGCTCAACATCTCTAGCTATTAGGGAAATGCAAATCGAAACCACAATGAGGTACCATCTCACACCTGTTAGAATAGCTATAATCAACAGGACTAATAATAACAAATGTTGGGAGGATGTGGAAAAAAAGGAACCTTCATACACTTCTTGTGGGATTGCAAATTGGTACAGCCACTGTGGAAAACAGTATGGAGTTTCCTCAAAGAACTAAGAATTGAACTACCATATGATTCAGCAAACCCACTGCTGGATATTTACCCCAAGATTTGAGAACCTATGTCAGAAAAAATATTTGCACACCGATGTTCATAGCAGCATTATTCACGATGGCCAGGACATGGAAGCAACTGAAGTGTCTTACAATAGACGATTGGCTAAAGAAGCTGTAGTACATATATACAATGAAATATTAGCCATAAGAAAAGATGAAATATTGCATTTTGGGACAACATGGATGGACCTCAAGATAATCATGCTAAGTGAAATAAGCCAGACAGAAAAAGTAGAAAATCACATGATATCATTTATATGTGAGATATAAACCTAAAAGCAACAAATGAGTAGGATAAACAAACAGATATTCATGGGCATGGACTATAGTCAAGTGGTTACCAGAGGACTATAGAATAGTGCTTACTAGCTGGGTGGAAGAGGACAGGGGAGGTAGATGGGGTAACAGGGGTCAAATATAGGAGATTAGAGTGAGGGTGAATTGGGTAAAGAGGATCAAATATATGGTAGCTGAAGGAAACTGGACTTTGGGTGGTAACACACAATAGAATATGCAGATGTCAGATGATAATGTACACCTGAAAATTATATAATTGTATTCACCAATATTACTCCAATAAACTGAATTTAAAAAAAAAGAATTATTGGAAATATAATTACATTACTGTGCAGTGTTTTTCAGGTTTGGATTAATGTAAGGTTAATGCTGATTCCGATCAGAACTGGTTTCTGTTGTATAGGCCCATCTGAAGTTTGTTTTTTTTTATGTGAGATGATTTTGTCAGGCATAAAAGCTGAATCTGAGTATAATTCCAAAGTTTGATGAAACAGAGACCACTTTACAAATACTGACATATAGGTCTCTGGGCCAAGAATTATAGAATTTTACCTGATGTCTCAGGTAAGAGACACTGTGTATGAAACCTTTGAAATAGTTTTAGTTTATGTTGTTGTTTTTTGTTTTAACACAAAAGTCTCCAGAAGAGGAGCACAGCTTTGAGAAATTTTGGAGAGCTAGACCAAAGCCTGGTCTAGCTGCTTCCTCTTTCCATGGAGGTGGCAGCCACAGTAGAATCACCTCGTGCTGCAACTTTAAGGTGTTGATAAGCCATAGAGGCCTGGGGAGGCCCCAAGAGTGAACTGAGGCCAGCCTAGTCAGGACAGTAGGACAAACTTTCCATAGTAGACATCAGGTTGGTGGTGTTGCTGTGTGTAGTAGAGCAATTTCCAGTGTCATTCCAGAGGCAGTAAAGGGTGACCCTTCTGGTCCATTGGGACAGCCAAGTGGTAGTTGCATTTTCATACTTGTTCATATGCAATGGCAAAAAACACCCATCAATAGGAGAATATACAATCTGATGGCACATTATGGTCATTTAAAATGAGTCAACTTTTATTCACAAAAACAATGTTGTCAAAACTAAATAGATTCAGTAGATCTATTGTGGTTTTACTGGATCCCATGTAGTAATATCTCTTTTCCTCACTCATAACTACACTCCTGCTACTAGTAATAATTATAGTATATGTATATATGTATTATATATTTAAATGTATAATTTTTTTAATACTGAGAGTGACCTTATGTAATAGATGCCACTATCATAGCTATATTGCAAATGAAAAATATAATACGCCTTGGTGGGTTAAAAATTTTTGCAAAATCATAAAACTGCTAAGTTATAGAGATACAATTTAGACCCAGACAGAGATGTTTGTGGTCAAGATGGCAGGGAAGATAAACAATGTGTTCACCTCCTCTCACAACCACACCAAAATTATAACTAAACTACTGAACAGCCATCATTGAGAACTGCCTGAACAGAAGTCCTACAACTAAGAACATATGGAAGAAATTACCTCAAGATTGGTACAAGAGACAGAGATGTGGAGTGTGCTGGTCCCACACCCATGTGTAGTATTTAAATATCATGAGTGATATCTTGGCTACAGAGGTCCCCCCAAAGAAGCAAGAGTCCTAGCCCCATACCAAGCTCCTTAACCCAGGGTTACAATGCCAGGAAGAGAAGTCTCAATAACTTTGGCCCATGAAAACCAGGGGAGATGGTGGCTGAGTGAGATGAAATGTGGCTAGAGTTCCAGGTGCTCCTCTTAAAGGAACCATACACACTTACTTGCTGATGGACTCACTCACCCTTTGCTCCAGTGCTGGGGCAGCAGCTTAAAAGATGAAAGAACATATGTGGATGAACTAAATTCTCTGGCCTTAGGGTGAGGCCTGGAGAGGCAGATTTCTCCCAGAAAAAAAGTGTTAGCAGAGCCATTGTTTCTGTGTTGAACCCTCCCCCCTGCCAGTCTGCATGCACAGGCAAGCTCCATGTCTGAGTCTCCATCAACCTGACTCATATCATTTATCCAACCCTAGTGATTCCCTGAGACTTGACTCCGTCCAAATTACAGACCCACTCAAGCCATTTTCAGTGGTTTTCACATACAAATGGCCTCTCTTGGCTTATGCTTTGACTTTACTAAAATCTCTCAGAGGTTCACAAACCCCAGAGAGCAGCATTTGGTCTTGGCGTGCTTCATACTTCTTGCTAATTAGCCTCAAGTTCGCCTTGTGGCAGCCGGTTTCAGTTCACAGTTTAGCTTCTCCCAGGCACCTCCAAATCCAACACAAGTGGCAACTATGTGTAGGTCACTTTGTAGCTCACACCAAGTGGCCCCTGACAGGGCACAGACAGTAGATGATCTTGATCTCCACCAAAGCCCCTCCCAAGAGGCCCCAAAAGTAAGGCAGTTAGAGGCCAAATTAATACCGAACCAGAGAACCATGCAACAACTTCCACAAACACATAACTAATGGGCAGACCTGGCAGGCACCAGAGACCTGTTAAGGTGAATCTTGCTCCACAGGGTCAGCCCCTGTACAATGGCTACTCTATTGCAGTCATGGCCAGTTCTTACAACCAATCAGCCTGAGGGTCAATCCCTTCCATTAATGTGCAAACAGTACAGAAGGGCACACACATCCTACAGGGACATACCAGGAGCACCCTTCTGAAGTGACCAGGGAGACTGTGTCACTGGTTTCTACAGGACACCTATTACATAAGCCTACTCCACCAAGACTGGGAGACATAACAGCTCTACCTAAGACATGAAAACAAACATGAAGAGGCAACCAAAATAAGGAAACAAATAAACATGTTCCAAATGAAAAAGCAGAACACAACTCCAGAATAAGAACTAAACAAAATGGAGACAAGCAATCTACCAGATGCAGAGTTCAAAACACTAGTATAAAGATGCTCAATGAACTTAGAGGAAGAGTAGATGAACTCAGTGAGAACTTTAACAAGGTGTTAGAAAATAAAAAGTGGAGCTAAAAAATAATTTTTAAAAAGTCAGAAATGAGAGGAGGGAAGATGGTGGACCAGGTAAAAGCAGGGTTCATCTCCTCCCAGGTCTGCATTGAAATTACAACCAAAGTACAAAATAATCAATATGAAGTATTATCTGAAGTCCAACTGACCATAACACCTATGTCTGATAATATAAAGGAGCCACATAGAAGCTGCGGGAATGCCCTGGTACAGAAGATGCAGCAAATGAGGCTGTATTGACTGGATGGACCTTGTCTCCCTGAGATCCCACTTCACCCAAGCCACAAAGTGCCTGCATCCCATTGACAAGCAGCCTCCTTTGCCCTGCTTGGCTTTTGGGTTGTGCAGTCAGTGCAGGCAACAGACATTGGCTACTGCAGTGAGAACATTTCAAGGAAAACAGTTGTGGAGAGACCACAGCTGTGGTACAAGCTGCAATATCTCTTTAGGGGATTGCAGGGGTCTGTTTTAGCCTAACAGCCCTGGACTCCCTGAGCTCTTGCCCCACCCAAAACAGAAAGTGCCCACTGAACATTGATAGGAAATTGCCCCTTCCTTGAGGTATTGCATTTAGATCCAGGGCGGGCAGCAGCTGACCTTGCTATAAGTGGAAACTTATACAGGGAGGCACAGAGACAGTATTGGCACATAAACTGACACTGCAGTGGCAGGGAGAAATTTACTCAATAGACCCAGGAGACTCCCAGGATTCCTGTCTCACCCAACAAGCATATCACCCAGCAAGCATATCACCCAGAGGCTCATCCAGTTTCAGAGACTTAAAGGCAACTGACAGGCAGTGTCAGCCCTTGACAAGTACTGATCCCTTTGCTAAACTGCCATAGGTCAGGAACGGGGGATTACCAACCACTGCCTACAGCGTTATCTTTTCCAGCATAGGCAAGAACCATCTGTGGATTACTTTGTAGTTCTCACTGGGTAGCCCTGAGCAATCAAAAGCAGTGGCTAACTTTGCCCTATGGGGAACCCCTCTCAAGGGGCCATAAAACCAACGCATCTGGAGACTGGCACCAGACCACAATGGAGCAACCCTTGACTAATTCCATTAGTGATACACATAAAGGATGGTTGCAATAAGTACACAAGCCTATTAGGGTAAATCCTATTCAGTGGAGTCAGCCTCCACACAACTCTTACCCAGTGGGTGCAGCCAGTTCCCACAATTAGTCAGCCTAAGCTTTAATCCCATCCACTAATGTACTAACAACAATAAAGGGTTGGCAACAACAGAAGATCACACACAATCCACACAAAGATTATGTCCAGAGCCCTTGCCATAAGGGATCAGGGAGAGTGTGCCACTGGGCCACACAGGACACTTTCCACACTAGGCCATCTGGCCAAGGTTAAGAGATGAAACAAATATTCCTAACACATAGAAATGAACACAGAGAGGTTAATAAAATGAGAAAACAAAGAAACATTCCACAAGTGAAACAACAGGAGAAAACTCCAGAAAATGAGCTAAATGAAATGGAGGCAAGCAACCTACCAGAAGCAGAGGTCAAAATAATGGTTATAAGAATGCTCAATGAACTTATGGGGAGAATGGTGAGCACAATGAAATAATCAACAGAGATATGATAAGTATATATATACCATAAAAAAGAACCAGACACAAATGAGAAATACAAAAACTGAAATAAAGTATACACTAGAAGGATTCAATAGAAGATTGGATGAAGTAGAAGATCAAATCAGTGAACTGGAAGGCAAGGTAGCAGAGTACACCCAATCAAAACAACAACAACAACAAAAAATTTAAAAAAAATGAAGATAGTTTAAGAAACCTCTTGGACAACATGAAGCATAAAAATACCTGGATCATAGGGGTACCTGAAGAGGAAGAGAGAGAGCAAGGAATTGAGAATCTATTTGAAGAAATAATGAGAGAAAACTTCCCTGACCTGGCAAAGGGAATTAGACATACAAGTTCAGGAAGCACAAAGAGACCCAAACAAGAGGAATTCAAACAGACCTACACCAAGACACATCATAATCAAAATGCTAAAGGTCAAAGACAAGGAGAGAATCTTAAAAGCAACAAGATAAAGGGAGCTAGTTACTTACAAGAGTACTCCCGTAAGAATGTCTGCTGACTTTTCAATGGAAACTTTGCAGACAAGAAGGGAATAGCAAGAAACATTCGAAGTCATGAAGAACAAGAATCTACCACCATGAATACTCTACCCAGCAAGGCTTTTGATTAAAATGGAAAGTGAGATAGAGAGCTTCCCAGGAAAAAAGCTTAAGGAATTCATCAACAACAGCAAGCATCACAAGAAATGTTAATGGGTCTTCCCTAAAAGGAGAATAGGTAAAAAAGAAAGCAGAAATAACAAATACAAATAATAAAATTGCAATAACAATATACCTATCGCTAATCACTTTAAATTTAAATTCAAAAGACATAGGGTAACTGAATGGATAAGAAAACAAGGCACATGCATATGCTGTCTACAAGAGTCCTACTTTAGATCAAATGACACTCAGACTGAATGTAAAGGAATAGAAAAAGATATTTCATTCAAACAGAAATGAAAAAAAAAAATCCGGGTAGCAATACTTATATCGGATAAAATAGACTTTAAAACAAAATCTATAATAAGAGACAAAAAGGGCATTGCATAATGATAAAGGGATCAATAAATCAAGAGAACATAACCATAGTAAACATATACACACCCAACATAGGTGCACCAACATAAATAAACAAAGCAATTATTGACTGACATAAAAGGAGAGATCAGTAGTAATACACTCATAGTAAGAGACTTAAACACCCCATTGACACCAACGGACATATCTTCCAGGCAAAGAATCTACAAGGAAACAATAGGCCTAAAAGACACTCCAGAACAGATGGATTTAATAGATATTTTCAGAGCATTTTGCCCCAAAGCAGCAAAATGTACTTTCTTCTCAAGTGCACATGGAATATTTTCCAGGATAGACCACATGTTAGGACACAAATCAAATCTCAATAAATTTAAGAAGATTGAAATCATATCAACCATCTTCTCTGACCACAATGGTATGAAATTAGATGCCAAGTACAAGGGAAAAAAACTGGAAAATACACAAACACATAGAGGCTAAATAACACATTTCTAAATAATGAATGGGATATTGATGAGATCAAGGAAGAAATCAAAAGACACCTAGAGACAAATGAAAATGAAAACACAATGTCTCAAAATTTATGGGACACAATGAAAGCAGTCCTAAGAGAGAAATTCATAGCAATACAAGCTTACTTCAAGAAACAAGAAAAAGCTCAAATAAACAATCTAAACTTACACTTAAAAGAACTAGAAAAAGAACAGCAAAGAAAGTCCAAAGTGAGTAGAAGTAAGGAAATAATAAATATCAGGGTGGTAATAAATGGAATAGAGTCTAGAAAAATAATACAAACAATTAATGAAACCAAGAGCTGGTTCTTTGAAAGGATAAACAAAATTGACATACCCTTAGCCAGACTCATCAAAGAAAAAAGAGAGAAGACTCAAATAAATAAAATAAGAAATAAAAGAAGAGAAATAACCATGGACTCCACAGAAATACAATGGATCATGAGAAATTACTAAAAGCAATTATATGCCAATCTATTGGACATTCTGGAAGATATGGACACATTCCTAGAAGCATACAATCTCCCAAGACTGAGTCAAGAAGAAACAGAAAATATGAACCACATGATTACCGCCAATGAAATAGAATCCATAATGGAAAACATCCCCACAATCAAAAGTCCTGGACCAGACGGCCTCATAGGTGAATTTTACCAAACATTCAAAGGAGAATTATCACCTATTCTTCTGAAACTATTCCAAAAAATTCAAGAAAGAGAAGGCTTCCTAACTCCTCTTATGAGGCCACCATTACCTTAATTCCAAAACCAAAGACATTACGAAAAAAGAAAACTATAGGCTGCTATATCTTATGAACATTGATGCAAAAATCTTCAACAAAATATTAGCAAACCAAATTCAACAATGCATTAAAAATATTGTACACCATGATGAAGTTGGATTTATTCCTGGGATACAAGGTTGATTCAATATCCTCAAATCAATTAATGTGATACAGCACATTAACAAATCAAAAGATAAAAACTGTATGGTCATATCAATAGATCCAGAAAAAGTGTTCCGCAAAATCTAGCATCCATTTATGATAAAACTCTCAGTAAAGTGGGGATAAAGGGGACATACCTCAACATAATAAAGGCCATATATGACAAACCTACAGCTAACGTCATACTCAGTGGGGAAAGGCTACAAGTATTTTCCTTAATATCAGGAACAAGACAAAGATGCCCACTTTTAACACTCCTCTTCAACATTGTATTGGAAATCTTACCACAGCCATAAGATAAGAAAGAGAAATAAAAGGCATCCAAATTGGAAGGAAGAAGTAAAACTCTCATTATTTGCTGATGGCATGTTACTATATATAGAGAACCCTAAAGATTCCACCCAAAACCTGTTAAAACTGATCAATGAATTCAGTAAAGTAGCAAGTTACAAAATAAATATTTAGAAGTCAATGGCATTTTTATACACCAATGATGAACTTTCAGAAAGAGAAATTAAGAAACACATTTACATCAAAAACTATAAAATACCTGGGAATCAAATTAACCAAGAAGGTACAAGATTTGTTTTCAGAAAATTACGTCATTACAAAAAGAAACTGAAGAAGATACAAACAAATGGAAGCATATACCATGTTCATGGGTAAGAAGAATCAACATCTTTAAAATGACCATACTACCCAAAGCAATCTATAGATTCAATGCAATCCCTATCAAAATATCAATGACATTTTTCAGAGAGCTAGAACAAATAATCCTAAAATTTATATAGAGCCATAAAAAACTCCGAATAGCCACAACAATCTTGAGAAAGAAGAATAAAGTTGGAGGTGTCACACTACCTCATGTCAAACTATATTACAAGGCTACAGTAATCAAAATAGCATGGTACTAGCATAAGAACAGATACATTGATCAATGGAACAGAATACAGAGCCCAGAAATAAATCCGTGCCTATATGCTCGCTTAATATATGATAAAGGAAGTAAGAATATACAATGGAGTAAAGACAGTCACTTCAATAAATGGTGTTTAAAAAATTGGACAGATACATGGGTATTTATCCAAAGAAAACCAAAACAATAATTCATAAAGATCTATGCACTCCAATATTCATGGCAGCACTATTTATAATAGCCAAGATATGGAAGCAACATAAATGCCCATCAACAGACAATTGGATAAAAAAATATGGTTCATATATATAATGGAATATTACTCAGCCATTAAAAATAATGAAATCTTATCATTTGCAATGACATGACTGGACTTAGAGGTTATTATGCTGAGTGAAATAAGTCAGATAGAGAAAGATAAATACCTTATGATTTCACTTATATGTAGAATCTAAGGAACAAAAAGAACAAACTAATCAAAAACAGATTCACAAATATAGTGGACAATTTGGTGATGGACAGAGGAGAGGGGGGTTGGGGGGCTGGGAGAATGGAGTAAAGGGTTAAAGAAGTATAAATTAGCAGTTGATAGTTGGTCATGTGGATGGGGATCATGGCAGAGCAAATACAGTTAGTATTAATATGATGGCTAGGTGGAGGGCCAGGGGAGAGAGGGAGCAGTTGGGGAGATCATTTTATGAACAATATAGACATCTAAACAATGTACTGTATATTTGAAACTAATTTAAATAAATAAATTGTTTTTAAAAATTAAAAAAAATCAGAAATGAAGAATACAATCATTGCAATAAAGAATACATTAAAGGGAATCAAGAGTAGATTAGATAATGTGGAGGATTGAATCAGTGATTTAGCAGATAAAGAAAACACCCAATCAGAATAGCAACAAGAGTTAAAAAAAATGAGGATAGTCTAAGGGGCCTGTGGGATAACATCAAGCATAGTAAGATTCACATGATAGGGATACCAGAAGGAAAAGAGAGATAGTAAGCAATTGAGACCCTATTTGAAGAAATAATGATGGAAAAATTTTATAACCTGGTGAAGGAAATAGACATACAAGTCCAGGATGCACAGAGAGTCCTAAACAAGATGAACCCAAAGAGGTCCACACCAACATCATCACTAAAATGCCAAAGCAGCAAGAAAAAAAGCAGTTACCTACAAGGGAGCTCTCATAGGACTGTCAGATAATTTCTCAATAGAAATTTAGCAAGCCAGAAGGGATTAGCCCAAAATATTCAAAGTGGTGAAAAGCAAGGACCTATAACAAAAAGTACCAGAAAAGCTATCACAAATAAAAGATTAAGAGCTTCCAAGGCACTAAAAACCTAAAGCTAGTATCACAGGAAGTGTTAGAGGGACTTCTTTAAGAAGAAGAATCAAAAAAGATTAAAAAAAATTGAATAATAAAGTATAGTATAAGGAATATAGTCAATAATATTGTAATAACTATGTATGGTGTCAGATGAGTACTAGACTTATCAGGGTGATCACTTCACCCTATGCTGTTCACCTGAAACTAATTTAATATTGTATATCAACTGTAATTAAAAACTAAAAAAATATTTAAAAATAAATTAGAAATAAACCCAGACAGTCTGTCTTCGGTACTCATTAAAAAAAATTAGCCCACTTTTTTTTTTCTTTGAGATGAGCTAAAATAAATGAATGAATAACTAAGTGAATTAATCAATGGACAAATAAAAAATATCAAAAAGAATCACAGATTTTAGACAGAATTTCTTTTTTTCTTTAAACCACAGATTTTACACAGAATTTTTTTATTATAAAGATTGTTATATTTATATAATGACTAAAAAATAAATGTAATATGGCATTGAAGATTATTTAATTAAATGTAAATTTCTCCCAACTTTTCTCTCTGAAAACTTTTACTCTTAGCCATATAATCCATTTCCTACCTTTGAGAAAAATGACATTTTGAAATAAAAATCTTGTGACTATACCTTTTTCTGTTTAATACTTCAGTGATTTTCTGGTTTTCTTGAAGAATGTTCAGTTTTTTTGGACAATTTTGTTTCTTGGACCACACTAAAAGTCCTACCTCATAGCCTTTCCTGGTTTCTGATGCAGAGTCACCTGGCTAACATTTCCGCTTTGATGGAACCATGGGGTGGCTCTTCCCAGATATTAGTGCATGCTGTGCTCCCTGCCTTGCTAACGCTGGTCCTCTACATGACCTACTTGTCTCCTTCATCTCAGCAGTCATTGCTTTCTCATGAAGTGCACAATCCATGACCAAACCCAAATCACTATTATACATTTTCATGACACCACGAACTCTCTTCCTTAACACTTATTAGAACATTTGTTTTGCATTTATTTTATACATGCAAAGCATACCTCTATCCCATGATAGAACATTTCTAAAGGCAGGGAATCATTTCTCCTATTGTTTCCTTAGCATTGACTGTGGAAGAGACAGTCAATTACTATATGCACAAAAGATGCTCTCACTGGTGGGTCAGATCCAAGACCTTGGAGTCCCAGTTCAAGCATACCACAAATGAAGACATCTTATCCTTCTCCATTTATGCCTAAAACCTTCCCCATCCTATGAATACCACTACTTCCTTTTTTAAAAGTTGCAGAAAGATATTTTAATTGTCTCTAAACATTTTTTTAGGTTGTCAATAGGGTATATGGATTTTGGCTTTGTTATAATAAAAAAACTTTGGGTATGAAATGTTCAAACATTGCTTAAGTCAAAAATAAATATCACTTACCATTTTCTTTCTCTATTTCCTCTGTATAAAGAAATAAAACACAACAAAACAAAAGTGTGTTAGTAAGTGCTCTCCTGTCTCTACCCATAGAACATCCACCCCAGAACTTGGTCCGCGCTTAACAGCAGACATCCTGAGGTGAACCATCGAATGTCTAGCATTTACAACACAAAGGTGAACTCCTCTTGTCTGAGTGAAAAGAAATCGCAATTCAAATGGACAACTATTTTTTGATTGATAAATGTGTTTATATAGAAATGGAACAGAGTATTAAATGATGAGGTCTTGTAGATGAGATCTGAAAGCTGATAAAATAGGTGACAATTACCTACAAACTCTAAACAATCTTCTCAGGACCTTCAAAGAGGGTGGTCTAAAACTAGCTCTCATATTCTCACTTTATCACAAGATTATTTACAAGACCTGGCAAATGATCTGTAGAAATTTAAAAAAAAAGAAAAAGAAAAGAAATTTCCTTAGAGGGAGAAGAGTCACTGGACAGGGGGTTTTGACAGGAGGCTAGATCACTTTAACTGGAGCCAGTGAGGTGGTGAATTTTGCAGTGTCAACCTGAGCAATAGAATCTTTAGTTTTATAACAGAACTTAGCCATGTCCCCTGAAGTTTAGAAATAGACTGTTACTTTTCTGAGCCACCCCTTAAAATGTTCCAAACTGTAGGTTGCTTAGCTTCTCTACAGCTTTGGGAACCTGTCACACTTGGTCTTGTGTTGATCCAAACCTCACACTGATTCAGACCTAAGAATGAACTCTGCATGGCAGCAGACTGAGGGGCAACGGCAATTCCACAGTGGTCCCCCTAATCACTTCAACTGACTCACGCTTTTGAGTATTTCAAATAAGAAGAGCCCAGAAACATCATAAGAAGTTTCTTAAGTAGATAATAATCTCGTATATTTCTTGGACAGTGGCAAATTCATCTCAATAAATACATTTGCAAAATAGCTATTTATTAAATATTGCACAAAATATGACTGACGCACTGTTATATTTGCCTTTGTAACTGCTTCACAGAGAAACCTGGGAATCATTACGTTTAGGTAAGAAGCAATCTCATTTAATTTTACTATTAGCCTTTCGAATAATCAAAAGGGGACTGACTACTAAGAATACTCTTAGGTACCCCTCCCTTCACACAATTTTGAGGTCACATGTAATCTTGCTAAAAGCCCATGAATAGGTTCATTTCTCATGAGGTTCACATCAATATAAGGTTAAGTCAATCTAACAGATTAATCATAAGATATAAGAGATCAGGTGTTATATGATGTTTAAACTCTATATCAAAAAAAAAAGCAGAATTCATATTACTCTTGTCCTACATGATATCAAAAATAAGAAGCAAAACAAACACAGAAGAAAAAAATCATAAATAAGAATCATTTTCTACTCAGTAGGCATTTGTGAACTGGTGGTCTGATCTCTGAGAAGGCCACTGACTATGAGTGAATAAAGATACATGTCCAGACCTGGTGCACATGCACAGAGGAACATGGAATGCCATGATGAGGGGACACAGGCTGTGGTGTCCCAGAGAGCACTCAGGTCCCTCTTTGAACAAGTGAGGTTTACCAGGACCCCACAGAGGAAATAGGGTTAATCAGGAAATTACTAAGGAAGCAAAGATTCCAGGGATTAAGAAAAGTAGATGTCAACACTCAGAGATCAAATCACTAGAAAAGCACTCCCTGAAAGAAAGTTGAAAGTGAACTAAAAAACGAATCAAAACAAACAAAAAATACAAAACAGACACAGCATATCAAAGCTTGTGCATATAATATTTTAACAATTTAAAATATATAAAAGTATCAAAGCCTTTTAAAGAGCTGAATGTTGGTGTCAACACATTTGGTTGGCATCTCATCATACAAAATACAAATTAATATTAATTATTTTTAATAATAAAGCACTCGAGAGTTAGAAGAAAATAGAGGTGAAAATAAAAATTCAGGTGCTGTACCACACCTTCTTTATCCAATTGTCTACTGATGGTCATTAGGTTTCTTCCATATCTTGGCCATTGTAAATAATATGGCAGTGATCATAAGGTTGAGTGTACCTTTCTAATTAGTGTTTTAAATTTCCTTGGGTAAATACCCAGAAATGGAATTGCTGGGTCATGGAAAATAATAAAATCTTACCATTTGCGGCAATGTAGATAAATCTAGAAGGTATTGTGCTAAGTGAAATAAGTCAGAGAAAAGCAAATACCATATACATGTGAAATCTAAAGAATGATAGAAATAAACAAAATAGAAACAAACTCATAGATAAAGAGAACAAACTGGTGATTACCAGGTAGGAGGGGAGTTAGGGGTGGATGAAAAAGGTGAAAGGCTTAAGAAGTACAAATTGGCAGTTACAAAATAGTCACGGGGATGTAAACTACAAGATGGGGAATATAGTCAATAATATTGTAATAACTACATATGGTGCCAGGTAAGTACTAGACTTCTCAAGGGGATCACTTTGTAAGGCATATAAATATCTAATCACCATGCTGCGCACCTTAAACTAGTATAATATTGAATGTCAACTATAGTTGAAAAATAAAAGTTAAAAAAGCAACAACAACAAAATTCAGGTGTTGATTTCTAAACTTAGAAGTCATAATAGTAAAGACCATGAAGAAATATCCAAATATCTTATGTGGTTTTTAAAAATTAAAACACATCTGATAAACAAGGAAATATTCCAACAAAGATGCCTTGAAAATAGGTCATTGTAAATATGCTTATTACTTCTTAGGTAATGACAGATTGTTTTAAAACAAAGTACTAATAAAGTATTTAGATTTTTGCTTTTCAAGAAAAAAGATGCTTCAGTGTGACTATATTCAAATGCAAAAAATTATGTAATCTATAATTTATAATATAAAAGTATAACATAATTTCAGCTGATAACTAATCATTGTCATGAATCGACAATTGTCATGTATAGACAATTAAGAAGAAGTAATACTTTATGGTATTAAAATCAATTATTAGTAGATCAAAATATTTTATATGATACATTTGCCTTTAAAATATAAACAAATACATTCACTTTTCTGTTTAATTAGGAGTTCTGTGTAAAAAAAAGATATTATAATAAAAATAAGTCCACAGTCATCAAACTTTGGAAGAATTTCTAGGGAAGCAATCTTGACTTAAATCTCTCAAGTTATGATCTGGTAAAATATTAGCTGAGCATAAAATCTGGGATGGAGCGGGGTTGGTGGGCGGAAGGGAAATGGCATTTCATGTATGACTTGGGTGGTTTCTAAGAGACGCTAAAAGGCCACATGCTCCGTTATCGAGAGTCTCATTGCATTTAAATCCTCCTGCTGATCATGTGGATTATTCCCAAAAGAAGATCATCTTGTATCCATGGGTCTGAGACCCAAGTTGCTGGGCCAGACACAGTGAGCTTTGGGCAGTGGTGAGTGCTTAGGAGTCAGGAACAACCTGAAGCAGTCAACTAGCTGCACTACTCTGTTCCCAAAGACATCCTGGGAATTACGATATACAAATTTGCCTCGAATGCTTTGTAAGGAGCATAATCTGGTCATAACACAAACACTACTTCCTATCTTGGAAACTGGTGTGCAGCATGTGGCCAAGCATTCCTCCAGTTGAGGATATCATGGTGTGTTAGAGAGAACCCTGCAAACACCAGCAGGCTTTGCAAATGCAAAGGAAGGTGATGCTCCAAGTGCATGTCACACTGCTTTCCTCTTCTCAATCCAGTGACAGTTGGTCAGCAAGCTAGATAAACAAAGCAAACAAAAAGAGTGAGAACAGAGAACAGCAGGGGAGCTTTTGATGGTGGAGCAGGCTGTGCTCTGAATTTGAACTGAACACCAAGGGCCTATTCAGGATTTACTGCAGGGTTTACTGCAAGCCTTCATTTGGTACTTAATGCAGGTATTAGACAGTTTCTCTTTCATGTAGAACCAAAGTATACTGCTTACAGACTTGAAGGGATTATAGAGACAAGGATCCAACAAAGTTCAAGGGTTCTTGAACATGTTAGTTAGGACGAAGAGGAGGGAATGTAACATGTGATATCCCAAGCTGATCTACATTCCTTAATATCTACACAGACTTTTCCTCTTCTAAAATCTCTCCCTCAAAATCACCTGACCTTTTAAATTATGACCAAGTCCTTAAACAAGGGAAGAAATTAAAGACTTACCATGTTGTTCTCGGAGCTCACATTTAAAAACAAAACCACAAAAAGGTTACAGGGCAAAGGTCTAAAAATTCTGATGGTTCATTGCTCTGTGAAGTCAGTACAACCTGTGATGAGTGTGAACCTGTGTGCAAACTGCCTATTTGATGTGTGTGAGCCAACAGTTGTATAATAAGGTTGGGATTAAGCATCAGTTACACCCACACAGGAAAGAGAAGATTCTTGGTTCACTGTTGAGATCTTGTGCCATGATTCAGAATGGTATTTGACAAGGCCTTCCCACTGCGATCCTCCAAACACTGTATGCCCAATGATCTGGATCTATGTTTTAACAAAATCCCCTCCCCCATGATTCTGATGCTCACTCAAGTTTGAGAACCTCTGCTCTATTCAGCTCTTAGAAATACTTCAATGAGCACAATCACAGTGTCTGAAACTGAAAAACACAGCAACATACACAACAAACTGAATAGGACACTAGGCTTTACTTAAGCTTTCACCTTAATCTCTCTGTTTTAACATGGACAAGTTGAGTTTCATGGGGATGTTCCAAGAACATACACTTCCTGTAACCTTTTCTGCTGTATGTTCATCATCTGCATCTGTGGCTTTCTCTTCTAAGTGGAAGAATGAAGTCCTCTGAGTTAAAACTAAAGCAACTCACCATGATTCTCATTGAGTGAACCTAAAACACAGACGTAAAAGCTTTCATTAGTATGACTCCTCTAGGGTCTAGTTGAGCTATCTTTCAGCTCAAAGGAAGATGCTTTCCCAATCCTTTGGACAGAATCAGGTACGCAAATGTCTTCCTCCTAATGGCTGAAGGGACTGTAAAGAGCCTATGCACATGTACACACCTTTCCTATCCAAAGACAGTAGAATGTAGAGGGAAAGTATCAACCACATGAGTATTTCGGCTTTCTAAGTAATTATTAGCTTTTCTTGTTTGTTTGTTTTTTAATGCTTGGACTATTTTCAAAATGCCTCTAAGGGAATAGTATTGTGAGTTTCTATTTAGGTAAGAATGAGATAAAATTTTACTCTATGACCAGATTACGTTTTATTATGGACAGTCATCAGCATAGGCTATGTTTTTCTCATACATTTTCATAAGAATGCATGCTAAATTTTTAGAAGGGTAGTATGTGATGGGAGATAACAATTAACATTTATCAAACACATTGTGAATATAAGACTATTGATACATATGATCTCAATTAATGTCAAAATCTTGGTGGAGAGATAGATATGTACTGAGGACCATCTAAGGGGCTAACCACACTCTCCTCAAAGGAACAAGAGTCACACCTATATTGCACCAGGCATATACTCAACAGCTAGCAGAGTTCCAACACACACTAGTGCTCAATAAATGTATTAAATAAATGAACAGATAAGTATATACCTTAGCATGGAGGTGTGCAGATGTCTTTCAGTAAATTCATTTAATAACTAATCGCATATGTTTTAGAGTAAGCTGAAAAAAATGTACATATGGATACAAAGCAATCAGTTTTAAGAGTAAGTTATGTTTGCTGACTAATTCTTTAAAAAATATAATTTTAACAAGTGAAATATATATTAATATATGTATTAGTGCATGACCTCAGCTGGGTATATATGTGTGTGTATGTATGTGTGTGTGTATGTATGTATATATAATATATGTATATAATATATATAATATACATATATTACAGTTAGAGCATATATATGTATGAGTTAAAATTGAACCAACTCACCATGCTTCTCTCTGAGGGAAATTAAAAAAAAAATACACACAAATGAATTTATTAGTAAGAACTTTCTAAGGTTCGGTTGAACTACCTTTCAGCTTATGAGAAGATGATATGAAGACCCTGTTAGGATCAGGTACCCTGACTGCTCCCTTCTATTGCCTAAAGGGGTTCTAAATGCATGAAGTATTTACCTACTTGTATTCATCTTCTCTACTGAGAGACAATAAAATTGTGTGTGTGTGTGTATGCGTGTGTGCTGCTTGAAGCCAATAGACCAGAATTTATTTACCAAATGAGTATTTTGACCTTCAAAGCAATAATCGCAGAGGAAATAGCTTACAAAATATCACTCCTGCTTAGAGTGTTTTCAGGCTGCCTCTAATGGAATATAATAGTTTATATTAGACAAGAATGAGATACTATTTTATCTTACAGTTAGATTACAGTTTGTTCTAAACAACAATTAGCATAAGTTCTAATTTTTTTCATATATTTTTATAAGAATTGATACTACATATTTAGAGGGTAGGGTGCAATGTCAGAGAAAGATTAACTCTTAAAAACATAATGTTATTCACAGTGGCCAAGACATGGAAGCAACTGAAGTGTCCTAAGATTGATGACTGGATAAAGAAGCTGTGGTACATATATATAATACCACTCAACCATAAGAAGAGATGAAAACTGCTATTTGTGACAACATGCATGGATCTCGAGATAATCACGCTAAGTGAAATAAGCCATACAGAAAAAGCTGAAAATCACTTATATGTGGGATGTAAACCTAAAAGCAACAAACAAACAGGACAAACAGAGCCTCATGAATATGGACTATAGACTAGTAGTTACTAGAGGATAGGAGGTGGGGGATGGGGTAAAGGGGGTCAAATATGTGGTGACAGAAAGAAATCTAACTATAGGAGGTGAACACACAATGTAAATATATATATGCCTTACTGTTAAAGTGTACAGCTGAAACCTATTGAATTTCATTAACCAATGTCACCATAAAAAATAAATTTAAAAATATAATAAATGTAAAGCTGTCACTCTTATTTAATGTCAAGACTTTGATGAAGATACATCTATGTACTGAGCACCATCGTAAGAGCTAGAGAAACAAATTAATAAAACAGACTCTTTTTTTCGAAAGAACACGTATCACATTTGCATTGCACCTGTCATATGTTTAGCAGCTAGCAGAGTTCCTGACACATGGTATCTGCTCAACAAATGTATGTCAAATAAAAGAATGAAGATATATATCCTTTATTGTAAGGTTGTAGAAAGTCTTCTTTAGTCAATCCATCTTATAACTTACTATATACACTCAGGTTTAAAGTAGGCACATGAACATAAAGTAATCAGTTTTAATAGAATAGCAAGATTAGTTCACCAATTATTTTATATAAATACTACTAACAAGCTGATGATCTATCTATATCTATCATCTCTATCATCTATCTATCTATCTATCTATCTATCTATCTATCTATCTATCTAATCTATCATCTCTCAATCACCTACCCATCTCTCTATTATCTATCCATCATCTAATTGTCTTTCTGTCGATCTATTTATAGTTATCTGAGTTTAGAACTAAACCTACTCACCATTCTTCTCCTTGAGAGAACCTAAAACGAATACTACAAAAGAGATTCATTATTAAGACTAATCTAGGATCTGGTTTAGTGCTCTTTCAGCTCATGAAAAGATTTTCTGTCTCTCATTTAAAAAATCATTTAGTCATTTCTTTCCTAGAATTAGTGCAAGCTAATATACTTATTTAATAAAATTAACATATGTAAAATAAAAACCAAAATGGTTGATTTAATTAAATATTTTAGATAAATAATAGGCTGTGATATTTTGATTGATTAATTTTGATAAATTTTCTAAATTAGCCTAATTTTTTTTATTTCTTCAGCCAATTTCCAATACTGCCCTCATATGTTACCATTCTGTGCTCCAGCAGCCAAATACCTCATTTCTTCCTTAATAAAAGAAAAGTTTCCACACAAAAAATTTTATTCTCAATATTGACCAAAGTGACCAATTACAGAGTTGGCTATATTATGGGAATGTGGGTTACCAAGTGCACAGACCAGCAGGTGGTGAGAGTTGCACTTTAATGGCAGGGTATGCACCCTATCTCACTTTGGATTTTGTTCACCTTTGATTATTGCCTTCACCACTTTAAGGACTAGGTGAGGTAAATTGTGATGGCAGGCAGGTCACCCTCAAGAAAGAGAGAGTAGAATAACTAATTTAGTTAATAGAGAATAAAACTAACTAGAACTATATCTCTATCCTACAGGGATAACCATATCAGGCTAGATGAGGTAGTGGCATTAATAATTCTAAAGAAAGAATTGATTTAAAGAACTCCCTGACCACACAGAAAAGTGCAGCACAGCAATGCCAAAGGTTTTTGGCAACATCAAAAAGTAAATAGCCAATTCTGCTCAGAGAAAAAAATATCCAAATTAAGGGACAGAAAAATGACATCTCTTTAGAGGCATTTTCACCAGGCGAAAAAGGTGAGGCCCAGGCAGGTTGTGGTCTGGATGAAAACTCTAATCTGCCAAAACCATCTCATGCTCACCAAGAAATGCTCTGATTCTTGATGCAGCTTGTCTGCAATCCCTATCTTCACCAAAACAAATAAACAAAAACCCAAGGATACATGCATTCTCATCATAGAATGTAATTTTTTTACAAAAAGATTTTAGTTAGCAAGAAATGTTAGAGCATTAGATCATCTGTAGGTACATAAACAATGAATGAGTTAGTTTTCCAGATCCATAACTTTAAGTGTCATGTCACCAATGAACTCAATATATATGTACTTTTCTGGATGCTATAGTTGATCTTGACCAGAAAATCTCTAATGTCTGACAAATACACAGACCTAAGATTTAAAGATAGAAGAAGTTCTTCTCTTTAGACATTTTCTCCACAATTTTAAGTGATAAAAAATCCCAATGGTGTATTTCTGAGTTTTTAAAACTATTATCTCTTGATTTCTTCACGAGTGAAGTCACTCTCCCTCACTTTTCTTCTTTACCTTTGGCTTTTTTAGAACGCAGAAATAATATACTGGTAATTATCATTCCGAATACCAGAAGAACCACAGACACAGCCAGTCTCACTATCCAGGGACTGTTCCTTGGGAACAAGGTATCTGAAAAACAGGAATTGTCTCTATTAAGGTCCAGGTTGACATCAGGTGACTTGGCTGTTAGAAATTAATCCCCAAAAGTTTTCTCTTTGGAGATTTATGTAGAAAGTGCAGACATTCCTCTGACAACTTCTCTTCTCTTGCAGTGTTCAACTTCAGGTTCTCCCTATCTTAAACAAATATGCTTTCTCCAACTGACACATATGAAAAATGACATTTTACTGGTTGCAAAAGTCCCACAAACAATCACTTATATATCCTTTGTGCAAAATATATTTGGGACTAAGTATTTGCTAAGTTATTGAGAAATAAAAGAATTAAGATATAGGTTTAGGTTCTCTTTGGGGAGATAATAAAGTATAGAATCCAAAGTAGTTTAGGAAAAATGAGAGGGACAATCAATACATACTTGGTGGGGAGTAGTTTCCTGGGAGAGGGGATATCCAGGTAAGGCCTTGAAGGGCCAGTGGAAAACTCTTAGTTATGACAAAATAAGAACGTGGCAATCATGGCAAATATGGTGCACCAGATACTTAAGATACATCTGGAGGATTGGTGTGCATCAGGAAAAGGGAGAGAGAAAGAGAAGGAGGGACAGAAAAAAAAAGTTGGAGAAAGAAGAAAAAGCAAGAGAGAAAGAGCATTATCAATGGGCTGCAGCAGTTCTCCTTGATTATGGAAAACCATGTAAAAGAGTTGAAGGGGAGTGTGTGGGAAAAACCCTATAGCTTTGGAGAGTCACTTTGAGTAAGAACAGAATAGATTGGGGTGTCTGAGATCTGATACAATTTGTACATGCTAATCCTCACAAAAACCTCATGAGTTAGATATTATTATTGTATCTAATTAATAGTAGGGAGCTGGGTCAGGAAAGTCAATTGTTGCCTAAGATCACCAAGCTGGTAGGTGGCACTGCCAGGATTCAAACTCAGTTTGACAGATGGGAGAAAAGACTTCAAAGTGGTATGAGTGTTTTCCTGGGTGGTGACAGTAGGGAGAGTCAGAAAGAACTTTGATGTATTCCTCAGAACACTTCATCCCCTGTTGAATGCTTCTGTATGTTCATACACTCACTTTTACAAAGTAAAATATTGACATATCTTTGCCGCAGAGAGGAATACAAAGCGGAACCAAAGATGTATTTTTCCTAGCTCTTCACATAAGAGCTACAAATGAATGAGCTGGAATGTCCTTCTGGCCTGTCAGTCATGAGTCTTTGACAATCAGACCTTAATCAATATGACATCTGGGGATGCAGACTCTGGAAGAGACTGACCTGCCATAGAAACATGTGCTCCCTTCTCCAGACCGAGGACTGGGTTTCTTATGACACAGGACACATTTTTTGAACTTTTATCCACTGTGATAGATGATTCCATGTGAAATAGGCCATTTCCTTCTATTGTCTTTGTCTCAGAGGCTGTTGCCAAATGCAATCTTTGCAGGTCCCTCCACTGCACCTTAGGCTCTGGGTACCACCCTGTGGATGCACAGGTCACCTTAATGCCCCTGGTGTTACCAGACTCAATGTGACTATGAGGAGCCATACCTGTGCTTGGAAAATAAAGAAAAAGTAGAGAAAGTATGCTTCTCTGAAAGTTTTTTGTCCATTTCACATGGGCCAATGAACCTGTGTTTGCTAATTAACTTCTGTGTATCTCGACTCTTTTACTTGTGAAAGTGGGGATAAAAATATACTGACCACATAGAAGTTTGGGGAGGAATATCAGTATTTAACAAAGTACCCAAACACCAAGCATATACATATTTATTGTTTTCTTTTTCCTTCCTGCCCTTTGAGGTTCATCATTTTATCTGATGATTCCTAAAGTTGGGTGGTAAAATACTCTATCAATCCAGCTGCAGCCTGTGAAATTAAGAGCACACCTCAGTTTGTGGCTTTTATGGCAAATTGTTAGTCATGCCCACGATATCCATTTAACTCTTCTTCAGCAAAGTGCTTTCATTAGGGCTTTTTGTGAAGGTGGGGATCCTATGTCAGTGTGTCCAACGCAACATACTTTGAGTACTTGAAATATGGCTAGTAGAACTGAGTGAATGACTTATTTTTATATTTTCAGTATCAATTAAATTTAAATTTAAATATCAATGTGTAGCTTGTAGCTAGCATAAAAGATAGCATAGTTTGGGATAATGTATGCTATAGCTATAGACATGTCTGCCCAGGTACAGATGACATGTTAAAACATCTGTCCCATTTAGGAGTGGCCTTGAGATGCTGGTGAAGGTCTGTGGATGGAGACAACATGAGCACTGTCTGCACCACATCCTTAAAAAACGGGGGGCCTTACTCGTTCTTTTCCCAAGGGTGGCAGGGAGTCATCTTCAAATATGAAAATGAAGGTTGTGCTGTAGGCACAACAGAGCATCCAAATTAAAGTGGCGTGGACACCTCACGGTGTGCAGGGTTCTTCATCCCTGTGCTCCTTCTTCCTGAGAACTCAGATGAGGAGAAGCTTCAGATTCAGCTGCAGTGCTTTGCAGTTTGATGTATAGTGGCAGTCTTTCCTCAACCAACACAATTATACCAAAATCAAGATCAAATTCACTGGAATTGAACCACCTTGTTGTCGGTTTAATTTTCCCTCCCAAAACAATATGTTCGAGTTCTAACCCCTGGCAGCTGGGGATGTGAACTTATATAGAAACAGCATCTGAAAACAGTAACTGAATTAGTAAAGATGAAGTCACATTAGACTAGGGTGAGTCCCAATCCAAAATGACTGGTGTCTTTAAAAAAGAAGAGGGGCATTTAGACAAAGAGATGGAGACAAACAGGTAAGACAGCCATGAAAGACAGAGGAAGAGATTGTAGTGACAAGACAGGATGCCTGAGGCTACCAGAAATTGGAAGAGGCAGGAAAAACTCTCCCCTGGGTGCATTGGCAGGAGTATGGCCCTATTAACACCTTGATTTTGACTTCTGGCCTCCAGAACTTTGAGAAAATAAAAATCTGTTGTTTTAAGCCACTTAGTATGTGGCTATTTGTCACAGCAGCACAGAGTTAGCACAACCATCTATTATGTTCATAAAGGAAAATTATCTAGTGCCATCTGATGTGCATAGATGATAAGATCCTAAAGCTATACCATGAAGTAACTAGTGAATGTTGCTCTAAGCCCCTGATAACTTAGATGGCACAGTGAGGACCTCCAGTAACAGAACTGAGAAATAGTATTTTCAGAAGATAATAGCTTTCAAAAGCAGTAGGGCTTTGTGGTTATGAGGGTAGGCTCTTGAGTCAAAGGGTTGGATCTATACTTCCTGACACAGTACCAAATTATAACCAAGCACTAAAGAGCCTCATGCCTCAAATCCCTTTCTTTGAAATGAGGATAATAACAGCCTCAACTCATGGGGTTGAAGTAAAGCTTATGCCATGGAAAGTGCTTACTTTTTTTTTTAATAAATAAATGTGACTCATTTAAGGAGTTAATCAAGAAATAAGCTATCGAATTCTACCACTTATGCCTCTAAATGGCCATCTCCTCTTTTCCACCTCCTCAGCTCCTATTCTGAGTTTAAGATTTCATTATCTCTCACCTTGACAAATAAAAACAGTTACATAAAAAAGTTAATCAGACGGGAATCCAAGATGGTGGAGTAAGTAAATATTGTGTTTGCCTCCTCCCATAACCACATCAAAATTACAACTAAACTACAGAATAGCCATCAATGAGAAATACCTGAAGTCTAGCTGAACAGAAGTCTTATAACTAAGGACACACAGAATAAGCCACGTTGAGACTATGGGAGCTGAGGCAAGAAACAGGCTGGCCTCAACCCCACAGGAGAGATATCTCAGCTGCAGAGGTCTCCACTGAAGAGTGAGGGGTCCAAGACCCATACCAGGCTCCTCAGCCCAGGGTTCTAGTGCTGTGAAGAGAATTCCTCACAACTTCTGGCTGTGAAAATCTGCAGACTGTGGCTGAGTGAGACTCAGGGTGGCAGAAGTCACCTGAGTTCCTCTTAAATGGCCCATGGATGGAGTTACTCACTGATGGGTCATTCGCTCTAAGCTCTAACATTGGAGCAGCTGCTTTAAAGGCAACAGGGACATATGGGAATAACTCAATTGTCTGGCTTCAAGGTGAAGGTTATAGGGGCAGGTGCCATTATCCCTGTGTTGAGCCCTCTTCCTTTGCAGCCCATGGGCAGACTCCATCTTTCCTGTGTTAAGATCCCCACCCTACCCCCTCCACACACACACACACACACACACACACACACACACACACACACACACAAATCTGAGTCTACATTGGTCTGGTGAACTCTGCTTACTCCACCCTGGTGATTCCCTGGGACCCTGCTGTATCTAACTCACGCATCACCAGAGGCTCTTTCAGTGGTGGGCAGCCAGCTCTGCCTGCACTGCAGTCTTTCTTGGACAACTGTCAAGGGTTCATGAGCCTGAGAATGGCAGTGGCTGGTTTTGGTGTGCTCTGAGACTTTTGCTCACTGACCACACGTTCAGCACTAGCACCAGACCTGAATTTGCATTAACCTGGTAAACACCACTCACCCCACCCTGATGACTCACTGAGATCTCCCTCACTCAATCTTACACCACCTAAGGCTCTTTCAAGGGCTGAGCTTTATGAACACTCAGCAGGTGGTGGCAGGCCTTGGGGTACCCTGGACCTTTTGCTGAGCTGCCCCAGGCCAGGTACTAGTGGCAGCTGGCCTTAATTCACAGCATGGCCTCTCATTCATGCCTCTATGTTAAGGCCACCCTTCTTAGACTGGTACATATGGCAAATCTACCTCATACATAGAAACACAGAGAGGCAGCCCAAATAAGGAAACAAAGAAATATATCTAAAATGAAAGAACAGGATATAACTCCAGAAAAAAAGCTAAACAAAATGGAGACAAATAATCTACCAGATAGAGTTCAAAACACTGGTTATAAGAATGCTCAAAAAACTTAGTGAAAACTTCAACAAAAAGATAATAAGCATATAAAAGGACGAAAAAAAAACAACATAAAAACAACTAGTCCAAAATGAAGAAAGAAATAACTGAAATCAACTAGAAGGAACCAATAACAGATTAGATGAAGCATAAAATCAAATCAGCAATTTAGAAGACAAGGTAGCAGAAAACACTCAATCAGAACAGCAATAAGAAATTTTTTGTTGTTGTTGAAAACCACACGATATCACTTATATATGAGATATAAAACTAAAAGCTACAAATGAACAGGACAAACAAACAGAGACTCATGGACATGGACAACATACCAGTGGTAACAGAGGGTGGTGGGGAGGGGGAAAGAGGGAGGTATACGGGATAAAAAGGGGTCAAATATGCGGTGACAGAAAGAAATCTAATTATGGGCAGTGAATACACAATGCAATATGTATGCATTTTACTGTTAAATTTTACACCTGAAATTTAAAAAGAAAAACAAAATTTTAAATGAGGATAGCATAAGGGGCCTCTGAAACAATATCAAGAGTAACAACATTTACATCATAGGGGTACCAGAAAGATAAGAGAAAGACGAAAGTTTTGAAAATTTATAAGAAGAAATAATGACTGAAAACTTTCTTTACATGGCAAAGGAAATAGACATACAAGTCCAGGGAGCACAGAGAGTCTCAAACAAGATGATCCCAAAGAGGCCACACCAAGACACATCATAACTAAAATGCCAAAGATTAAAGACAAAGAGACAATTGTAAAAGCAGAAAGAGAAAGACAGTTAGTTGTCTACAAGGGAGCTCTCATATGACTGTCAGATTATTTCTCAACAGAAACTTTCTTTGCGGGCCAGAAGGAATTGGTAAAAAACAAAAACAAAAACAAAACAAACAAAAAAAAACATTGTAAAGCACTATTTAGAGTGATGAAAAGGAAGGACCTACAACCAAGATTACTATACCTAGCAAAGCTAACATTTAGAATTAAAGGAGATAAAGAGCTTCCAAGAGAAGAAAAACAACCTTCTTAGATTATATCAAGAAAAACTGAAAAATCGAAATAGACCAATCAGAAGTATGGAAATTGAAGCTATCATCAAACACCTACCAGAAAGTAAAAGTCCAGGAGCAGATGGCTTTGCCAGTGAATTCTACCAAACATCAAAGAAGATTTAATATCTATTCTCCTCAAAGTCTTCCAAAAAACTGAACAGAAGGAAATGTTTCCTAACATTATATGAAGCCAGTATTACCCTGATACAAAACTTGGTAAAGATAACACAAAAAAAGAAAACAAATCATGTTAAGGACCTGTATAATGAAAACTATGACTCTATTAAAAGAAATTGAAGAAGACACAAAGAAATGGAAAAAGATCCTGTGTTCCTAGAGTGGAAGAATCAACATAGTTGTAATTACCTAATTATCTAAAGCATTATACATATTTAATGCAACTCCCATCAAAATCCCATGAGTATTTTTTTTAAAAAATGAAACAAAAAATCATAAGATTTGTATGGAAGTACAAAAGACCCTAAATCATCAAAGCTATCCTGAGAAAAAGCTTCTTCAATAAATGGTGCTGGGAAAACCAGAAAGCCACATGCAAAAGAATGAAACTAGACTGTCTATCACCACACACCAAAGTTAACTCAGAATGGATTAAGGACTTGAATATAAGATCTGAAACAATAAAATGCATGGAAGAAAACATAGTTACTAAACTCATAGACCTTGGTCTTGAAGAGGATTTTATGTATTTGACCTCAAAGGCAAGGGAAGTAAAAGTAAAAATAAATGAATGCGACTATATCAAACTACAAAGCTGCTGTACAGCAGAAGAAACTATCAACAAGACAAAGAAAATCATCCGAATGGGAAAGTATATTTTCAAGAAATGCCTCTGATAAGGGCCTAATATCCAAAATGTATAAAGAACTCATATAACAACAAAATACACAACTCAATAACAACAACAACAACAACAACAACAACAACAACAACAAACCCAAACAATCCAATTAAAAAATGTGCAGAAGATCTGAATAGGCACTTCTCCCAAGGAGACATACAAATGGCCAACAAATATATGAAAAGATGCTCAACTTCACTAGCTATTAGGGAAAAGCAAATCAAAACAATAATGAGATACCACCTCACATCTGTTAGAATGGCTATTATCAACAGGGCAAGTAATAACAAGTGTTGGAGAGAATGTGGAGAAAAAGGAACCCTCATATATTGCTATTGGGAATGTAAGTTGGTACAGCCACTGTGGAAAATAGTATAGAGGTTTCTCAGAAAACTAATAATTGATATGCCATTTGATCCAACAATCCCTCTACTGGACATTTACCCCAAAAACTTGAAAACATTTATCCAAAAGGATATATGCACAATGATGTTCATAGTAGCATTAATCATGGTGTCTGGGACATGGTAGCAACCGAAGTGTTCTACAACAGGTGGCTGGATAAAGGAGATGTGGCACATATATAAAATGGAATATTACTCAGCTATAAGGAGAGATGAAATACTTTCATTTGCAACAACATGGACAGATCTTGAAATAACCATGCTAAGGGAAATAAGCCAAACAGAAAAAAATTGAAAACCACATGATATCATGTATATGTAAGATATTAATGTAAAAGCAACGAACAAACATGACAAACAGAGACTGGTGGACAGTGGACTAGTGATTACCAGAGGGAAGGGGAGAAAGGGGGAGGTAGATAGGCATTAATAGGTCAAATATGTGTTGATGGAAAGAAATCTAATTATGAGTGGTGAATGTGCAATACTATATATATATATATATATATATATATGACTTACTGTTGAATTGTACACTTGAAATTTATTGGACTTTGTTGATGTCACCCCCCAAAATTAATTAATCAAAACAAAAAATATATATAAATATTTTATGACTCAGCAATTCTCTTGTGAGTATTGATTTGAAGTAATTCAAAACACTAATTCAAAAAAATATATTCATCTCTATGTTCATTGTAGCATTATTTACAATAGCCAAGATGTAGAAGAACCTAAGTGCCCATCAACAGACAATTGGATAAAGAAGCTGTGATACCTATATACAATGGGATATTACTCAGTCATAAAACAGAATGGAGTCTTATCATTTGCAACAACTTGGATAAACCTGAAAGGTATTATGCTAAATGAAATAAGTCAGACAGAGAAAGATAAATACCATATGTGGAACCTAAAAAATAAAACAAACAAAACAGAAACAGACTCATATGCATAGAACACAGACTGATTATTTCCATGTGGGCAGGGGTTTTGGGGCCTGGATCAAAAAGGTGAAAGGATTAAGAAGTACAAATTGGTAGTTACAAAAGAGTCATGGGATATAAAGTAAAGCATAGGGGATATAGTCGATAATATTGTAATAACTATGTATGGAATAAAATGAGAACTAAACTTGTCAGGGGATAACTTCATAAATTAGATAAATGTCTAACCACCATGCTGTATCCCTGAAACTAATATAAAATAATATTGAATGTAAACTCTAATTGAAAAAAAGAAGAAAGTTATGACCACAAAAAAATGACATTAAAAATGACATGAAATTAAAAGAAAAGATGGTTTACATTTGTCTTTTGGGATATTATCATTTGAAAAAAAGTATATATTAGATCTGGACATCTCGTAAAATTTGAGGAAAAGTGTGATTGTGTATATGTTTTTTGTAAAGCCATTTAACAGGAGTTTGTTAAAACATAATAAATGTTTAATTAAGGTGTCAGATTTTGGGGGAACAAAACAGTAATGTTGCCCTTTGAATCATGCAGTTCTGTTTCCCTTACTAAATGTGTGGGCTTAAAGTAAGCAAACCCTGCAAATAGGTACTTATAGTAGCTGATTCCAGCATCGTTTACAGAATAGGAAGGGCAACAGGGGTGGAGGGGTGGTATTCATAATTTAAGAAGCTTGGAAAGTGTATTCCAAATGTTGTCTAGGTCACCAATTTTTCTAATGTGATTTATGATGTCAATGGTCAAGGAAGAAAAATTCCAGTACCAGAGAAAAGCCAGGTTTCTTTGGTTCTCCCACTCCTGAGAGTTGTCAGCTGCTCATTTGAGGCCTGGATGGTTCCTGCCATAGTAAAGCTGAATTTAATCAATTTTTTATTTTACCAATTTTGAGAGAGTTTAGTATTTTTACTCTTTTATGATCACAGTGGGGAGAAAGAACCTATAATTTCCCCCATATAATGAGAATTTCTAATTATGTGATTGAATTTCAAGGCTTCATATTCTATTGATATGTTAGAAAATATTTTGGTTAAGTTTGCAGCAATACATTTTTGTTTTCCCAAACAGTTGTTGGTTCATGGATTTGCTTATTTGTCACCTACTAGTGATAAACTAGTTAGATGTATAGGATAGTGGTGTGTGGTGATTTTAAGCAGAAAGTAACCCAGAATTCACTACAGGTCTACGCACAGTAGAACTTTTATTATCCATACTCCCTGGATATTTAAACATCACAGAAAGTGAGCTGGGTATACTTGGTTTTAGATGTGGATTAAATTATTTTTCTGGAGATAGATAGTAATCTGGGGTGACTGCTTGCAGGGACTATATATCCAGTAGGAATGGCTTACTTACCTTGGGCCAAACCACTTCTCCAGGATGGAGGGGTGCATTAAAGAAATGCATGTGTGAAACCACACTACCATGAAAATAAAAAAAAAAAGCCTGAAGTCTCTTAGTAGAGAGAATCAAAAAGGTGTTGTCATTTGCCAAGACTGGCACAAATGTGAATCTTTGACGTTGAACAGTATGTGTGGGTGACAGGTACAAGTGGATCTGTCTCAGAAAGAACAACTCAAGGTAATGGAAAATGTTCACCTGGACAAGGTAAGAGCACTGAATCAGTATAGAACTCTTTTTCTGACATATAATAATGGAGGATAGCAGATACCAAAATGAGATGGTTCTCACTTAAAAAAACAAAAACAAACAAACAAACAAAGACCCACCACCATCACCACCACCACCAACAACAAATAAAACATGGCAAAAAGAACATGCAAAGTACAAACCCCTGAAAGTTAGAGAGCACAGAAATCTTTCTTTTGGAAAAAAAACTGGATTATGTATTATTTCAATATTTATACACAAACATACTCTCATGGGCCATGGGGTAATAAAATTTGTCTAAATATTCAGAAGTATATCTCAGTCCATAGATTTGAATTCATCCCATGGGTGCACTGAAAAATTGCATCTGCAAATATTGTACTACTTGGAGTATAAAGTCCAGGGTACTTTACTGCTCTCAGGCAACATGAGAAAGTGATCCAAACTTCTTTGGGTGTGGTGTGTTCTATTTGGCTTAATAAAAAGGTGAGTGAAATTCACAGGCATTATTATTGTGTATGTCCACAGCACAAATTAAGAAGTTTGTCAGAGATTTTTTCTTAGTTATATTTTTTTAAATGTGGGTATTGTTGTGCTTGAGTGGCAAATACAAATGCTCTTGCCTCTGACTTGGAGAAGTCATGAAAGTGATATGTCTGGAAACCTCACCTTCTGGGATATGGGAAATTGTAAAGAAGATTCTTGAAAATGTCAGTTCACCACTGTTGGAGCTCAGAACGAATAGCTATAGCCACAATGCCTGAATTTAGTGCCAATAAATTTTAAACTGAAAATGCAGGTTCAGAGGATAAAGAGAAATAGCAGTGGAAATTGGTATTCTAACACTCTATTTAGTGGTAGAATTTGTGCAAAGAACAAAGGCATCTGGGATAAAGATAAACAAGAAGATCCAAAGAAATGATATATTGCTCCATTAGAAAGCAATGGTAGCAGCTGGTTTTCAAATTTAAAGCCATTGATAAGTGTTTACTCAGGGTTTAGGACATGTTCTAGTGTATGTTTGACTCCTAGATTGTATCAGAAGTCACCACAGTAGAGTCTGGATCCTTGTCCAGAGGTGAGACTTAATGAAGGGTGACAACAGCGGGGCTCACTCTTGTAGCTCTGGCAGTGCCTGGGCAAATGCCTCCTGCAGGGGTGGCACTCATTTGCAATAGACACTTACAGTGGGGGGGCTGGCTAAAAGAAGCAACTTTTGTTACGAACTCAGAAATGACTCTTAGAGAGAGGTACGTATGCTCTTCAAGATGGTAGAAATTTTATTAGGGAATTGTATGAACCAAAGCATCTGGCTAGCAAAAAAAAATGGCAAAAAAAGTTGTTTAAAACTTGCAAACAAGTCTCTTTGCAGTAGGCTCCTTAAATTGATGAAGAATCGTGTAAGTTTCTTATATAAACATGAGTCCAATGGTTACCTGGGGCATATCCAGACTGTCACTGAAGGGAAGGCAGGAGTATTTAAGTTTTTCCTCTCTTTGGGAGGTGAATGTTACTGGACTCCCTCTGATAGATTATAAGAGGAGGTGATATAGAAACTTATTAAATGAGCTTGGTGCAAGGCCCTCTGATGTTTGTAGAAAAAGGGCTGATTTGGGCTCATGCATGGCTGGAACTAAAACTTTTGTTAATGTCTGAGTTGGGCAGGACCTAAGAGGATAGATTTGCACAAGGGTCTGAGTAAAGCAAGATGCCTTAGCAAGAGTGAGTAGACCACTTTTGACTAGGTAATGAGGAGTGTGGCTTGGTCAGGGTCCCGGTGCTGAGCCCCAGGCCTGGGGTGGGCTGGTCAGATGCCTCCCACCCAGGTGCAGCCCTTTTTGGCTTTGGGAAGTAGATGCAGCCATGTTTCAGAACTTCAGAAAGGAGGTATCCGAGACTCCCTGCTCTCTCCTCTCTTTAAGAAATTGTGTTGACAAAGAAAACAGATATGAATGTATTTCTTCTATAACCTGCAGGAGCTGAAGGAAGCTTGTTAGGCGAGTCTCCCCTCTGCGACAATTTTGGAGATGTAGGGCACAGATGGATGGTGTAAGCCCAACCATCTGTGCCCTACATCTGTTCCTACACTATTGGCTGCTGACTGGACCAAAAAAGAATACAGATTATTTGAGAGTTTTGATCCAGAAGTTCCCCTGTGACCAGCACCTCGAATTTTGCTTCATTGTAATAGGTGGGACTCTCAAAGAAACACGTATACTCCCCACCGTCGGAAGTGCGGACAGGACAGACCCTCAGGGACTCGAGCCCACGGGTGGCATTCTCCAGCAGGACCTCCGCTCTCGCTCCATATTCCAGCCTTTGCAACTCCACAGGGTTCGGGGGCTCCGGTAACGATGCTCCAGACCCGGGGGGATGGGCTCGGTACCACCTCACCTCCATATTTCCAGCATCCGTCAGAGGGCTGAGCTGACAGAGCAGCACAACCTCTTCCTCAACCACAGCGATGACCGGCGACCTCGGTCCTATCATGTGGAATTGCCCTGGAAATAATGAAGACAAGGATGTGTCATCTGTGTCATCTGTGGGCTGGTGCATGGCATGGGCATGACCCTCTGAGGGGGAGTGGTGTAGAGACCTAGGGGAAGGGTGCTCAGTCACACTGTGAACGCAACAGGGAATGGGACACACACCGGTGTGTGACATCGATATGACCCTAACTACAGTTTAATTGTCTTTCCATTTGCCTAGGACTGGAATTCAAATGCATGTAAATTACTGTAAGTCTTACCTATGTCTTTCTGAATATTTTCTCAGGAACAAAATCTTAAAGAGAATTGCTAAAATTTAAATATTTAAAGTTATTTTCTTTGCTTGTTTATTTCTTCTTAACATTAAAATGTTTTCCCAAGTCTACCAAAAACAACTGTATCTCATTTCACATTTGTTTTTCAGTTAAAGAGACCTTCACAGTTGGCAAGATTAATAACTTCCAGAGATCTGCTACAAAACGAGGCCTATATTTAAAATACTGTGCTGTGCACTTAAACTTTGTTGAGTGTGGAACTCACTTAGATTTTTGCCACAGATGAACATAATGTAAACAGTAAAAAAAAAAATGGCAGGAGAAAACTTTTGAAAGCGATGAGTATGATTATCGCCTTGATTGTGGTGGTAGTTTTACAGGTATTTGTATATGTGTTGTAAATTTTTACACTTCAGTTTTTTCTGTGGCCCCAACATTGTTGTAAGCAGGCTGAGAACACTTCGCCCAGGTGGCCATGTGCACAAGTGTGACAAGGCTGGTTTCTGTCACAAGTTTCCTGCTTGCCCTCCTCTGACTGCGCCGGTCATCGCTGTGGTTGAGGAAGAGGTTGTGCTGCTCTGTCAGTTCAGCCCTCTGAGGGATGCTGGAAATATGGAGGTGAGTTGGTACCGAGCCCATCCCCCCAGGTCTGGTGCATCGTTACCGGAGCCCCCGAGCCCTGTGGAGTTGCAAAGGCTGGAGTATGGAGCGAGAGCGGAGGTCCTGCTGGAGAATGCCACCCGTAGGCTTAGTGACATTCAAAAGCGTAAATTTCCTTGTGCCTTTTACTTGTGTGTTTCATCCCAATAAAGTCACTTGCCCACGAGTCCTCTCCCTTTCTCTGCTTCCAACCTGCCAGGTTTACTCCCTGCATTGTCACCTGCCCCCTCACACAGCCCCCTCACGGAATGTGACCATATCCCTAAGATTTGTTGTCAAATAAACTTTGTTGTCTGAGCCTCTCATATGTCTCTTCTTGTGGCTGTAGCTGACCTACCATCTCAGAATACAAAACAGCACGTGTGGCATCCACACTCATCAAATTGTATGTAGTGAATACAGTGTTTGTATATCAATTTCCACTCCATGAAGGTAATTTTAAAAAAACTTCATAGATTTAATAGATTTTTTTCAGTTCTGTTATAATTTTTTTCAATATTTCAATTGTTTCCTTGTGTTTTTAGTAGATGATATTTCTGAGGTGGTGGACTGGGCTATGGTTTTAGAATTTAAAGTTATCTTTTATTTGTTGACAAAATAACTATATTAATCTTACTGCTCAATAACATGTTTCATTATAGTATAGATTTTCTGTTAAAATATATGAATATTCCACTGTATACTTTTGCATTTAAATGGAATACTTTGTACTTATTTCAACGAAACCATTGGTTGGCAATCCTGTGCATTCTCGAATGGACCAATTTCTTTCCGTTAAAATAAAATTTCATATTGGAAGTAATGATTTTAAGAGCACAAACACACAACTACAAACATAAAGGTATTTGTTGAAGCCCAAATTATCTGGTCACTGTGTCAGGTCCTGAGTTCGGTGGGCACAGAACATCCCTCTAGCAGGCATGTGGACTTTTTCCTAGGTTAAGCTTTAGAAATAATGTCATGTAAAACCGAACAGAATGAATAATAGGAAGTATATTTTAAGATATCATATTTATATTATATATAGTTTACAAAACACCTTTGAATAATTATATTATTTTATCCTCAATAAAATAGACGAAATAGAAAAGGAAAGGGACACAAAAAGACAGAGAAAAAGAGCCAGGGATGAGAAAAGTTCTCAGGTTTGCAGGTCTAGGAAAAAGGAAAAGAGCTGCAGCTCTGTGGCTGTTTTGTGAGATAAGGTTGAGGCAGAACAGGGTGAATTTCCCCAAGGGTAGGGTCCAAGCCCTGCACGGAGAGAGAAGTGGGTTCAGGACAAAGTATAAAAGAGAATTCAAACACACACCAAAGTTAGAGTCAAAAGGAAAGTTTATTGGAGAAGAAGTAACACTCCATGGACAGTGCATGGTCTCCTCTCAGAGGCAGAGTGAGAGAGCCTGAGAGAGACTCAGAAGGACAGAGACAATAGAGAGAAACAAGGACAGTGAGGGAGACAGATTAAAGGCACTGACAGGGACCCAGAGTGTTCAGGTAATTCAGTTTCTATATCATTCTTAATTTCTGTGAGTTATGGTTTAAAAACTTCGTTTACCCATTTCCTTTTGACGGGCATACAGTGAGGAAGGATAAGAGTACAGAGCGTGAAAATGTAAGAATACGTAGTGTGAAAGGCCTATTGGCAGTTCCCAGCCTTTAATCCACATGTCCCCATGATTTTAGATATAGGAAATGAATAATTTTATTTGTGTAGGGTGCCACTTAAAGACTCCGTTTTCTTGTTTTCCCTTCAGAGTGTAGGGAATGGGCTGTTAGCAATCCCAGCAGAAATCTTCCTTTATTCTGCAGCTGTCCTCCTAGCCTGTCTGCAGGACTGGTCAGCATGTTGTAGTCTCAGAATGTAGCTTGATTAACATTTAGTTCTCTTGCCTTCTTCCTGCATTAAGGTGACTTCTGTGCTGGGCTCCAGGGTAAAGAAAAGCATGGCTGTCCTGCCTCACCTACCTGTTACTGGCCAGGGTAGCAGGACTGAGAGCAGGAAAGTCCCGGTGCTTATCCACAAGGGCCGCATTCTAGCAGGTGTCAGTGCTGGGGACCAGATATCCACCTCCCATGTGCTGTCAGGGGACAGCAGTCCTGTCTTCTCACCCACTGGTGCTCACATCCTCTTTAAAACACTGTGAACATGATTCCTAAACAGAAACCTGACTTGTCAGGCCGCCCACATATGGGAGTGTGAAAGCAGGAAGTAAGTGGACTCAGAGCCTTCTGAGTCAGCCTATTATGTATTAAAGGACTAAACAAGGAAAGAAGAAAAGCAGAGCAGAGCATTGATCACATGATGAAACAACCACTTATAACATGAAGAAAACTGTGATCCTCAACTCTTTTACTCTTAGTTTCCATACTTGGTTTTCTGAATGGGATTAAAAATTACTCATTTGCACTTCCAAGGGAAAAAAACTTTAAGCGACTATCTTATTTCATAATTAGCACACGGCAAAACCCTACAATGCCAAAGAATGCAGATGGGACTAACATGTAGAGCAGTGTTTCAGTCGAGATGTATTCCAGATAGGGCTCTGCTCTCTTTTTGTTGTTACGTTTCTGGGAGCAGACTTGCTGTATAAGTAGTTTGGATATAACATGCAAAGAAACCTTAAAACTCAATAGTAGAGAGAAAAAAATGGCATGATAGAGGCTCTGTTCATCCTTCTTGTGACCAAATCAAAGTTGTGACAGGAACAAGGAGCGAACAGCAAGGAAAATCACCTGAGATCTAGATGAAGAAGCCCTACAACTAGGGAGAGAATTAAGAAATCACCCTGCAGTAGGAGGAGGAAGGACAGGGCGAGGACATGAGGCTTCCCGGTCCCAAGCAGCTGAGCGGGACAGAGGCCATAGCAGTGGCAGCTGGTAGCTGCAGATACCTCTTAAAGAGGCCACGTCTGCAAACAGACTTTCACAGTGACGGACCTGCTTGCTCTGAGCACCAGCGCCCGGTGGGCTGCACAAGGGACACAGGGACTTACACTGAATTGTTTGAGTGAGGGCTAGAGGTGAGATACGCTCTGTACAGAAGTGCCTACAGTATCCATTATTCCTCTACTGAGCCCTCACTCTACCCAATTGTGCAGACTCAGCACTGCCATAGCTGAGACATCATCAAACTAGATGACAGAGGTCATTCAACCCAGAGGATTCCCTGAAACTCCACCTCCCCCAACTTGAGGCCCCACCCAAGACACATCCAAATGTATCCTTGGCAAGTCAGGTGCCCCTTGCTGAGCAGACTAGACTCACACTGGTGGCAGCTGACCGCAGTTTATGGCATGGCCTCTTGAGGCAACTATAAGCACAGCATCTGTGGATTGCTTCCTGAATCTTAACAGGTGGCCCTTTAGGGGCACAGTCTGGGGCTAAACTTGGTCTGCAGCTGAACCTCTCTCAGGACTTTGCCACTGGACACCTATTTCACAAAGCCATACTAATAAGACTGGGAGACTGAGGAGCTTTGCTTAATACATAGAATCAGACACAAAAAGGTAGCCAAAATGAGAAGACAAAGAAGCAGAAACCATATGAGAGAGCAGAACAGAGATCCAAAAACAGTGGAGTCAAGCAATCTAACAGATGCAGAGTTCAAAACACTAATTATAAAGATGCTCAATGAACTTAGGGAAATCGTGGATGAATTCAGTGAGAACTTTAACAAAGAGATAAAAATCACAAAAATGGAAATGGAAGTTATAAAAAAAACAATCAGAAATGAAGAACACATTACCTGAGAGGAAGAGTATATTAGCAGGAATCAACAGAGTAGATAGGGAAGAGGATCAAACCATTGATACAGAGGATGGAGAAGCCAAGGATATTCAATCAGAATGGAAAGAAAAAAAGAAGCCAAGACTATAAAAATAATTTAAGGAGCCTATGGGACACTATCAAAGATAAAAATATCCATGTTACAGGGGTACGAAAGGAAAATTAGACGTTGAAGAGTTATTTGAAGATATAATGATGGAAAACTGCCCAAACCTGGTGAAAGAAATATACATAAAATCCCAGGAGGCTTAGAGATTCCCAAAAACTGGGAACCCAAAGATCCTCACACCAAGGCACATCATAATTAAAATGCCAAAGGTTAAATACAAAGAGAAAATCTTAAAAGCAGTAAGAGAAGAGCAGTTAGTTAATCTAAAAGAGATCGCCCATAAGACTGGCAGCTGATTTCTCAAAAGAAACTATGCAGGACAGAAGGGCTTGGCACAAAATATTCGATGTGATGAAAACCCAGGATCTACAACAAAGAATACTTTATCCAGCAAAGCTATCATTTAGAGTTGAAGGGACAGATAAAGAGCTTCCCAGACAAAAATAAGCTAAGGGAATTTATCAACACCGAGCCAATATTACAGGAAATATTGGAGGGACTTCTTTAAGAAGAAAAAATATGTATCAAAAATAGGACTTTTCGAAATATTCTCAGACCACCCTTTTCTTAAGAACACCTGCTCCCAAGGAAAGCTATAATATTTTATCCTTTTAATTTAAATATAGTTGGATGCAATATTATATTAGTTTCAGGTATATAATATAGTAACTCAATACTTATATACCTTACAATGTGATCACCACATTAAATCTAGTAATCATCCATCACCATGCAAACTTATCACAATATTATTGACTATATTTTCTCTCACCTTTTCACCCATCCTGCAACTGCTCCCTCACCACCGCTCCGCCCAATGGCAACCCTCAATTTGATCTCTGTTTCTATGAGTCTGTTTCTTCCTTTCTTTGCTTGTTTTTGTATTAGTTTTAAGGGTACAGCATAGTGGTTAGACATTTATATAATTTACAAAGTGATTCCCCTGACTAGTCTAGTACCCACCAGGCATCATACATAGTTATTACAAGATTATTGACTATATATCTATGCTGTACTTTCCATCCTCATGATTATTAACTGTTAATTTGTACTTCTTTTTTTTGTTTGACTTTCCACGTTGGTTTCTATGCATTGAAACCCTCTGCCAGTCTTGGCAGATAATCTCATATGGAAGATGGACTTTGTTGTTTATCCCCACTCTTGATCTTGGTTGTCTCCCAAACCTTTGTAATTGTCTGAGATGCACTTTGTTCTTAGTGGCTCCCAGCAGTGAAAGGTGTGCCAAGACCTGTCAGGGTCCCAAAGAAGGGGCTCTCTGTTAGGATTCAGATGCAGCGTGTTGGGAGCCAGACCATTGGGTGGCAGCTTTTAGAGTATGCAAAGAGGTTTTTCTGAGGGAAAGAGATGTGAAATGGGAGATAGGTGTTTTGTGTCTGCTTTCTCTTCACTGAGCTCTGGAGAATAGCTGGTTAAGAACTATTTTTTGTTTGCTACAGTACTGCGGGACCTAAAAATGTAACCCTGCAGGCAACTGGAGCCAAGTGATCACCAGGTGTGTCCCTTGGGTGGTAACCATGATAGCCAGATGCTGGCGAGAGCATAAAGTCCTTCCTGTGTGATACCAGCAACCAGGGGAAGAGCAGAGAGAGAACACAATGATGGTGCCTGTAGGCCTCACTGGTTTCTAGAGAGGATTGCAGTGGGCCTCTGGATTTGTGTTAAAATAGGAACCTGACTCTCAGGCTGCAGCTTATAAGATGTACAAATAGACAGAAGGCAATTTGAAAACTCTTCCTTCAGAATTCTTCTCTTCTCATCAGTTCTGTGTGATCCCTCTATTTCCAACTCCTCACGATGTACGATGTACGTTTTCTCAGCCCCTACTAAGCCTTGTGTTGGTCTTTCCTATCATCCAATCATCTCTGTTAGTTTCAGAGTTTCCTTTTAGGACAAGTACCCTTAGTGTAGGGAGGAGACAAGAGAATTAAAAATGTTAATCAAGCTACCTTCAGAGACTGCACTATGCTGATCAGCCCTGCAGCCAGTCCAGGAGGACACCTGCAGAACAAAAGAATATTTCTGCTGGATTGCTAATGATCCATTCTCCACACCTGTGAAGGGGAAATAGGAACCAAGAGTCATTCCACATGGCTAAAACCATGGGGAACCTAACGATTAAAGGGTAGGAACTGCTGCAAGCCTTTTACTCCACATATTTTTACCTTTTCAGGCTACATACTCTTTCCCTTCCTCACTGTATGTCCATATAAAAGGAAATAGGTTAACAAAATCTTTTAAACAATAAGTCACAGGAACTAATTAATTCCTCGAACACTCAAGGTCCCTCTCAGTGCCTTTACTCTGTCTCTCTCTCACTGACTCTCTCACTGTCCGTCTCACTCTCTGCCTCTGAGAGGAGACTACACTCTGTGGACTGTTATCCTTTTTCTAATAAACTTTCCTTTTGACTAACTTTGGCATGTGTATTGAATTCTTTTATCACTTTCCACCAAAGGACCCTCTTCCTCTCTTGGTACAGGGCTTGGTCTTTCTCTGACGGTGAAATTTGCCCTGTCCTGCATCACCCTGTCTGTAATTACATGTGTTCCATAACATGTAAAATTTAGGTGTTATTTAAGACTATGATTTAAAATTTTGTACAAATTATATAAATACTGTGAACACTGAGCCATTAAACTCATCACAACTCTCAAAAGCGTTCTTCAATATCAACTATAATTTCTCACAGCCCTCAACTTACTTCAGGAAATAAGGTAATTTTGATACTGAAGGAGTTCTATAGTTCAGTGCTTGAATTCTGATTAGATTAAAAACCCAGCCTATTCTAACTCTGTCACAAACTGTTGATACTTTCCCAGACTGTATTCTCCCCACAAAGTAAAAAACATGAACTAGATGTTCCGGTTCCACTCACAACTGGGTTCCAATCCTTGCCTAACTTCAGCTCAAAGTTTAGCTGGTTATAAAATATTTTTTACTCCTTTGGTTTGAAGATTATTTTGTATAAATCAATTATTATCAGCACTGAGAAAACATAGAAAGTAGAGCTAATATTTAATGTGTTCTTAATTACTGGATAGGGATTGGATCTTACCTGAGTAAATTCTGACTCTGCAAAGTTTCTCAGATTTCTGTTAATAGAAATAGCTATAATGAAATAAAATCAAAACTAAATTGTCCTGATTATTGTTTTTAGTGGCATTTTCAGTGTACTACATAGAGCTGATGAGCTTCTTGATAATGATTAATAGACAAAATTGGGGTGAATGCTCTTACTGGCAATTTTCCTACTTAGTCATGAGGAAGTTGATCAGCAGGTTCTGACAAGAAGGTACATTGGTCTTTACACTAAGAATTACTTGAGAGTTCATAAAGAAGCACTTTGAACTAGAATACAATAATAGCCACAAGAGATCTGTGGATAGAAATGATGAATGCGGCCTATGATAAGAGTGATTACTCTCCTGAAAGGACCAGTACACCTACACCACTCTGTAGTAAATGACCATGGACAGTGAAGTCAGGATCTGAATCAGAACTGTCAGCCATGGAGCTTCCTTATGACATAAGAGAACAAAGTTCTTTTCAATTTCTTCATTTGTGAAATAAGACTAGTAATGCATATCTATGCAGTCATTTTAAGAATAAGCAATTTTCTAGAAGGTGGTCAGTCAACCTATATGTAATGGATTAAAGCAGGATTTCCACTAAAATCAGGCACAACACAAGGATACGACTTATCAGGTTACTAGTACATTCATACTGTTCTCAGGTAAATGTCAAATGTCAAGATGGATTAACATGTCATATAATTATTGAAAAAAGGAGATAAATGCAGTAGTCTTTTTAGCTGGTAGATCTCTTCATAAAAAATAATGGAATAAACCACTTAATAAGATAATTCAGAACATTATGTTGGATAAATAAATGGACAAACTTCAATATTGATTTTATGTTATTAAAACTGTGAAAATGTTAAAAAAATGAGATTCACTATAAAAATGTGAACCATCAAAAAACATATTTGGAAAAATATTGGTATACATAACACCATAAGATTTTACTAAATAAATTTAAAGACATGAATTATTAGAGAGATATTTTGTAGTTCATGATTTGGAAAATTCTATATTTAAAAAATAAAAATATCCTCTAAATTAGGTATATTAATATATTACTTATATATTTCCAAATGTATTTCATGAGTAGAATATTTTAGCATTGGAAGGTGGTGAGGATAGCCCCTGAGGATGGCTGTCTATAATTAGATTTTATTTATTTATTTACTTATTTTTTAATTACAGTTGGCATAGAATATTATATTAATTTTCAGTGTACAAAATGAAAATTAGACATTTATACAACTTATAAAGTGATCACCCCAATCTGCCTAGTACCCATCTGATACCATATGTAATTATTATGATATTATTGACTATATTCTCAGTGCTGTAGTTCATAGCCCCATGGCACTTTTTATAACTCGCGATTTGTACACTTAACCCTTCCCCTTTTGCACCCATTCCCCCAGCCTAGTTCCCATCTGACATGCATCAATTTGTTCTCCGTAACTGTAAGTTTTTTTCTGTTTTCTTTTTTCATTTAGTTTGTGTTTAGGATTCCAAATATAAGTGAAATCATATGGCATTCATCTTTCTTTGACTTATTTCACTTAGCAAAACACCCTCTAGGTCCATCCACATTGTCATAAATGACTCGATTTCATTCCTATTTATGGCTGAGTAATATTTCATTGTATGTATGCACCATATCTTTACCCAATCATCCATTGATGGGCACTTAGGTTGTTTCCACATCCAATTTGCTTTTGTAAATAATGCTGCAATAAACATAGGGGTAGGTACGTAGATCTTTGTGAATTAGTGTTTTGGGTTTCTTTGGATAAATATTCAGAAGTAGAATTTCTACATCAAATAGCAGGTCCATTTTTATTTTCTAAGGAATCTTTATACTGTTTTCCATAGTGGTTGCACCATTTTACATTCCTACCAACAGTGCACAAGGGTTCCCTTTTCTCTACATCTTTGCCAACACTTGTTTATTGATTTATTGATGATGACCCTTCTGACAGTTATGAGGTAACATCTCAGTGTGGTTTTAAATTGAATTTCAGAGATTAGTGATGTTGAACATCTTTTCATGTGTCTGTAAGCCATCTGTATATCCTCCTTGGAGAAATGTCTACTTAAATCCTCTGACCATTTTTAAATTGATTGTTGTGGGGTTGTGTGTGTGTGTGTGTGTGTGTGTGTGTGTGTCCCTATTTCTTATTTATTTTGATATTAACCTCTTATTGTATGTATTGTTGTTGAATATCTTCTCTCATTCAGTAAGTTGTATTTTTTTAATGATTTCCTTCACTGTCTTCACTGTGCCAAATTTTTTAAGTTTTTGTTTCCACTACTTTAAATAAAATAATTCTTTTCTAAATTGTCAGAAGTTCTAACAAGACAGTAAATAAACAATATAATTCACTATATATCTTCTATATAGGAAGACATTCCTTCAATTTTTATGATCAAACTTGATTCATAAGATAACTTCATTTCCTACCTGGTCGTATGATTCAGTGTCACCAATTTTTCTTCACAAACATTAAAATATTTATAAGCTTGCCTGGGCACCTGGGACGAAACATAAATACATTCACCATTTAATACATTTATCTGAAAAAATCTTGAATAACAGTAATCAGAAATGTCTTTAAATGTCAGAACCAAAGGGAAAAACTAAAAGCAGTAGATTATCATCTCCGTCAATTCCGCTCCTGTTAATTATTGTATCTATAGCTATTTCTACATAACTAGCCATCTGGTTTAACACAGCGATTTTATTACTGAATAGGATGGTATGGTTGGGAGATTTTTTGAGCTCTGTGGGCTCCTAACAAGTCTGTAATTAGCTATTGACCTCAACACTGTTTTGCTAAGGCTCACTCATCAATCTTTGCATGGCTGTTTTGCTCTCTGTCTTAATCTCAATTATGATAAGTTAATTTCTTTCTACATCTAAGGTCATCTAGTTTAACAAAAATGACTTCGTCAAATGTAATTTGCCTTATTTTAATTCTACTGTACCTATGGCCATAAGTAACACTTTTGTCCGGATAAAAGACATATATTACACACCTGTGCAATGTGACTCAACTACCTGTAATATAGACCATACTATGAGTCATGCGTCATTTTTTCTTTTAACTTATTAGAGTGTAATGAATTAAAATAAACTATATGTATTTAAAACTTACAGGTAAAAAAAGAGTAGAAAACTTTCTCAGAGTGATGTCAACAAGATGGTAGTAAAGAAATTTCTATCACATGTCCACACCAAAAAACATCAAATTAGACACATATATATTTCCACAAATACTTCCAAAGGAGTTAAAAATTCCAGTTAAGGGACACAGAACTCACTGAAGCACAATTATAAAAATACACACATTAAAGTAGGTAGGAATGAGAAAACATTTTTAAAAAACTACACATTATTTTGCTTAGCACAATAATCTCAAGATCCATCCATGTTGTCACAAATGGCAGTATTTCATCTTGTGGCTGAGTAATATTTCATTGTACATATGTACCACTTCTTTATCTAATCACCCATTGTAGGACACATTGGTTGTTTCCATGTCTTGGCCACTGTGGATAATGCTGCTATGAAAACTGGTGTGCGTATATCTTAGTGGATAAATGTTTTCTGGTTTTTTTTGTGTGTGTGCAAATACCCAGAAGGATAGCTGAGTCATGTGGTAATTCTGTTTTTTTTTTTGAGGAAACTCGATACTGTTTTCCATAGCGGCGGTACCAATTTACATTCCCATCAATAGTATATGAGAATTCCTTCTTCACCACAATCTCTCCAACACTAGTCATTAATTGTCCAGTTGTTGATAGCCATTCTAACTGGTGTGAGGTTGTATTTCATTGTGGTTTTGATTTGTATTTCCCTAACAGCTAGCGAAGTTGAGCAGCTTTCCGTATATCTGTTGAGCATTTGTGTATTTTCTTGGGAGAAATGTTTGTTAAGGTCCTGTGCTCATTTTTTAATCGGACTGCTTGTTTTTTTTTTTTTTTTTTGCTGTCATTGAGTTGTATGTGTTATTCGTGTATTTTGAATATTTGATACTTATCAAAGGTATTATTTGCAAATATCTTGTCCCATTAATTGGCTTGCCTCCTTGTCTTGTTAATGGATTCTTTTGCTGTAGAAAAATTTTTAGTTTGATATAGTTCCATTTATTTATTTTTGCTTTTACTTTCCTTGCCTTTGAGGTCAAGTTCATAAATTCCTCTCTAAATCCAAGGTCCACGAGTTTGGCACCTATGATTTTTTCTATTTGTTTCAGGTATTCTATTCAGATCTTTGATACATTTTGAGTTAATTTTGATGTATGGTGACAGATAGCAGTACTTCCATTCTTTTGTATGTGGCTTTTCAATTACCCAGCACAATTTATTGTAGGGGCTTGTCTTTCTTGATTGTATGTTTTGGCTCCTTTGTTCTGTTTCATTGATCTGTGTGTCTATTTTTTGCCAATACCATGTTGTTTTGATAACTGTCACTTTGTAGTATAATTTGAAGTCAGACATAGTGATACATCTGGCCTTGCGTTTTTCTTTTTCTTTTTTTTTCTTTCCTCAGAATGGCTTTGACTATTTGGGGTCTTTTGTGCTTTCATACAAATCTGATGGGTTTTTTTTCTATTTTTTTTAAAAAAATGCCATCGAGATGTCAATGGAGATTTTATTAAATCTATATATGCTTTAGGTAATGAGGTTATTTTAACTATGTTGATTCTTCTAATTCATGACCACAAAATGTCTTGCCATTTGTTTGTATCTTCTTCCATTTCATTTAATAATGTCATATAGTTTTTAGTATACATGGTTTATTAGGTTTATTCCTAGGTATTTTATTCTTTTGTTGCAATTGGAAAATAAATTGTTTTCATCTTTCTTTTTTTTTTTTTTGAAAATTCATTGTTAGAGTATAAGAACACTATGGATTTTTTACATTGATTTTGTATCCTGAAATTTTATTCTATTTGTTTATTGTTTGTAACACTTTTTCAGTGGAGTCTAGCATTTTCTATATAGAGAATCATGTCATTTTTGAAAAGTGACAATTTGACTTCATTCCCAATTTAGATGCATTTTATTTCATTCTCTTGCTTGACTGCTCTAGGTAGGACTTCCAACACTATATTGAGTAGGAGACACGAGAGCAAACAGCCTTATCTTGTTCCTGATCTTAAAAGAAAGGTTTTCAGTTTTTCACCATTAAGAATGATGTTTGTCATAGATGGTCTTTATTATGAGGTACATTTCTTCTATACCTATTTTATTATGAGTTTTAATCATAAGTGGATGAAGTATCTTGTCAAATCCTTTTTCTGCATTAATTGATATGATCATATGAATTTTATCCTTTATTTTGTGTTGTGGTATGTCACATTAATCAATTTGCATAAGTCAAAACATCCGTGTATCCCAAAGTGCATCTCATGTGAACATGGTGTATAGTCTTTTTAATATGTTATTGCATTAAATTGCTAGTATATTTTTTAGAATTTTTACATCTGCATTCATCAGATATATTGGTCTGCACATTTCTTTTTTTGTGTTATCCTTACCAGGTTTTGGTATTAAGGTAATGTTGGCTTCATTAAATGAGTTAGGAAGTGTTGCCTCCTCTTTAATTTTTTGGAAACATTTGAGAAGAATAGGTATTAAAATTTCTTTGAGTCTTTAGTATAATTCACTGGTGAAACTATCTGCTCCTGGACTTTTACTTTTGAGAGTTTTTTGATGATTGTTTAATTTTCTTACTATTGATCAGTCTATTTAGATATTTCAGTTATTTGTGATTGAGTCTGTGAAGGTTGTGTATGTCTACGAACTTGTCCATTTCTTCTAGGTTATTGAATTAGGTGGTATATAAACTTTCATAAAATTCTTGTATGATCCTTTTTATTTCAGTAGTATGTCGTAACTTTTCCTTTTTCATTTCTGATTTTGTTTTTGTACTTTTTCTCTTTTTTTCCCTTCGTAAGTTTAGCCAGGAGGTTGTCAATTTTATTAATCTTTAAAAAAAACAACTCCTTGTTACATTAATTTTTTCTAATTTCTTGTGTTCTCAATTTCATCTAATTCTACTCTAATTTTGATTATTTCTTTTTCTTCTGCTGACTTTGGCTTCATTTTATTTTTCTTGGTCTAGTTTTGTAAGATATAACATTAGGTTGTTTATTTGGGATGTTTCTTCTTTCTTTAGATAGGCTTGCAATGATAATAAACTTTTCTCTTATTACTGCTTTTGCTGTCTCAAAAATTTTGGTATGTTGTAATTTCATTCTCATTTGTTTCTATGTATCTCTCAATCTCTCCTTTTATCTCTTCTGTGGTCCAGCTATTTTTTGTAGTATGTTATTTAATCTCCACTTTTTTGTTTTGTTTTGTTTTCCCTGCTTTCTTTTACAGTTGATCTCCAGTTTTAAAGCATTATAGTCAGAGAATATGCCTGGTATGGTTTCAATCTTCTTAAATTTGTTGAGGTTAGTTTTGTGTTCCAATATATGGTCTATCCTTGAGAATGTTTCATGTGTACTAGAAAAAAAGTATAATCTGATATTTTATAATAAAAGGCTCTGTAAATGTTGATTATGTCCAATTGGTGTAATGTGTCATTTAAGGTTGATATTTCTTGATTGATTTTCTGTTTGGATGATCTAGCCATAGCTGATAATGGGGTATTTAGATCTCCTATTATACTTGTGTTTTTGTCAGTTTTTCCCTTTAGTTCTGTTAATAGTTGCTGTATATATTTTGGTGCTCCCTGATTGGGAGCATATATATTGATAAGTATTATGTCTTCTTGATGTATCCTCCCCTTTATCATTATGAAATGTCCACTATTGTCTCTCACTGCCTTTTTTATCTTGAAGTCTATTTCATCAGATAAAAGTACAGCTACACGCACTTTTTTCTGGATGCCATTTACTTGGTTTTCTACCTTTTCACTTTGAGTCTATATTTGTGCTTACGGCTGAGACATGTCTCTTGAAAACAAAAAAAAATTTTAAAATCCATTTGCTACTCCATGCCTATTTGTTGGTGAGTCCAGTCCATTTACATTTAGGGCAATTATTAAAATATGAAGTTTTCCTATATCCATTGTATTTTTTGTTTTCTGGTAGCTCAGTGTCTCCATTATTTCTTTTTCCTTATGTTTCTGTTATTTTAATTTTGTGGTGTTTTATGGTTCTTCCCTCTTTTTCCTCTAGTTTTTGTATGTGTTTTAGTTCTGAAACTTTTCTGTTTGGTTATTATTAGTTTATATAAAGGACACACACACATGTACACACACATGTACATTTTTCTTCTCTGTGTGCCTTTTCTCAATTTTTCTTTGTAGATTCAGATCTTTACTCTCTTCCTTTTTCTGTTTTTGTTGTATTAAGTTATTTTTACTTATGCTGTTTATTCATTTACAGGTTGCAGTAGCTGTTGTCTTCTCTTTTTTGCCTTTAGCCATCACCTTTTATATTCATCAATTTTGTTTATAAGTTCTTTGAACTGTTAATCAGAATTTTCTTGCCTCTTGTTGAGTTTCTCAGAACTGTAGTACTGAATTTTATGTCATTTAAATTGCATATTTCTATATCTTTAATCTTACTTTTGGGAGATTTTTATTTTCTTTCTGAGCTGACTTGTCACCTTGGTTGTTTTTGTGATTGAAAGACTATTCTCTGCCTGTGCATTAATGAGAATGTACTCTGCTCATATAAGAAATTTAGTTTAGAGTGATCTCTTTTTAGTTTGTTGATAAGAAGAGGTTTTTCTTTTTATTTCCACTAGGTGGCACCCAGGCCTCCTAGATCTCTGCTTTGGGGCTAAAATTGTCCTTTATTCCCTGGGGAGGTGTGTGTCTCCTTTGTGTCCTGGTCACCTTGGTCCCAGGGCTCCACCCTGGGAGGATGAGATGGGTGATGGGGATCTGAGCTTCTGGGAAGGCCCTGATATCCTGGTGCTGCCCCAGAAGTCAGGTGCAATGCTCTACTGAATCAGCCTGACTGGGTTGGGGTGGCATTGATTGGGAGAAGCCAATGGTGTGTGTAGCTGTTTTTCTTCCGGTAATGCTAGCCCTCAGGCTTAAGCTGCCTTTCTTTTATATCTCCACCTCGGCCACTGGGACTGACTATAGTGTGTGCTTTAGTTCTGGCTGTGTAATAGTCCCTGGAGCTTGGTGCTAGTTCTAGAAGGGTGGAAGTGGAAAGTGTACTCTGAGATTGTGTGGGGTGGTGATCAAGCTCCATGACCCAGCTGCCAAGCTCCATGACTCAGCTATTTGCCTGGCAATGGCAGTTGCCAAGACACAGCTATTGCTCTTCCACATTGGTCTCTGTCCTGCTCTCTGCTGTGATCATTGGGTTTTGCTGCATGGAATATTTTGACCACTCAGGCAGGACTGTTCAGGGCTTCAAAGAGCCAAGAAAATGCCCTCAGTTTCTGTTTGTCTAAAAAAGTCTTTATTTCTCCTTTATATCTAAAGAATAACTTTGTTGGTTATATTATTCTTGGCTGCTGATTCCTCTCTTTGAAGATTTTGAATATTTGATTCTTCTCTCTCCTAGCTTATATGGTTTCTACTAAAAAATCTGATCAAGGTGGGGGCAGGTGAGGACCCAGGGCACGTGGCTGTGCAAAAAAAAAAAAACTGATCTAATGGGGTTTCCTTTACAATTTACTGTCTTTCTTCCCCCTGGCTGCCATGAGAATTCTCTTTTTGTCATCAACTTTTTATTTCTTTTAATTTTTTCCTAGCTTTATCGAAATATAATAGACAATTAGTTGCTCATATTTACATTGTACAATTCAATGAGGTTTTTTTTCAATTATAGTTGGCATACAATAATATACCAGTTTCAGTTTTATGGCCTAGTGATCAGACATCCACATAACTTGCAAAGTGGTCGACCACCTTACTGAATCTAGTATCCCTCTCTCCCCTCATATGGTTATTACATTATTAACCATCTACCCCATGCTACACTCTACATCTCCATGCCTATTCTGCAACTATCCATTTGTACCTGTTAATCCCTTTTGCCTTTTTCTCACTCCCAACCCCCTCCATTCTATAAAGCCTCAAAATATTTTCTGTATCTATGAATTTATTACTGTTTTTGTTGTTATAATTTGTTCTTTTGATTCCACATGTATGTGAAATCATGCAACATTTGTCTTTCTCTATCTGACTCATTTCATTCATTATAATAATCTCTGGATCTCTCAAGGCAATATCTTTTTCCATCCCCTTCCTTTCAGTCTGTGTGTGTCTTTTAATCTGAAGTGAGTCTCTTGTAAGTAGCATATGTAGCGGTCTTGTTTCCTTATCCATTCAGCCACTCTATCTTTTGGTTGGAGCACTTAACTCTTTTCCATTTGAGGTACTTGTTGATAGGTATGTAGTTATTACCATTTTTTATTCATGTTTTTGATGCATGTTTTTTTTTCATAAAGAAGTCTTTCTAACACTTCCTGTAATACTAGCTTGGCATTGATAAATTCACTTAGCTTATTTTTGTCTGGGAAGCTCTTTATTTATCCTGCAACTTGAAATGATAGTTTTGCTGGATAAAGTATTCTTGGTTGTAGATCTTGGGTCTTCAACACGTTGAATATTTTGTGCCAGCCTCTATGTTCTGCATGGTTTCTTTTGAGAAATCAGTTGCCAGATTTATGGGGGCTCTCTTGCAGGTAACTAAATGCTTTCTCTTACTGTTTTTAAGATTCTCTCTTTGTAGTTAAACTTTGGCATTTTAATTATGATGTGCTTGATTTGGACCTCCTTGGGTTCCTGTTTGGGGCCTCTCTGAGCTTCCTTGGGTTTTATGTCTATTTTCTTCACCAGGTTAGGGGAGGTTTTCATCATTATATCTTCAAATAGCTCTTCAACATTTTATTTCTCTTCAGGTACCCCTATGACATGAATATTTTTACTCCATAAATTATTATTATAGACTTGGTTTCTTTTTTCCTGCCATCTTGATTGAGTTCCTTAGCTTACTCAGCCTCTATATCAATGATTTGATCAGCTTCTTTATTCACTCTGTTTTTTCTATCTAATATACTCTGCATCTTAGATAATGTGTTCTTCATTTCTGACTGGTTCTCTTTTATAATTTCCATTTTTAGTTTTATGTTTTTTATCTCTTTGTTGAAGTTCTCACTGAGTTTATCTATTTTACCCCAAGTTCATTGAGCACATTTATGACCAGTGATTTTTTTTCTGCCTTATTTTTTTCATTATTTATTTTTAAAATTTTAATTATTTTTTATGGTGATATTGGTTAACAAAATCCAAGGTTTCATCTGTACACTTTAACAGTAAGGCATATATATATATATATATATATATATATATATATATATATATATATATTTACACTGTATGTTCACTTCTCATAGTTAGATTTCTTGATGCCCCTTTACCCTGTATATCTCCCTCCTACACCCACCCCCTACCCTCTGGTAACCACTAGTCTATAGTCCATGATCCATGAGTCTCTGTTTGTTTTTCCTGTTCATTTGTTGCTTTTAAGTTTATCTCCCACATATAAGTGATATCATGTGATTTTCAACTTATTCTATCTGGCTTATTTCACTTAGCATGATTATATCGAGGTCCATCCATGTTGTCCCAAAATGGCATTTCATCTCTTAGCCACTAATCTATCATAGGACACTTTGGTTGCCTCTGTGTCCTGGCCACTGTAAATAATGCTGTTGTGAACATCAGTGTGTAAATATCTTTTCAGATATGGATTTTCAAGTCTTTGGGGGTAAATACCCAGTAGAGGGATTGCTGGATCATATCGTAGGTCAATTCTTAGTTTTTTGAAGACCCTCCATATTGTTTTCCATAGTGGCTGTACCAATTTGCAGTCCCGCCAGCTGTGTAAAAGGGTTCCTTTTTCTTCGCATCCTCTCCAACATTTGTTGTTACTTGTCCTGTTGATTATAGCTATTCCAACAGGTGTGACTTACTATTTCATTGTGGTTTTGATTTGTATTTCCTTAATAGCTAGTGATGTTGAGCATCTTTCTATACATTTGTTGGCCATTTGTATGTCCTCTAAGGAGAAGTGTCTCGGTCCTCTGCCCATTTTTTAATTGGATTGTTTGGGGGTCTTTTGTTGTTGTTGTTGACCTTGAGTCATATGAGTTCTTTATATATTCTTGATATTAGGTCCTTATCAAAGGCATTGTTTCCAAATATATTATATTTCCCATTTGGATGGTTGTCTCTTAACATTGTTGATTTTTTTTTTCCTGATCAGAAGTTTTTTATTTTGATGTAGTCTCATCTATTTATTTTAGCTTTTAATTCTTTTGCTTTTGAGGTTAAATTCATAAAATCTTCTTTAAGTCCAAGGTTCTTGAGTTTAATTCGTATGTTTTCTTCTATGCATTTTATTGTGTCAGGTATTTTATTCAGGTCCTTATCCATTTTGAGTTAATTTTGGTATGTGGTGATAGACAACAGTATAGTTTCATTCTTTTACAGTTCATCTTCTAGTTTACCCAGCACCATTTATTGAAGAGGCTTTGCTTTCTCCAATGTATGTTTTTGGCTTTTTTTGTAGAAAATTATATAAATAGAGGTTTAATTCTGGACTCTTGATTCTGTTCTACTGGTCTGTGTGTCTGTTTTGCTGCCAATAGCATACCATTTTGATTACTGTCACTTTGTAGTGTAATTTAAAATCAGGCAGAGTGATGCCTCAGCCTCGTTCTTTTTATTCAAGATGGCTTTGGCAATTTGGAGCCTTTTGTACTTCCACACAAATCTGATAATTTTTTGTTCTATTTCTTTAAAATATGCTGATGAGATTTTGATGGGGATTGCATTAAATCTGTATAATGCTTGAGGTAATATGGTCATTTTAACTGTTGATTCTTTCAACCCAAGAACACAGAATATCTTTCCATTTTTTGGTATCTTCTTCAATTTCTTTTAATAGGGTCTAGTTTTTATTATATAGATCTTTCATGTGTTTCATTAAATTTATTCCTAGGTATTTTATTGTTTTTGTTGCAATTGCAAAAGGAATGATTTCCTCCACTTCTTTTTCTGACACGTCATTATTAGAGTATATGAACACTGTGGATTTTTGAATGTTGATTTTGTATCTAGAAACCTTACTGTATTTGCTTATTGTTCTTGTAGTGTTCGTGTGGAGTCGTTAGGGTTTTCTATATAGAGAATCATGTCATCCACAAATAGTGACAGTTTGACTTCTTATTTCCTATTTGGATGCATTTTATATCTTTTTCTTGTCCGATTGCACTCGCTAGGACTTCCAATGTTATATTGAAAAGTAGTGGTGATAGTGGACAGCCTTGCCTTGTTCTTGATCTTAGAGGGAAGGTTTTGGTTTTTCGCCATTAACTATTATGTATAACCAGTGTTCAGAACTCTGCATTTGATGGATTGCTTGACTCCATTATTTCTGGATCTCTGTTCTGTTCTCTCGTATAGTTTCTGCTTCTTTGTCTTCTCATTGTGGCTGCCTTTCTGTGTCTGTTTCTATGTACTGAGCAAAGCTCCTAACTCTCCTGGTCTTACTAGTGTGGCTTTGTGTGGTAGTTTGCAAGAAGCGACACCCAACAGAAGAAATTGAACACTCTGACAATATATTAGAGGAAGGAGAATTTATTGCCAGTAGAGCATGAGGGGCTTTCAACAGCACCAAAGCATGTGCTTCCTTTGGTTAGATTTATTACATTTTTATACACTTGCAGTATCCATACAAGGGGCACATGATTCCTTTGTCTGAGGTTTCACATTTGCCTCATGACTCAGGTTTGGGGGAGAAGCTTCAGGTGGGATGCTGCAAAGGGGGAAGAATTTCCAGACCACTGGTTTTTATCTCTTTACAGGTCATTTTCTTTGTAGAACTTGCAACCTTGGCATTATTAGCAGTGTTATAGGATTCTCGAACCCAGGAGACAGGACATCAAAACTATAAGCAGGAAATAACACTTATTGATGCTGGCACCAGCTCAGTGGATTTCTATCTGAGGGCTGAGCTCCAACTGTAACATAACAAGCAATTGTATACAGTCTTGTTATTCCTACACGGCTACAGAGATAAGAAAGAACATTAGTTGGATAGCAAGCTATAAATCAACAGATGTGAGCTGGAGAGTCCTTGAGGGAAGGGAGGAGAGGGCAGTTAGGTAGAAATGGACTTTAACTGGCTTTGTCGGTCATTTCTGCAAAGCCTTTTCTTTGCATTTTTCAGATGTCTCCTCTCCTGTCTTAGTAGCTGTCCAGTGGCACAGTCCTGAGAGTGGTTCAGTTGCAGGCCACATTTAGCCCCAGCTCATGCCCCTTTGGGGCTACCTGTTAATCCACAGATGCTATTCCTATAGTTGCCTCAAGAAACCACACCCAACTGAGGTCAGCTGCCACTAGTGTGAGTCTCGGCTCTGCTCAGCAAGGGGCTCCTGATTTGCTGAGGACACACCTAGATGTGGCTTGGGTGAAGCCACGAGTTGGGGGAGGCAGAGTTTCAGGGAATCCTCTGGGCAGAGGGGCTTCTGTTATCCAGTTTGATGATGTCCGCTATGGCAGCACTTTGTTAGCACACTGGGAGCAGGGAGGGCTCAACAGAGGAACATGGATATCATCATCACTTCTGCCTGAGAGAGACCCTAGTTTTGGCCCTCACTCTGAGACCTCAGTGTCCCCCCGTAAGTCCCTTGTGCCCTCCATGCAGTCAAACCAGTCCTGGTGCTCAGAGCAATTGGTTCTGTCATTGTGAAAGTCTGCTTGTAGACATGGCTTCTTTAAGAGGCATCTGCAGCTGCCACAAGCCTCTGTCCTGCTCTCCCATTGGGGACTAGGCAGCCTTGTATCCTCGCCCTGTCCTACTTTCTGCCATTGCAGGGTGATTTCTTAGTTCTCTCCCTAGTTTTCTGGCTTGTTTATCGAGATACCAAGCTATTTTCCTTGCTGTTTGCTCCTCACTTCTGTCACTTTGATTTGGTAGCCAGAGGAGTGAACAGAGCCTCTATCATCTATGCCATTTTTTTCCTCTGTCATTAATTTTTGACAGATTTAATACAATGTTCCTTGGTTAAGGTCTTTTTTCATTGATATAATTGGGCGTTCTGTGAGCTTCTTGAATTTGGGGGTCCAGCTCTTTCCTTAAGTTTGGAAAGTTCTCATTGGTTATATGGTGAACAGGTTCTTTTTTCCCTTTTCCCTCTCTTCTTTTTCTGGTATACCCATTATTCTTATATTGTTCTTTCTGATGGAGTCAGATATTTCTTGTATACCTCACTTTCTTTTTACTCTCAAGTCTCTCTCTTCTGCCACCTAAATTATTTCTACATTTCTATATTCATTATCACCAATTCTTTCATCTAGTCTGCTTTATTTCCTAAGCTCGCTAATGCATCCTTCTTGTAATTTATTAAGTTCCTCAGCTCTGGAATTTCTATTTGGTTCTTTTTTATAATTTCAATTTATTTGGTAAATAGCCCATTTTTATGTTGATATTATTCCTGAGCTCATTGAACTGCTCTTATGAGTTCTCCTGTATATCAGTAAGTTTTCTCAGAATTTCAATCCTGAATTCTATTTTATTTAAATCACAGTCTTCTGTGCTTTAAGTTTATTTTCTGGATAATTTTTATTTTATTTCTGAATTCCATTTTTTTTTTTAACCTTGGTTATTCATTGTGTCAATAGATTATTTCTTTTCCTGGGCATTTTAGGAATTAAAAACCTTTTTTAAGTACTGTAGTTTTAACCTGTTCACAGATTGATGAGTAGGGGTCTTTCTTTTGCTTTCTAGTAGGTAATACTATAGTATTATTTTCTTTTACCTGCCCTACTGGGGCTCCTGAGGTCTCTATAGGGTGTCACCTGGACCAAGGAAAATACCACATATTCACTGGAGAGATGAGTGTCTCCTCTGGCCAGGTCACCTCGGTCTCATGGTACCACTGCCATGGTGGAATGTGGTAGGTGATGCAGCTCCTGGCCTGGGAGTTTCCAAGGCTGCTCTCCTGCGACCATCAGCCACCAAATGCACCACACTGTCTGAGGTGTCTCCATGGACTCCACCAGGTTTTGCCAGCATGCATGGAGGAGAGGTAGGTGAGTAAAGTGAGCTCACACATCTGCAGCCTTGTTCTTGCCAGTGGGTTTAACTGCACTGAGTAGAGGTTACTTAGGCTGAACTATTGTTTCTGCTTCTTCACAATTTTTCCATGCTTTGAGGCACGAGTCCCTCAAATGTGTTTGTGTGATAAGCAGGAAATCTTTTGTTGAATGATAATTATCTAACTCATAACTTAAAGGGAGAGACCAGATGGGCTTCTCATGCTGACATGATGCTGATATCACTTCCATTGTTTTGTTATTGACAGACATATTACACTTTGTTATTGTTGTTTACTAACATAAACTTATAATTACTCCCTTACACAGTTGTCTTTTAAGAGAGATAAGAGAAAGTCATAAAAACTTTATTTACAGGATTCTGAGGAAGATGGCAGATTAGGTAAAAGGTTCCCAAAAAGGAACCCTGGCAAGGTTCACCTCCTCCCAGGTCTAGATTGAAATGACAACTAAATTATAAAATAATCAACATGGAGACTCACTTGAAGTCTAGCTGATCATAACATATATGTCTGATAATACAAAAAAGAAGCCACATCATAGCCAATAGGAGAGGCAAAATCACAAATAGAGCTGGACCTGCACCTGAGAGTGGCAAAGGATCACTGGGAGGGAAAGCAACTGCAGAGGCTCCCCTGAAAGAGAGGGGAGTCCTAGCCTCATTTGAGGGCTCCCAAGCTCAAGATCTCAGCCCAGGGAAGAGGAGTTTCAAAAAACTCTAACTGGAAAACCAGAGGGGATTCTGGCTATCTGGGTATGAAAGAAAAAGATTGAAATCCTAGATCTCCTTTTGAGGGGCTCACAACAACACAGGCTCTCTCACCTGTGGATACTCACCTGGGACACCAGAGGTGGGTCATAGGATCACGCAAGATTCATACAGGGAAAGACTACATTACCTGGTGCCAGAATGAGGGCTGCACAGGCAGCCACCATTGTGCCTTTGTCCTGGGACCCCCTACAGGGCAATCTATAGACCTTCCCAGCTTGACTGTGCAGACCCCTCCCACAGGACCATTAGAAAGCCCTGGCCTGAAGAGATCAGCCTGCACCACCCAACTGCAGATTGCCTAGGGTTTTTGTTGCTGGATGGCTGCCATTCCCTGTACCATTTCAGGGCCAAACATTCACAGCTGGCAGCTAGTGCTGTGAGCATACATTTCAGAGCCAGTTTCAGGCAGATCACTGCTGCCAACACAATCTTGGATGAATCTATGGGATCTGTGGGCCACTCCCAGACAGTAGCTGGTCTTGCTGATCTGGGACTTCTTGAGAATTCACAGTCACCGAATTTGCAGCAACACTGAAGCTGTATTAATCTGACTGCCACAGTCTTCCTGAGACCCCACCCTAAACTAACCCAAACATGGCCCCAGGCAGCCCATTGATAGTCAACTGCCACCTCCCTCCCCCTCCTTCCTGGTCTCCCAATCCACACAGGCAACAAACTTTAGCTTGTAGAGGGCGGGCATTGGGGAAAAATCAAATGCAGACCTTTGCTGCTTGCAAGAGCTGCAATATCATGTTGAGGAATTGCAGGAGTCTGTGAGACTGTCCCAGATGTCAGCTGGTCTTGTTATGCCCTGACTCATATCTCCACGAACCACCAAGAAGCCGACACCGATGCAAGAGCAAGAGGGAGTTTATTTCAGACTCGAGTCCGGACCGCAGTCCGCACACTGACACAGCAGTGAGTAGGAGGCGGTCCCGAACATGGGGCTTCAGGGGACCTTGCCAGGGTTCAAAAAGGAACCCTGGCAAGGTTCACCTCCCCATGTAAGCATGGGGAGCGATGTCTTGGCATTACAGGATTGGTACAACGAGCTTGTCGCTTAGCAGGATTGGCTGGGTGATGGTGCCAAGGAACAAGGCAGGGAATTTGGAGAGTTACTTTCCATAGTTGCTCTGATTGACTGAGTCTAGGGTGGGGTGATCATCTCACTGTGATCTGTGACTACTACAGGAATGCGCAGACACAAAAGTTGCAGAAAACTGACTCCCTGAGATCCTGTCTCTACCAATGCACAAAGTGCCTGAAGCACATTGACAGGAAGCTGCCCCTGTCCTGGGGTGACGCATTCTGTGCAGTCAATGGCCCTCAGCCAGTGAAGTGAGCACTGTTCATACTGCTGCCAGCATGAGATACAGTATCATCTGGGCAAATCTCAGGGGTTTTGTGGGTCCATCACAGATGGCAGTAGGTCGCTCAGTGATATGTGACTTTGGTGGGAGCCCACAGTCCCCAAGCTGGTAGCAAATCTAGTGCTGTATAGGTCTGATGGCCCTGTGCCTCACTGAGACTATGCCCTAACTAAGCCACAAATTACCAGTGGCAAGCCTGCTTCCAGGCAACCTAGTACCATCCTGTGTTCTCCTTGGAACATGAATTCAACAGCAAACAACAGCACTCAATTTGTGTAATGTGCACAAAACCCATTCATCTGGGAGAAGCTTTCTGTGGCAGGCCAAAAATTCATGCCCATGAGCTTTAGTAATTTTTAAACAGAGCTGGGTGTTTGCAGGCCCAAGGTGGGAAACTGCTGGACTTGCTATTATTGAAAATGTACAGGGAGCCACAGAGACAGACCTGGCATGTAAACTGACATTGTAGTGGCAGAGGAAAATTTACTCCATAGATCCAGGAGAATCACAAGGTCCCTGCACCACCCACCACACCAGAGGCTTTTCCAGTTTCAGAGACTTACAGGCAACCAACAAGCAGTGTCAGGCCTTGAGGAGCACTGGTCTCTCTGCTAAACTGCCATAGGTCAGGGACAAGGAATAACCGACTGCTGTCTACAACTTGTTGTCTCTTCCACTTACCTATAGATCTAACATGGGCAACAACTATCTGCAGATCACTTTGTAGCTCCCACTGGGTATCCCTGAGCAAACAAAAGCAGCAGCTGACTTTGGCCTAGAGGGGAGTCAATCCCAAAGGACCACAAAACCAGTGCATCCAAAGGCTGGCATCAGAATACAACAGAGCAACTACTGACTAACCCCATTAGCGGTTGTCCAACTTCTCTGTGGACGTGCGCACAGGTGCCTCAACTCGCTCCCTAAGGCCAAGCCAGTACGAGCGTCGCAGAGTACTTCATCTGAGATACGTATATATAACGAGCCCAGCAAGTAACCAACTAAGCAAGGATGACACACACAAAGAGCTGCCAGAGCATCACACAAGTTTAATCATACCAGATCCTGATGGATTTCAGTCCTAGTAGACCACCCGGTGGTGCTGGCAGAGACAAGACACATATTAAGCGGCGACCGGTCGATGGTGGCTCGGATGCTATCGATCTGCGATGGTTGATCAGCGGAGGCCTCTTCTTCAAAGCAGAGCAGTCAGGAACCAAGAGACGAAGGAACATAGTCCCACGAGGATAGGAAGCACGCTCTCTAAGTCTGCCTTAGAGTTCCTTTTGTTTTTATACTCTATGCTGACATCTTTGGTGTCTTATCAACCAGCCACATGGGTGTCTGTTTATCTTATCAAAACAAGTTTCACACTTCAGGTGATCAAAACATGTTTACATTTTCCGAGTTTGTATTATCTGGGTTACACATGCACAAGAAATCATATCATGTTTGCCACACAGGTTACTGTAACAGTGGTGTACACAAAGGGTGGTTGCAGCAAGTACACAAGCCTGCTAAGGCAAATCCCACTCATTGGGATCAGGCCCCGCATAGAAACTCATACCCTGTGGGTGCAGCCAGTTTCCACAGTTAGCCTAAGTGTTAATCCCATCCACTGATGTACTAACAAAAATAAAGACTTAGCGGCAACAGAAAATCGCACACAACTCACACAAAGATCACGTCCAGAGTCCCTGACACAGGGAATCAGGGAGAGTGCATCACTAGGCCATACAAGACATCTTCTACATAAGGCCATATGGCCATGGCTGAGAGACAAAAGAAATATTCCTAACACAAAGAAATGAACACAGAGAGGCTAATAAAATGATGAAACAAAGAAACATGACACAAATGAAACAATGGGAGAAAACTCCAGAAAATGAGCTAAATGAAATGGAGGCAAGCAGCCTACCAGAGACAGAGTTCAAAATAATGGTTATAAGGATGTTCAACGAACTTATGGGGAGAATAAATGAGCACAATGAAAACATCAACGAGAGATAGTAAGCATAAAAAAGAACGTAGAAATAATAATAAAGAACCAGACAGAAATGAAGAATACGATAACAGAGATGAAGAACACACTGGAAGGATTCAACAGTAGATTGTAGGAAGCAGATTGACTCAGCAAACTGGAAGACAAGGTAGCAGACTACACCTCACCAGAACAACAAAAAGAGAAAAGAATTTTTAAAAATGAGGATCATTTAAGAGACCTCTGGGACAACGTGAAGCATAAAAATATCTGCATCATAGGATTATCTGGAAGAAAAGAGAGAGAACAAGGGATTGAGAATCTATTTGAAGAAATAATGACCAAAAAAACCTCCCTAACCTGTCAAAGGAAGCACAAAGAGTTCCAGACAAGAGGAATTCAAACATACTCACACTAAGACATATCATAATTAAAATGCAAAAGTCAAAGTCAAAGAGAGGATCTTAAAAGCAACACAAGAAAGGCAGCTAGTTACTTACAAGCGTACCCTCATATGAATGTCTGCTGATGTTTCTTTTTCTTTTTTTCTTTTTTAAATTTTTTATTAACTATTTGGGGTAACTGGTTAATACAATTATGTAATTTTCAGGTGTATATTATAATTTGACATCTATATATTTTATTGTGTGATTACCACCCAGAGTCCAGTTTCCTTCAGCTTCCATATATTCGATCCCCTTTACCCACTTCACCTTCCACCTACCCCCCTATATTTTACCCCCTTTACCCTGTCTACCTCTACCCTCCACCTCATACCCTCTGGTAACCACTGGTGCATTGTCTATGTCCATGAGTCTCTGTTTGTCCTGTTTATCTGTTGTTTTTAGGTTCATAACCCACATATAATAGATATCATGTGATTTTCAACTTTTTCTGTCCGGTTTATTTCACTGAGTATGATTATCTCGAGGTCCATCCATGTTGTCACAAATGGCTGTATTTCTTCTTTTCTTATGGCTGAGATTCCATTTTATATATGTATCACAGCTTCTTTATCCAATCTTCTATAGTAGAACACCAGTTGCATCCATGTCCTGTCACCATGACTAATGCTGTTATGAACATCGGTTTGCACATATTTTTTGGATATGAATTTTCAAGTCTTTGGGGTAAATACCCAGTAGAGGGATTGCTGGATCATATGGTAGGTTAATTCTTAGTTTTTTGAGAAACTGCTGTACTCTTCCATAATTTCTGTACCAATTTGCTGTCCCATCAGCAGTGTATGAGCCTTCCTTTTTCTCCACATCCTCTCCAACACTTGCTATTATTTGTCCTGTTGATTATACCTATTCCAACAGGTGTGAGATGGTATCTCATTGTGGTTTTGATTCATATTTTCCTAATAGCTAGTAATGTTGAGCATCCTTTCATATGTTTGTTGGCCATTTATTTGTATGTCTTCTTGGGAGATGTGTCTGTTCAGGTCTTCTGCCCATTAATTAATTGGATCTTTGTTGTTGTTGTTGTTGTTGAGTCATATAATTTTATTGTATATTTTGAATATTAGGCCCTTATTGAAGGTGTTGCTTGCAAATATCTTCTCCCATTCAATGGTTGTCTTTTTACTTTGTTGATGGTTTCTTTTGCTGAGCAGAAGCTTTTTTGTTTGATGTAGTCCCATTCATTTATGTTAGCTTTTACTTCCCTTGCCTTTGAGATCAATAAAATTCATAAAATCCTTTAAGTCCAAGGTCCTTGAGTTTAGTTCTTATGTTCTCTTCTATGCAATTCATTGTTTCAGGTCTTATATTCAGGTCCTTAATCCATTATGAGTTCATTTTGGTGTATGGTGATAGACAACATCTAGTTTCATTCTTTTGTAGGTTTTCCCAGCACCATTTATTGAAGAGACTTTCCTTTCTCCAATGTAAGTTCTTGACTCCTTTGTCAAAAATTATTTGCCCATATAAACATGGGTTTGCTTCTGGATTCTCGATTCTTGGTCTGTGTCTGTTTTTCTGCCAATACCATGCCATTTTGATTATTGTCAGTTTGTAGTACAGTTTGAAGTCAGGCAAAGTGATGCTTGCAGCCTCGTACTTTTTCTCAGGATGGCTTCGGCGATTCAGGTCTTTTGTATTTCCATATGAATCTGATGATTTTTTTTTTGTTCTATTCCTTTAAAAATTTCCTATGGAATATGGAAGGGGATTGCATTAAATTGTATAATACTTTAGGTAATAAGGTCATTTTAACTATGTTGATTCTTCCAATCCAAGAACATGGAATACATTTCCATTTCTTTGTATCTTCTTCAATTTCTTTTAATATGGTTTTATAGTTTTCATTATATAGGTCCTTTACATGCTTCATTAGGTTTATTCCTAGGTATTTTATTCTTTTTGTTGCAATTGCAAAAGAAATTACCTTTTCCACTTCTTTTTCTGACACTTCATTATTAGAGTGTAGGAAAACTATGGATTTTTGAACATTGCTTTTGTACCAAGAAACTTCACTGCATTTGCTTATTGTTTCTAGTAATGTTCTTCTGTAGTCTTTAGGGTTTTCTATATAGAGAATCATGTAATCCACAAATAGGGAAAGATCGACTTCTTTGTTTCCTGTTTGGATGCCTTTTATATATTTCTCTTGTCTGATTGCACTTGCTAGGACCTCCGATGTTGTATTGAATAACAGTGGCGATAGTGGACAGCCTCACCTTTTTCCTGATCTTAGAGGGAAGGTTTTTAGGTTTTCACTATTCAGTATAATGTTGGCTGAGGGTTTGTCATATATGGCCTTTATTATGTTAAGGTATTTTCCTTCTATACTGATTTTGTTAAGTGTTTTGATCATAAATGGATGCTGTATTGTGTTGACGGCTTTTTCTGCATCTATTGATATGGTCATATGATTCTTAATTTTTAATTTGTTTATGTGGTGTATTACATTAATCGATTTGTGTATGTTGAAACATCTCTGTGCCCCTGGGATGAAGCCCACTTGATCGTGGCGCATGATCTTTTAAATATGTTGCTATATTTGGTTTACTAGTATCTTATTTAGGATTTTTGCATCTGTGTTCATGAGAGATATTGGTCTGTAGTTTTCTTTTTTTGTGTCATCTTTACCAAGTTTTGGTATCAGAGTAATATTGGCCTCATAAAATTAATTAGGAAGTATTGTTGTCTCTTCGTTTTTTTGGAAGAGTTTGAAGAGAATGGATGCTAAATCTTTTTTGAATATTTGGTAGAATTCACTGGCGAATCCATCTGGTCCTGTACTTTTACTTTCTGATAGGTTTCTGATGATTGTTTCAATTTCCATACTGCTGATCAGTCTATTTAGAGTTTCCAGTTCTTCTTCATCCAGTCTAGGAAGATCATATCTTTCTATATACTGGTCCATTCCTTCTAGGTTATTAAATTTGGTGTTATATACTTTTTCATAGTATTTTGTATGATCCTTTGTATTTCTGCAGTGTCTGCTATAATCCCCCCCCCTTTCCTCCCTGATTTTGTTTATTTGTGTCCTTTCTCTTTTTTCATTAGTGAGTCTAGCTAGGGATTTGTCAATTTTATTAACCTCAAAAAACTAGCTCTTCATGGCATTTATTTTTTCTATTGTTTTGTTTTCAGTCTCATTTATTTCTGCTCTGAGTTTGATTATTTCTTTCCTTCTGCTGACTGTAGGCTTCATTTGTTCTTCCTTTTCTAGTTTTTTAAGATGAAGTGTTAGGTTGTTTATTTGGTCTCATTCTTGTTTTTGAGAGATAGGCCTATAATGATACAAACTTTTCTCTTATGACACTTTTGCTGTGTCTCTAAAGTTTTCATATGTTCTACTATCATTATCATTCATTTCTATGTATCTCTTGATCTCTTTTTTTTATTTCTTCTCTGACTCAGTTACTCTTCAGTAGTATGTTGTTTAATCTCTATATATTTGTGGTTCTTCCCAGTTTCTTTTTACAGTTGATCTCTAGCTTCAAAACATTATGATCAGATATTACAGTTGATCTGATCTGATTTCAACTCTCTTATATTTATTGAGGGTATATCTGTGTCCCAGTATGTTGCTGTATTTGGTTCATCAGTATCTTATTCAGGATTTTTACATCTGTCTTCATGAGAGATATCAGTCTGTAGTTTTCTTTTTGTGTGTTATCTTTATCAGGTTTTGGTATCAGGGTAATATTAGCCAGGGTCAGTCATTGAGAATGTTCCATTGTCGGGGGCTGTTTTGACTAAGATGGCTGCCAGGCCGAAAATGGCTGCTCAGCAGGGCTTCCCGCCAAGGCCACATAAGCCTCCCGGATGTATCTGCCTCGCTTCCCGCCAAAGGGACTTTTCGCGGGTCTTTCCGCCCGGCCCCTTTATGTTACACAATATCTCCTGACTGCCTCTGGCCAATCAGCCCCGCTAACGCAACATCACCCGATCACGCCCTATATAAGCCTGCAGCGAGCCTTAATAAACGAGACCTGATCAGAAAGCCTGTCTTGTCTCCATTCTTTGCGTTGTCTTGTCTCCCTCCCCTCCCCGTTCTGTCTTAGGGTCCCTGTTGACTGTCTCGTGGGCCGGGACATTCCATGTGCACTAGACATTGTATAACCAGCATTTGGGGGATGAAAGGCTCTATAGATGTCAAATATGTCCTGTTGGTCATGTAAGGATGTTATTTCCTTATTGATTTTCTGTTTGGATGATGTGTACATATCCAACAGTGGGGTATTTAGGTCCCCTACTATGATAGTGTTTTGTTCTGTTTCTCCCTTTAGTTCTGTTAGTAATGGTATTATATAATTAGGGGTTCCTTTATTGGGATCATAGATATTAATAAGTTTTATGTCTTCTTGGTGTATGATTCCCTTTATCATTATGAAATGTCCCTAGGTATCTTTCCTTACCTTTTTTATTTTAAAGTCTTTTTTATCTGATATCAGTACTGCTAATTCTGCTTTTCTTTGAATGTCATTTGCTTGAAATATTATTTTCCACCCTTTCACTTTGAGTCTGTATTTGTTTTTGGAACTGAGATGTGTCTCCCGTAGGCAGCATATGGTTTTGTTTTTTGATCCAATCTGCAACATTGTTTTCATATTGGCCAGTTCATTACATTTACATTTAGGGTGATTATTGAAATATGAGGTCTTCTTATAGACATTGTATCTTTTGCTTTCTGATAGCTCAGTGTTTCTATTGTTTCCTGTCCTTGTGTTTCTGTTTTCTTTAATTTGTCTGGGTTTTGAGGGTTTTCCCTCTGGTCCTTTTTGTTTTGTGTTATATACTTTAATTCTGAATCTTTGACTTGTGGTTACCATTACAAATATATAAAGGATAGTATATATACACAGTCGTGTATTTTCTTCTGCACATACCTTATCTCCATTCCTCTGCAAATTTGGATGTTTGAATCCTCTCCTTTACTGTCATTGTTGTCTCAATTTGTCTCTGTATATGCTGAACATTCATTACTATCTTGCTATAGCAAATCTCCTCTTATCGTTTAAGCTTATAATGCCCTGTTCTTAGTAAGGGTTGCACTCGTCCGCTTCTATCATCCTGCTAGTCACTCCTAATTATGTATAGTTTTTGTCATTTCGTTTTAGTTAAGCTGACCCCTTTCAGTATTTCTGGTAATGAAGGCCTCAGGTGGAGAATTCCCTTAATTTTGTATGTCTGGAAAGGTTTTTATTTCTCCTTCATATCTAAAGGAATGCTTAGCTGGATACATTATTCTATGCTGGTAGTTCCTTTCACTTAATAGTTTAAATATTTGATTCCACTCCTTTCTGGCTTGTAACATTTGTGCTGAAAAAGTCCGACAATAGTCTAATGGTTTTCCTTTATAGGTTACCATCTGTCTTTGTCATTGATTTTTGATCATTTTAATACAACATGTATTGGAAAAGTTTGAGATAACTGGGTGTTCTATTGATTTCTAGAATTCCAAGCTCCAGTTCATTCCCTAGATTTGGAAAATTCTCATCATTATTTACCTGAAAATGCTTCTAATCCCTGCCCCTTTTCCTCCCCTTTGTGAATGTCCATTATTCTTATGTTTCCTCTCCTGATGGTATCAGCTAGTTCTTGTATTTCCCTTTCATTATTTTTCATTCTTCAGTTTGTCTCTTCTTCCTTATTATTTATTTCTAGATTTCTGTCTTCAATATCACTGATCTTTTCCTTCATTTGGCTGACTCTGTTTTCCAAGCTTTCTATTTCATTTTTCGTCTCTTTCAGTGTGTTCTTCTTCTCCAGGAGTTCTATTTTTTCTTTCTGAGAATTTCAGTCTCCTTACTAAAGAACTCATTCTGCTCATCTAGTTTTTTTTTTTTTTCAGTTTCTGAAATCGTTGATATGAATTGCTTTGGGTCTCACTGAGTTTCTTCAAAAGTACCATCTTGAATTCTCTGTCACTTAAGTCACATATTTCTATGTCTGTAAGCTTATTTTCTGGAGATTTTTCTCTTTTGTTCTGAGATGCCTTGTCACCTTGATTGTTCCTGGTATTTAATGGACTGTTTCTCTAACTGGGCATTGATGGAAATGTATTCTGCCTTTTTTTCCAGAAATAAGATTTATTATATAAAGGTCTCTGTTTAGCTTGTTGCAAAGAATGCATTTTTCTTTTGGTTTCCAGTAGATGGCATCTAAGCCTCTTGGATCCCTGCTTCATATAAAGTTTAATAATGCCTTTTTGTCCTTATAGATATTTAATCATGCTTGCTACTCTCAGTCTCAACCCTGCCAGCGTAAGCAACAGTTTCAGTAGTGTTTGCTCAGATTCCCCTGGAGCTCTGAGGTGCTCGGTCTTAGAGGATATGGTGGGAGGGGCTGTGGCTCAGCCTTGAGTTTTGCAACTGCGGCTGGTAATAATCAACTATTTCTTCTCCGCCATTCACACTTCTCTGCCATCACCACTTCATTGTTTTCTGTCCTGATCCCTGGGCCTTGCTCACTGCTCTCTTGGGGTGGGCTGTTCAGGGAACCCGCCACACCTTCTCCTCTCCCCCTCCTCCTGCATGGAGCTTCTTTGTTTCTCCAAGTCTTCCTCCCAATTCCAGGGATTTTGACCTGTGTTAGCTCTTTTGCCCAGATCCAATGCTCAGACATGTTAGTGTGCTGGTTAGGTGATTTTGTTGAGTTTTACATGTTCAGCTTAATCACCTAGGAATACTTGATGCTGTAGGTTTTAAGAAAAACAGATATAGATGTTCAGCTTATTTTTGTTTCAAGGGTGGAGATCTGGGAACATCTCTCACTCCACCATGTTTCTCTAATGTGGTTAATTTGTAAAAACAATATTTACTGAAGAGATATGAGTGTTCTACAACAAAATATGTGCACAGAAGACAACTGTTAGAGAAAGAAATTTAAAATCATGAACAAGATAATGAAAAAATAAAAGAACTATGATTTAATTATGATGGAATCATAATTATTTTTTTAAAGGAAGCTCATTTATTTTCACTGTTCCAAATGTAGAAAAAAAATATGGGAAAAAAAACTCTGACTCAATTTCCCGACCTCACAACATTCTTCCAAAACAAATAATTTATCTGAAAACCACGAATGTAAACATCATAATTCTCTTAAATGACTACATAGTTGATTATTTTTATTCAATTATTTCCCCTTAAAGGATTAAGTCATTTCATGCAAAGATGCTTCTCCAGCAATAGTGGGTCACAAGCGCATGGTCCAAAGTCCAAGACGAGTGCCTTCCCTGTGACCCACCTGGTAAGCTATTTGCTGTGACCTTCACATAATTAAAATGTTTATTACATCCATATAAAAATAGAACTCTCTACTAAAATTTCCAAACTTATGTAACATGCTTTATGAACATGTATTTTTAAACCATACTCTTTAGCTCAAAATAGCCTTCCTTATTATTTCTCCCTTCATTCCTAGTGTTATCTTCCAAACACAACCTTGCCTGTTGACCCTTCTTGCAGTCCTAGAGTGTGATGGCCCCACCAAGTGAGTGGTGACAGTCCCACAAAAGTGTCCGTTACATGTCCTACTCCCCTTACTAGAAATGGCTGACATAGCATTTCACTCTCCAGGGAAGGTGTGTATTGACACAGCATTAAGAAAAGTTCCCGGAGATGTTTTTTGAACTAGATTTCCTAAACCTAGACTGTTAGTCTAGAAATTCTAATGGGCCCATTCTTAAAATTTTTGCAACAGTTGATATTTGATATAAGGATCTTCAAGCTTTACAAAATTCACCTTTTTCATCTTTACAATAAAATGTCCAGTTGATGGCTTCTGAGATATTTAAGAGGGGATAAACCAAGAGGTTAGTGCTTAATTTGAGTGTTTCTTATCCACTGAAAAACTGGTCTGTTTCTGTTTCACTTATCATTAAGAAATACATATAAATAGTTTCTAGTGTTCTAACTATCTTGAATATGTTCAATTTTTGACATAAAGCAACATTTTGGAAACACCTATAATGCATCTTGCTTAAATTTTTATTCTATGTTATAAATATTTTAAATCAGTTATATTTTATTACATAAATATTGCTGGTTTTTTACTGCTTTATTTACTCACTTCTCAGTGCTCAAAACTTTAAAATTATAAAGAAAGATTTACTTTCTACCATTTTTGAAAATGGCATTAGTTTCTGCGAGCTACCTTAACCCATCCTATAGATACTTTATAAAAAGGTCAGAAAACTTTAAGACTGGTAAAGTATTTTGCCAAGTTGGTCTAGAAAAGTAACTACATTAATAAATAGTTGGGAGGCTCTCATCCATTGGTGGTTGTGAAAGTCTTTTGAGTGTCTGCCAGTCAGATTCCTGAGCCCTATTTAACAAGTGCTAATTCTGCTGGCCTGGAATGGCACAGAACTGCTTTGTGGGTATAATTAATATAGAAAACATGTGATCCTAACTCAGGTGATCGGGGAGCCATTCATTAGAAGCGCTGACATAGAGGTGAAGATCTTGCAGTTTTATATGAGAGAAATTAATAGTCTTCTTAGGTAGATCAAAACAACACTGGAATTCACTTGATTCTCAACAATCTATCCTCATACTCATTAATTAATCAGTGAGTGCTTCTGAGGCATCACCTGAGAGCTGGGGGATATTCTGCATTCAATGGGCACATGCACTGAACTTTCTCTCATGGAACCAACAGAAAGCTCCGAAAATGATAGTGTGCATGTGACCATCAAGTAGAAATGATACAGAAGAAGGATGGGAATAATTCCTTGCCCTGTACCAACATGTCATGTGGGACTACTAGACAGAAATTCTAAGACAGAGACAGGAAAGAACTTTAAACATTTATTTTCTGCAGATGTAGAAAAATTTGCTGTTCACTAATATTAGTTGACTCTTCCAGGGTCCCAAAGGGGTTACTTTTTAACTGACAAAATGCCCCATTGCTGGTACATCTCTGAATTGTTTGCAGCTGATAGTGAACTTTCAGTCTTCTACGTGGAAGACTGACACCTCCCCATTAACTATTTTCATGCACCTACAACTTCCTTGTTTCTGAGACTACAAGCAAGAGGATTCAAGAGAGAGGTGAGGACTGTTCCAAACAGAAAGAGACCCTGATTCAATTTTTGAGTCTTGGCAGAGCCAGATCTCATGTAGATGTACACAAATGGACCAAAATAGAGACCCACCACACAGAAGTGAGAGGAGCAGGTGGCCAGATCCGTATTCCTGCCTTCTGGGGAGTTCATCTGAAGTACAGCAAAGAAGATGAGAACATAGGAGGACAAGATGAGAGATAAGGGCAGCAGCAAAATGAGTATGCCTTTCACTACCACTGCCTTTTCATAGGCTGAGATGTCCTCACAGACAATCCTAAGGACAGCCATGACTTCAAAGAAAAAGTGAGAGATCTCTCTGGGGCTGCAAATGTGAAAATGCAAGGTGAAAGCAGTGTGGCCAAGGAAGTAAGTGCCCCTCCAGCCCAAGACATAGCAATCATCTGCAAGCAAACCCTGGGACTGATGATGATGAGGTACTGGAGGAGATTACAGATGGCCACATAGTGATCAAAGCACATGACAGTAATAAGGATGCATTCTTCAGTGCCCACAGTCAGGGAGAAGAATATGTGAGCCCCACAAGCAAGGAATGAAATGTTCTGCCAACCAGAGAAGATGTTAGCTGCCATCTTGGGGACAATGCTAGAGGTCAAAGTCAAATCCATTAAGGAGAGCTGACTAAGCGGAAAGCACATAGGGGTGTGGAGCTGGAAATCCAACCAAATGAGCAGAACCAGCAGAGTGTTGCCAGCGAAGGCAGTCGTGCAGATCAAGAGAATTGTGAAGATTACGACTGTGGTGTGTCTAAATTATGGGAAAAGGCCCAACAGGGTGAAATCTCTGGGTTCTGTCTCTTTCCCTCTCCACATGACTGGTAACAACAGAAAGAGAAGAGCTTTGTAAAAACTGTCGTAGTAGTAAAGCAGTTTTATTAAAGTCTCTATAAAGAACAATGACAAACAAATATTCATCCATGATCACTTGAATCAATGCTTAACATTTTTCTATATTTCTTGTCCAAATTCTAATATACTTTGAAACCAACATACATATTGTAATTCATTCCATTAACTTTAATGTAAAAGAAGCATTTTCCTATATTAACATTAAATTTCTACATATATCCAGGTATGATCTAATTTTTGCCTGAAAAAAAAAACATTGTAAATGTCATTTACACAAGGATATTTCTAATTTTACAATGCTCCTGCTTTACAGGATTTTGTCAAGATGGTAGAGCAAATAAACTGTGCTTGCCAGCTCCCATGACTGCATTAAAATTAAAACTAAATTATAAAATGATCAACACAGAGAACCACCTGAAATCTTACTGAATAGAACTGCTACAATTAAGGATTTAAAGAGAAAACCACATTGAGTTGTAAGGGGGGTGGATTTGGAAATGGGCTGGCCCCACAAACACATGTAACAGTTTAGCATTGGGAGGGATATGTATGTAGGCTGCGGAGGTCCTTCTCCAGAGGAGCAAGGGTCCCAAGGCCCACACCAGGCTCCGCAGCCTAGGGTTCCAGTACCTGGAAGAGGAACATCCATAACACCTGGCTTTGAAAATCAGTGATGATTCTGACTGTCCAAGTGAGACAGAAGGAACCTGGAAACCCAGGTATCCCCTTAAAGTGCCTGCACACATACTTGCTCACATGCAGGCTTTAACCCTGACTCTGGAAGAGAAACAGCAGCTCAGGAGGTACCAAAGACATACAGAGAAGACTGAGTTGTGTGGCTCCAGGGCAAGGGCTGAAGAAATGGCTGTTGTTGTCCCTTTGTTGAGCTCTCTTTTTTTTTGCAATTTAAATGTGAGCACCATGTTGACTATGTTAAGCTCTCCCCACACATGGCCAAATCTAAATTTGCTTTGGCCTGGTGAACTCCACTTACTCCACCCTGGTAACTCACTGAAACCCAGCCCACCCAACTCACATTGCTGGAGGAATTCTGTGGCTGGGCAACTAGCCCCACCTGGAGCTCTCTGAAGGAGACTCCTTTAGAAGCAATCAACAGGCCTTGGCTCAGGCACCTCTAGAGTCACTTTTGGTGTGAGACAATTCCTGGCCAGAGCTACAGTATTTTTTGAAAAAATATTGGAGTTGTCTGGGCCCAAGGTAGGCAGCAGCTGGCCTCAGTATGATCTGAAACTTTTGCGAGTGGCCACAGGCTGAGCACTGGCACCAAATCTGAATCTGCGCTAACCTGGGGAGCTCAGCTTGTGCAATGCTGGTGATTTCCTGGGGCCCTGCTTCATTCAGCTTGCATATCACGTGAAGTTTTTTTAAGTGCTGAGCCTTGAGGGCAGTTGGGAGGTAATTTCAGGTCTTAGGGTGCCCTGGGCCTTTTGATTAGAGTTTGTGGCGGCTAGCCTCAGTTCACAGTGTGATCTCTCTCACGCCTCCATGTAGGGTAAAGGCAATGACCAACCATGGATAGCTTTGTAGCTCCTACCAGGTAGCCCTGGGCCACCATAGGCAATGACTGACCTTGATCTGAAGGGGAACTCCTCACAAGAAGTTATAGAACCTACATACCCAGAAGCTGGCAATAGACCACTTGATTTACCATACAAGCTGCACACAACGGGTGGTCTCAACAGGCACATGAGCCTGCTGTGGTGAATCCCAGTTCAAAAGGCTAACCTTAGGTGTCTCCATAGTGTAGTGGTAAGCATATCTGTTTTACACACAGAAGGTTCTGGGTTTGCACCCCAGATGGAGCCGTGGACCATACCTTGGGTGCACCAGACCCACCGAGTGCACCAGGGTGCCAGGCCCCAGGTGCAAACCACGAGCATGTGGGAAGAGACGCCTTGCCTTCAGAGATCCAGTTCTTAAGGGGAAACGGCAACATCCATAGGTCAGGGGTGGAAGTAAGGGAGAGAGAGGGATTGGGGAATTAAAGAGGGGGGAAAAAAGGCTAGCTTTTATACAGCAGAATCTAAGGACAGATAGCTTCCCAGACAATAAAAAGCTAAAGGTGTTCATCACCACCCTGCTAGTATTATATGAAATGTTAGAAGGATTTCTTTAAGAAGTAGGGAGTAGCAAAGTGACAAAGAAAATGGCAAATACTATGTACCTATCAATAATCACTTTAAATATAAATGGATTAGATGCTCCAATCAAAAGATGTAGGGTGTCTGAATGGATAAGAATACAAGACCCATATATGTCTACAAGAGACCCACTTCAGATCAAATGATACACATAGATTGAAAATAAAGGAATGGAGAAAGATATTTTACACAAAAAGTAATGAAAAAAAATGCTGAGGTAGCAATACTTATATCAGACAAAATAAACTTTAAAACAAAGGCTATAATAAGAAACAAGAAAGGCATTACATAATGATAAAAGGATCTATCCAACAAGAGGATATAACTCTAGTAAATATTTATGCACCAAACATAGGAGCACCTACATATATAAAGTAAATATTGACCCATATAAAGTGATAAATTGACAGCAATACAGTCATAGTAGGTGACTTTAACTTCCATTGACACCAATTAACAGATTTTCCAGACAGAAAACCAAAAAGGAAACAGTGGCCTTAAATGAAGTACTAGACCTGATGAATTTAACTAATATTTATAGAGCGTTTCACCCCAAAGCAGCAGAATATACATTCTCCTCAAGTGCACACGAAACATTTTTCAAGATAAGTTGCATGTTAGGCCACAAAATAATTCTCAATAAATTTAAGAAGACTGAAATCATATCTAGAACCTTTTACAACTATAAGGATATGAAACTGGAAATTAATTACAAGGAAAAAAATGAAAAACGCACAAACACATAGAAACTAAATAACATGTTACAAAACAATGCAGGAATTAATGATGAGATCGAGGAAGAAATCAAAAAATACCTTGAGAAAAGTGAAAGTGAAAGCATGATTATTCAAAATATATGGGCAAAGTCTAAGGCCATGCCACCCTGAGCAAGCCTGATCCCGTCTGATCTCGGAAGCTTAGCAGGGTCGGGCCTGCTTAGTACTTGGAAGGGAGACCACCTAGGAAGACGAGGTGCTGTAGGCATAAAAAATAAATAAAAAATAAAAAATAAGGGATAGTAAACTGACAAGGTCCTTGCAACCTGTGAGGTCAACCAAGGGTTGACTTGCCTAAAAAATTACACACACACACACACACACATACACATATATATGTATATGTGTGTGTGTATACACATATATATACACACACACACACATATAGATATATATACATGTACATATATGTGTGTGTGTGTGTGTGTGTGTATGAGTGAGATAAATCAGACAGAGAAAGATAAATATCATATGATTTCACTTATATACAGAAACTAAGGAACAAAAAGAAAAAAACTAATAAACAGACTCACAAATATAGAGGATAATCTGGTGACAGCCAGATGGGAGTGGGGTTTGGGGGCTTGGAGAAAGGTGTGAAGGGTTAAAGAAGTACAAGTTAGTAGTTGATAGATGGTGACCATGGAAATGGGGAGCATGGCATAGGGAATGCAGTTAGCATTAATGTAATGGGTAGATGGAGAGCAGAGAGCAATTAGGAAGATTATTTTATAAACTATATTAATGTCTAACCCATATACTATATACTTGAAACTAATAATAAAATAAAGTTTAAAAAAAGAACATGACCAATTTAAAATAAACTAAATAAAATCAACTTGCACTTCCATGAGTACATATACATTAATTTTTAATTAAGTTTATGAGCTAATAAAAAGATAAATAAGGTCAGAAAAACATTTAAAAAGTCATTACACTTTTCTATAGATGATTGATAAAAAACCAAAGTGCATGCCAAAATTAATTTCTCAATAAACAATCAAATATGGTACTTATATGCAATGACATTATTATTTAACAAAGGAGAAGACTAATGAATTTAAAATAATTAAAGCTTGCAAAGAACAGAGATTACTAAAAGCAGAGAAACCAAATGAGAAGGTCACCTAGTAGCTAGACGCCCACTGTGAGAAACACACTAAAAAGTGGGCATTAGGCAAATTACATATGGCCTCCACCCTATGTTCCTTTCACTTTGTGTAGTAATTTTTCTCTTCTTTCAGGCAACACTCCTAATTGTATTTCTCCATGGTAACATGCCCCTCTATGAATTTAAAATACTATGCTTTCTCATCTAAGACTATTTGCTTTTTTAAACTTGGTGGAAATCAGAATGTGAAATAAATAAAAACAATAATAAAATATATATATATATGAAACACAGCTTAAGCATTTCTAAAAAAAATTCATAGCAATACAGGCCTACCTCAAAAAACAAAATCAAATAAGCAATCTAACCTTACACTTAAAGAAACTAAAACAAACAAACAAACAAAATAGAAAAACAAAAAAACAAAAAACAAAACCCAGCAACAGCACACAAAGTCCAAGGTGAGTAGAAAGGATATAATAAAGATTAGTGTGAAATTAAAGAGTTGGATTTTTTAAAGAACTGTACAAAATATCAAAGAATCCAAGAACTAATTCTTTAAAAATATAAATAAAATTGATGAACACTTTAAATTTTTTATTAAACTTATTGAGGTGAGATTGGTTAATAAAATCATACAAGTTTCAAGTATATGATTCAAAATATGTATTTTGCATTGTGTGTTCGCCACCCAAAGTCAAATCTCCTTTAATCACCATATATTTGACTCCTTTCACCTTTATCTATCTCCTCCCTTTCCCTCCTACCTCTGGTAACCACTAAATAATTTCCACGTCCATGTGTCTGTTTCTCATGTTTGTTTGTTGCTTTCAGTTTTATATCCTACATAAGAGGGAAATTATATGGTTCTCAAGTTTTTCTGTCTGGCTTATTTCACTTAGCATGATAATCTCAAGATCCATTCATGTTTTTGCAAATGGTAATATTTTATCTTATGGCTGAGTAATATTCCATTGTATATATGTACTACATTTTCTTTATCATCTATCAAAGGACGCTTAGGATGTTTCTAGTCTTGGCTGCAACGAACATCGAGGTACATATTTCTTTACGGAAAAATTTAAATGTTTTAATTTTTCAGGTAGATACCCTGAAGTGGGATTGCTGAGTCAAATTGTAGCTCTATTCAAAATTGTCTGAGAAAACTTCTTACTGTTTTCCATAGTGACTGTGCCAACTCACATTTCTACTAGCAATATATGAGGGTTCCATTTTTTAAAAAAACCTCTCCAACACTTATTATTATTTTTTTACTGTTGATAATAGCCATCCTAACAGGTGTGAGGTGGTATTTCTTTGTGGTTTTGATCTGCATTTTCTTTATAATTAGTGAATGTTTTTTCATATGTCTTTTGGATACTTGCATGTCTTTTTGGGAAAAATGTCTGCTCCAGTACCCCGCCCATTTTTAATTAGATTGTTTTCTCTTTAAGTTGTATACATTCTTTAATATTTTGGATATTTACCCCTTATCAAAGATATCATTGGAAAATATTATTTTCCATTTAGTTGGTTTCCCCTTTATTTTGTTGATCATTTCTTTTGCTATGCGGAAGTTTTTTAGGTTGATATAGTTCCATTCATTTTTTTTTTTTGCTTTTACTTTCCTTGCCTTTGAGGCCAAATTCATAAAATCCATGAGTTTAGTACCTATGTGTTCTTCCATGCAATTTGTTGTTTCAGGTCTTACACATTCATCAAGAAAAAAAGAGAATCCAAATAAATAAAATCATAAGTGAAAGAGGATAAGTGACAACTGACTCAACAGAAATACAAAGGATTATAAGAAAATACCATAAGCAATGTATCCCAATAAATTGGACAATCTAGAAAAAAAAAGGATAAATTCCTAGAAACATAAAATTTTGCAAGACTGAGTCAAGTAGAAACAGAAAATCTGAACCAAGTGATTACTACTAACAAAATCAAATCAGTAATCAAAAAACTCCCAAGAAAGGAAAGTCCTGGACCAGATGCCTTCACAGGTGAACTTTACCAAACATTCAGAGAACAATTAACATCTATTCGCTTGAACTATTTTAAAAAATTAAAGAAAATGGAAGGCTCCGACACTCGTGTTACGAGATCATTACCCAGATTCCAAAACCAGACGAAGATATTACAAAAAGAAAATTATAGGCCAATAACCATGATGAACATAGATGCAAAAATTGTCAACAGAATATTAGCAAACAGAATGAGCAATACATTAAAACTATCAAACATCATGATCAAACTGGAATTACTCCTGGAATGTAAGTGTGGTTCAATATTCCCAAACCAATAAATATGATACACTACATTAACAAATTGTAAGATAAAACCACATGATATCAATAGATGCAGAAAAAGCATTTGACAAATCCAGCATCTTTTTATGATAAAAAAAATTCACAAATTGAAAAAAAGAAAACATGTCTCAACAAAATAAAGATCATATATGACAAACACACAGTTAACATCATACTTAATGGGGAAAAACTAAAATTGTTTTCCTTAGGATGAAGAAAAAGAAAAGGATGCCCACGTTTACTACTTTTATTTAACATAGTATTTTTAAATGTGGTACATATAGACAATGAAATATTACTCAATCATAAGAAAAGAAATACTGCCATTTGGGACAGCATGGATGGATCTTGAGAGTATCACACTAATCGAACCAAGTTAGGAAAAATGATGAGACTATATGATTTCACTTATATGTGAGATATGTAACTGAAAGCAAAAAAACCCGAACATGACAAACAGACTCATGGACATGGACGACAGTTTAGAGATTTCTAGAGGGAAGTGGGGAGGGGGATGTAGCTAAAGGCAGAGGTGGTTACCCCAATACATTTAATTTAAAAACAGTTCTAGCCACAGCAATCAGAAAATAAAAAGAAACAAAAAGCATCTAAATTGGAAAGGAAGAAGTAAAGCTATCATTATTTACAGATGACATAATACTATGTATATAGAAACCTAAAGGTTCCTCAAAAAGACTGTTAGAAATGATAAATGCCTTTAGTAAAGTAACAGGAAACAAAATCAATATTCAGAATTCAATTGCATTTTTATACGCTAATAATGAACTATCAGAAAGAGAAATTAAGAAAACAATCCCATGTAAAATTGTACCAAAAATATGTTTTAATTTAATTAAGGAGGCAAAAGAAGTATACTTATAAATTTATAAGCCATTTAAAAATTAAGTTTAAAAGACACAAATTAATAGAAGCCCTATACTATAATCATGGAGAAGAAGAATTAACATCATTAAAATGTCCATAATACCCAAAACAATCTATACATTCAATGAAATCCTTATCAAATAACAATGGCATTTTTTCAGAATCACATAACAAATAATTTTAAAATATATATGAAACCATAAATGACCTTGAGAAGCCATGTCAATCTTGAGAAAGTACAATGTTGGAGGTATCATGCTACCTGGTACCAAACTATACTACAAGGCTATATTAACCTAAACAGCATGGTACTGCCATAAACACAGATACATTTATCAATGGAACAGAATAGGGAGCCCAGAAATAAACCTACACTTATATGGTCATGTTATCTATTACAAAGGTGTCAAGAAGAATCAAAGGGGTAAAGACAGTCTCTTCAATAAATGGTGTTGAGAAGAAAACAGGACAAATATCTGCAAATAATGAAACTAAATCACCTTCTTACACCATATATGGAAATAAACTCAAAATGGATAAAGGACTAAAAGTAAGACCTGAATCCATAAAACTCCTAGAAGAAAACATAGACAGCAAACTCTCTGACATTGCTGTTGCTAATAATTTTTCTGTTATGTCTCCTCAGGCAAGGGAAACAAAGGGGAAAATTAAAAAATGAGACTATATGAACTAAAAAGTTTTTATCAAAGAAAACCACCAACAAAGTGAAAAGACAATATACTGAATGGGAAAAGATACTAGCCAGTGATTCATCTGATAAGGTGTGAATATCCAAAATTTATAAAGAACCCATACCACTCAATAGCAAAACAGACAAACAAAACAAAAAACCCTACAAACAATGCAATACAAAAATGGGCAGAGAATCTAAACAGGTATTTCTCCAATGAGGATATTCGGATGGTCAAAAAACATATTAAAAGATGCTCAACATCACTAATCAAGAGAAAAATGCAAATTAAAACCACAACAAGATATCACCTCACACCTGTCATCAATAAACAAGTGTTGGTGAAAATGTGGAGAAAAAGGAACCATTGTGCACTGTTGGTGGGATTGCAAATTGGTGCAGTCAATGTAAAAAAGTTTGGAGGTTCCTCAAAAAATTAAAAATAGGACTACCTATGATCTAAAAATTCCACTTCTGGTTTTTACTTGAAGAAAATGAGAATAAATAAAAAAGATATACACATCCTATGTTTACTAAAGTGGTATTTAAAATAGTTTAGATATGTAAAAAACTTAAGTGTCCATCAATATACAGTTGGATAAAGAATATGTGGTACATAGATTCAATAGAATATTTTAAGAAATGAAATCTTACCATTTATGACAACATGGATGGATCTGGAATGTATTATGCTAAATGAAATAACTTAAAAAAAGACAAATACCATATGATTTCAGTAGTATGTTAAATTTAAAGAACAAAATAAACTAACAAACAAAATGGAAACAGACTCAAATATAGTGCTGGAACTGATAATTGCCAGATGAAGAGCAGATGGGTAGAAAAGGTGAAGGGCTGAAGAAGTACAAATTGGTAGTTATCAAATAGTCACAAGGATGTGAAGTACAGCATAAGGAATATAGTCAATAATATTGGAACAACAAAGTATAGTGCTTGGTGGGTCTAGACTAATCAGGGAAATTATTTCATAAAGTATATAAATTATATAAATATCTAATTACCATGCTGTACACCTGAAACTAATATAAGATAATATTGTATATTAACACTAATTTAAAAAATAAAAATTTAAAAACTGCTCCTGCTTTATCCAAACTTTCTGGTCTGGGCATCATAATTTAAGGAGAAACTATCATTAGGATTGTGTTTTGTGTTATACACTTTTATGATTATTTAAGCTTTTCTGGAAACTGTCCCTATTCTATCCAGGAAGAAAACTCATTGTATTTACATGATCTATAATAAATTTTTTTTCTACATGGGCTTACAGGTTCCTGTTCCTGCAAAGTGTATACTGTTTTTAACCACTAGCCATAGCAGTTGTGTGCAGGTTGGGCAGAGGGAAAATGTTAGACTTCTTTCCCTCAAGCATACCAACTTTTTAGCTGTTAGACTTTTCTTGCTGTATACCACTCTTCTCCCTGATATTAGCACAACCATGTAAACTACACAAACTCTTGCTGAGTTTATAAGAAGGTGTAACACACCCATCTCATCTTATAGACTTATATGGGCTAGTTACAAAACCTCATACAAAAGTATAAATAAGCCAAATGTAAGCAAATTTACTTATGAAAATAGTCCTCAAAATACTAAAAGAAAAAAAAAGCAGTGTATATAAAATCCATAAATATTTGCATTTAATTTAAGGCAAGAATAACACTAGAATGTTTTTAAAGTTAGAGCAGATGTTTATAAACATTACAACAAATTAAAGAAAAAATTATATGTCCCTCGTATTAGTTACAAAAGCTTGACATAATTTTATCCTTAAATCTTGATTTAAAAACCAATCTAACAAACAAGTAGAATAAAATACTCCAACATCCTATTCCTGTACCTTCTTGACAATCTTTGATGTTCATTTGTTAATAAAATTATTGAAAATATTATTTCTGCAATGTTAGGCTATCCCCCTCCTCTGACATGTATGTAGGTATATTAACATGAACAGCAAGATTCAAGTTTCACTTACTTTTTACAGGAGAGTGTAAAAGAATCTGTTACCCTTCCACCCAGTACCCCATCCTTGCATAGAGTTGGTTGTAATATTAGGTTATTGATTACTCGTATAATTTCTGTGCAAATTGATTTCAACTCACTGCTTCCATGCAGACATTTGACTTAGATTTGTTTACCAAAAGTAATGATCAGTTTGGAATGTAGATTTTGTGATAACAATAATAAAAACTCTAAGTCTGTTCTCCCTTTGCACATCCACTGGGACCCTCAAACTTCCTGTGAAAAACCAGCAGAACTCTGTAGGATGGTACAACCAGGATTAGGCACCTATCTACATAACCAGCTTTCATCTGAGCAGGCTGTACTGATCACCTTCAAACCATATCACTGGTGTTTGATTGACTTGATGAGTTAACCTGATTTTGGAGGTGGAGGTACTTTAAGATCAGGAAAAAAGATAATTTTAATAGCAAAATTGGCCAGCACACACCTTACCATCTCCCACATTAAAGAAAGTCTCGGTGTAATCAGTGGGTTTCTGTGCCTGAGCAAGTGTCATTAGATGGTGAGAAATCTAGATTTCGGAGTGGCTAGGCCTTTGAAAATTCTCTAACTTTGCACGGAAGGAAATCAAGGCTCTATGTGATTTAAGTGCTATGTCCCACAGCCCTCTACTTCCAGCTCAAGTGCTGATTCTGAGGCTTTGGGGCATCCCCAGATTTGGTGAGGTTCTGTTCTCATAAACTCTCATTCCAAATCTATTCATCACAGCCCAAATAGAAACCTAAATTTCATCACTATTAGTGCTTACATATGTTAGCATCTGTCTCACCCTTTACACTGTGGGATTTTCCATGGAAGGAACTATGTTTACCGAGTTTCACCTGTTCTTTCTCCATCTAGAACATTACCTCCAGTCAAAATGAGTTACACACACACTAAGCCTAGGGCTGGAACCCAAGCCTTTGGACTCTGGATTTTGTGTCTGGACTATACTAGATACTTTTAGCATACACAAAAAAAATCATTTCCCTCTCTAAAGACATTACTTTATTTTGCTTGATGTCCCCTTATTGGCTTCAAAGCACTTTCCAGAACTTTGTGTCATTGGGATTTATAGGAGGAGTCTGGGCCTGGTGATGTCCACTTGAGCAACAATAACTGGAAACATGAACATGACCTGCCAGGTCACATAGATAAATAACACTTTCCTACCCCTGAGTAAAGTCCCTGTTTATCAAGACTGGACCTCACAAACACTACCGATGGACAACTGTAGAGTTTGCATTATGAGTGGATTTTCACAATCTGGAAAGGTTGGATGACTTCCCTGTCCATATGCTTACCTTGTAATTTGTGTTCAGTCACTATAACTTTTTAGAAAGTGTAAAGTATTTAAAATTCTTTCTGACCATTGATACTGTGTGTGCTATTATAAAAGAAGGATTGACCATTTGAGTAGGAAGGGCACAAATGAGTTGGTCTCACTAGGCTGTCCTGTCAGCCTGTTGGCTTGTGAGCAAGACTGAGATTGCCCTAATCCCCATCGCTGTGGGTCCAGGTGAGTGGCTGGTCAGCCTGAGTGCTGTTGATCCACGGCTCAGCCCTGCCAGCTTCTCATTAAGGGCTAAGGCACCCAGGTGTGGTGTTCTAGAGGAATCTTCTCCCCAGAATATAATTAGAGCTTTTCAAAAGGAACTCAGCTTTTTCTTTTGGTTATTTTGGTCAGTACCACCATAATTTCCCCAGAGGTGCAACTTGGAATTTTCTTTGACTTTTTAATTATTAATTTCATATAATATTAGGTAACTTATTGACTTTTTAAGAATTTTCTCCTACTTTTTTAACCCAGGACCAACACTCTTGATCTATTTCCTCAGTCTTGAATTATCTCCTTTATTTCCTATTTTTAGCTAAATTCTCCCTCTTCTTCTAAGTCGAATTTGTCTTACCTCCCCAGTGAAATTTTTGTTATTTTCACATTGAATATCAATATATTTAGTTAGTTAATTGTGACATATGTTTCCCTTTTGGTTTATCATACCTACATTGTCTTGTTATTCATCTTTTACCACTTTCACAGTTAATGATGAGATTTTAATCTATGGAAACATAGGGTTTTGCTTCTCATTCTCCCTTTGTTCCCTACACTGGTGACTATCTTATTCTTGGTAGGTGCCGATTTACACTATTAATTAAATCAAATTTCATAAAACCAACATATGCCTTACTATGTACTGGAATTCACAATGAAAAAAATAATAAATACACTAAAGCCTGGTAAAATAAGGAAAATTGATTCATTAAAAACATTGCGATATTCAGGAAAGCACAGCAAGAAAAGTATGTAGACATTGCTACAGCCATACATAAAAGTAATGGCTAATTTGTGTAGATGGAAAGAGCAAAGAATGGTTTCCTTGGACAAATATAATTTGAATTTGGCCTTTAAGGATAGTAAGAATGAACGAGAATAAGGAATGAGGGAAATTTGAGCATGAGGAGCTGTGTATAAGATCAAGGCAGATGCACCAACATGGCCATATGGAAAAGAGTCATTTATAATTTTTGCTGGATGCAGAAGCTGCGTAGATGGATGGGAAATGATGTTGGAACATGGACAGAGTGAGATGCACAACAGGCACCCAGCTCAGGAGAGCAGAATATGATGTGGGCACTGAGTTACTGCACCCACCCTACCCAGGGGCAAAGCTTCTATGATCAATGAACATTGTGAAATATAGGAAAGATATTAGAATTAGCGTATTCAACTGGCCACACTGATGAAGCCAGACTCAGCAAGGACCTTGAAGAATTAAAGAAAATAGGGGACCTGTTGGTGTGGAGAGGAGTTTTTTCTTTGTCCACAGAAGTTGAACTGGTTCATCAGACTAGATGCCAAAAGATTAGTAATAGTTAAAATAAACTTTTAATATTTGAAGGATTCTAGGTTTACAGCTAAGCTGCAAAGACAGTACAGTTGGTCCCAACAGGCCACTCTCCTCATTTCCCCTCTTGTTAACATGTTTTGTTACTATGGAACCAACATTGGTTTTCAGTACAAAGAAGGAAGCCATAGGTGTACAATAATATTAAATAAATCTTGTGCTTTATTCATATTCTACTCATTTTCCTTCCCCTAATGTTCTTTTTCTCTTCAGGATCCCTTTCAGAAGACCACGTCCTATACATCAGCATTTCTTCTTAAGCTCCTCTGGGCTCTGAGAGTTTCTCAGATTATTTGCAATGGCCTTAGTGGAGTTGAGGAGTACTGATCAGTGTTTAATAGAATATCCTTGGATTTGTGCTTGTCTGATGTTTTTGCTCATGTTACATGTTTTGGGAAAAAAGATTGTAGAGGTAAAGTGCCCTTATCATCATGTCATGTAAGGGGTATAGGATGCCTACATGACTTGTTGCTGATGATGTTAGTTTGGTCACTTGGCTGAGCTGGCATTTGCCAGGTTTCTCTGCTGTAAAGTTACACTACACCCTCTTTCATACCCTGCTCTTTGAGGGCAAGTTCTTAATGCAGTCCATACTCAAGGGAGGAGGGAGTTCCAGCTCCACCTTCCTGAGAGACAGGGTACCTACATAAAGTACTTGGAATTCTCCCACATAGGAGCTTGTCTACCCCTGCCTCCTTATCACCCCCTTCTTTCATCTCTCTTTCTTCTTTCCTTTCTTCTCCCTCCATCCCTTCCACTCATTCTTTCCCTTCCACTCATTTATATTAGTATAGACTCCTAGTTTTATACTTTGGAAAAATCAATCATATCTTGACTCCCCGTCTCCCCAGGAAAACCTAGAAGTAGTATGTAGAGCCCTCAACTACCTTTTATTTAACTTTTAATTTTGAGATAAAAATTTACATGCAGTTATGAGAAGTAATACAGAGTGATCCCATAAGTACTTCACATACTTTTCCCTAATTACAATCAGGAGTTGATGCAACCTTGTTCATATTTCATCAGTGTAATATTTACTTATTTTGGTGTGTTTGTGTATTTACATCTATACAATTTTTTACACAACTAATTTTTGTGACCAACAGTGCAGTCAAAACACAGAATCGTTCCATCACAGGAACCCCTCATACTTACCTTTTATAGTCACAGCAGCCTCACTCTCTCCACCTTTCTTCACCACTGACAACCACTGATCTGTTCTCCATGTCTACAGTTTTGTTATTTCAAGAATGTTATACACATAGAATAATTTTTTATGTAACCTTTTGATACTGGCTTTTTGCATTCACTATAATTCTGTTGAGGTCTATCCAAGTTGTGCAATGTATCAATTGCTCATTTATTTATTTATATTACTAAGTAGTATACTATGATATAGATCTATCAAAGTTTGTTCTATAATTCACCTGTTGAATAATATTTTGATCATTTCCAGTTTGGGTTATTATAACTAAATTTGCTGTTAGCAGCTATAGTTTTTCATATAAATATAAGTTTTTATTGTCTGGGATACAATTTAAGGTATAATTGCTAGATCCTTTCTAGAATGGCTATTCCATTTTATATTTCCAACAGGAATATATGAAACATATTTCCAACAGGAATATATGAAACATATGATTTCTCATTTTTTTAATTTGCATTTCTCTAATGGTTAATGATATTGAATACCTTTTCATATGCTTATTTGCCATCTATATTTCTTCATTTAAAAGGTCATGTCCTTTGCTTATTTCTAATTGGATTATTATTAAAATTCAAAAGTCTGTTTTATGTTCTAGATATAATTCTTTGTCAAATATGTAGTTTACGTGTTTTCTTCTAGTCTATAAGTTTCCTGTTCACCCTCTTAAAAGGGTCTTTTTAAATTAAATTTATTGGGGTGACATTGGATAATAAGATTTTATGTTTCAAGTGTACAATATGATAATAGATCATTTGTATATTGCATTGTGTGTTCATCACCCTGTTTAGCTTCTTTCCATCACCATATATTTAATTTCCTTACTCTCTTCGAACTGCCCCCAAATAATCTTCCTCTATGATAACCACTATACTGTTGTCTATGAGATTCTTGGTTTTTTTTCATTCATTTGTTGCTTTCTGTTTTATATCTCACATATGAGTGAAATCATATGGTTCTTTTTTATTTAATTTATTGGAGTGACATCAGTTAATAAAATCATATAGGTTTCAAGTGTACAATACAATAATGTGCCATATGTATATTGTGTTTTGTGTTCACCACCCAAAGTTAGATTTCCTTTTCACCATATATTTGACCCCTTTTATCCCTATCGACCTCTCCCCCTCCCCTCTTCCCTCTGGTAACAACTAATCCACTGTCTGTGTCAATAAGTCTTTGATTGTTTGTCCTGTTGTTTGTTACTTTTAGTTTTATATTTCACATATGAGTAAAATCATATGAATCTGACATTTTTCTGTCTGACTTATTTTGCTTAGCATGATAATCTCCAAATTGATCCATGTTGTCACAGATGGCAATATTTCATCTTTTCTTATGGCTGAGTAATATTCTATTGTACATATGTACCACATCTTCTTTATCAAGTCATCTATTGAAGGATACTTCAGTTGTTTCTATGTCTTGGCCATCATAAATAATACTACGATAATCTTTGGAGTGCATAAATCTTAACAGATAGATGATCTCAATTTTTTGCTGTACATACCCAGAAGGATTTAATTTTTCAAGAAATCTCCATACTGTTTTCCATGGTGGCTATACCAATTTACATTCCCACCAGCAGTGTATGAGGTTGCTTTCCCCCCAAAACCCTTCCAATATATGTTACTACTTGTCCTGTTGATGATAGACGTTCTAACAGGTGTGAGGTGGTAGTTCATTGTGGTTTTGTTTTGCATTTCCCTAATAGCTAGTGAAATTGAGCATCTTTTTATATGTTGGCCATTTGTATGTCTTCTTGGGAGAAATGTCTACTCAAGTCCCCTATCCATTTTTTAATTGGATTGTTTGCTTTTTGTTATTGTTGAGTTTTATGAATTTTTAAAATATATCTTTGATTTTAGCCCCTTATCAGAAGCATTGTTTGTAAATATATTCTCTCATTCAGTTGATTGCCTTATTGTCTTGTTGATGCTTCCTTTTGCTGTGCAGAAGCTTTTTAGTTTGATCTAGTCCCTTTTTTTTTTTTTTCTAATTTTACTTCCCTTGCCTTTGAGGTCAAATTCATATAATCCTCCCTACATCTAAGGTCCATAAGTTTAGTTCCTATGTTTTCTTCTATGCAGTTTTTGATTCAGGTCTTACATTCAGGTCTTTAATACATTTGGTGTATGGTGACAGATAGGAATCTAGTGGCAGCTGCAGCTTTCCAATTTTCCCAGCACCATTTATTGAAGAAGATTTCTTTTTTCCATTGTATGTTTTTGGCTCCTTTGTCAAAAATTATTTGCCCATATATACTAGGGTTTATTTCTGGGCTCTCAATTCTGCTCCATTGGTCTGTGTGTTTGTTGTTTATCCATGACAATGCTGTTTTGATTATTATCACTTTGTAGTATAATTATAACCTTTTTAGTGTATTGTATTTAACCTGCTAGTATTGTGTTTAAAATGTTTGCATCTGCATTCATCAGAGATATTGGTCAATAGTTATTCTGGTGTGTGTGTTTGTGTTTGTGTTTGTGTTTGTGTGTGTTATTTATAGCAGGTTTTGGTATCAAGATAATTTGGCCTCATAAAGTGAAGAAATATTGCCTTGTCTTAAGTTTGGAAAAGTTTGCAAACAAGTATTAAATCATCTTTGACTGCTTGATAGAATTCACTAGTAAAGCCATCTGGTCCTGGAATTTTAGTTTTTTGGTAGGTTCTTAATGATTGTTGTAATTTCCTTACTACTGATTGGTCCTTTTAAATTTTGCAGTTCCTTGTGATTCAGACTAGGAAGGTTGTATTTTTTCAGAACTTATCCATTTCTTTTAGGTTATTTAATTTTGTGGCATACAGTCTTTCATTGTATTTTTGTATATTTTGGTGCTATCTGTCATAATTTCTTTTTCACTTCTGATTTTGTACATTTGTGGATTATTTTTTCCTTATGAATCTAGACAGAGATTGGTCAATTTTATTCATCTTTTTAAAGAACTAGCTCTTTGTTGCATTAATTCATTCTTTTTAAATTAAATGTATTAGAGTGGCATTCATTAATAAAATTATATAGGTTTCAAGTGTACAATTCTACGATACATCTGTATATTGCATTGTGTGTTCACCACTCAAAGGTGACTCTCCTTCCATCTCCACATATTAGACCCCCTTTATCCTCATCTACCTCCTCCCACCCCTTTCTTCTGGTAACTATTAAACTATTGTCTGTGTCTACGAATCTCTATTTGTCATATGTGTCTGCTGCTTTCAGTTTTATATCCCGTATATGAGTGAAATCATATGATTTTCAACTTTTTCTAACTTATTTCATTTAGCATAATAATCTCAAGATGTTTTTTTGTTGCTGTTGTTCTAAATTTTATTTAATTCTGCTCTACTTTTTATCATTTCTTTCCTTCTGAAGACTTTGGACTTCACTTCTTTTTCTAGCTTTTTAAAGATGTAAGGTCGTTTATTGAGATTATTCTTATTTCTTGAGATAAGTCTGTAATGATATGAACTGTCCTCTTATTACCACTTTACTGTATCTCAAAAGTTTAGATATGTTGTACTTCCATACTCATTTGTTTCTATGTATCTCTTGATCTTTCCTTTTATTTTTATAACCCAGTCATTTTTTAGTAGCATGTTGTTTAATCTCCACATGTTTGTTAGGTTTCCTACTTTTGTTTTTTGCAATTGATCTCCAGTTTCAAAGCATTGTGGTCAGAGAATATGCTTGATATGATTTCAGTCTTCTTAAATTTGTTGAGGCTAATTTTATGTCCCAACATATGGTCCATCCTTGAGAATTTTCCATGTGCACTAGAGAAGCATGTGTATTTGGTGTTTTGGAGATGAAAGGCTTTGTAAATGTCAATTATGTCCATTTGGTCTAATATGTCATTTTAGATTTATATTTCCTTATCAATCTTCTTTTTGGATGACCTATCCATAGCTGACCGTGGGGCATTTAAGTCCCCTACTATAATTGTGTGTTTGTCAGTTTCTCCCTTTAGTTCTGTTAGTAGTTCCTTTATATATTTTGGTGCTCCCTGATTGGGAACATACATATTGATAAGTGTTAGGTCTTCTTGCTGTATTGCCCCTTTTATCGTTATGTGGTGTCCATTTTGTCTCTTGTTATCTTTATTATCTTGAAGTCTATTTCTTCTGATATAAGTGTGGCTACACCCGCTTTCTCTGAATACTATTTGGAGCATCATTTTCCACCTTTTCATTTGAGTTTATATTTGTCCTTGCTGCTGAGATGTGTCTCTTGAAGGCCTCATAGAATTGGGTTTTATTTTTTGATCCAATCTGCTGCTCTGTGCCTTTTTATTGATAATTTCAGTCTGTGTACTTTCAGGGTTAATTATTGTTATATAAGATTTTTCTATAGCTATATTATATTTAGTTCTCTGATAGCTTGGTCTCTCTATTGTTTCTTTGTCCTTGTGTGTTTTTCTATTATTTTAATTTGGTGGTGTTCTGTGATTTTTCCTCTGTTCCATCTTTTTTTAGGCTATGTACTCCAGTTCCAGATTCTTTTTGTTTGTGTAGTTACCAAAAAATTTATGTAAATGAAAGTTTTGCATATATAGTAGTCCTTATTCTGCTGTGTGTGCCTTGTCTCCATTTCCCTTTGTGTTTTCAGACATTTATCCCATCCTCTTTACTGTTTTTGTTGCCCCAAATTATATCTATTTATGTTGTGAGTTCATCTCTGAGTTGCAGTAGCTATTGTCTCCTTCTCATTTTAAAATGTGTTTACCTCCTTTAACCAATATGTAATATTTAAGTTTATAATGCTCTATTTTAAATACAAATTGCAATTTTTCTGTTTCTGTTTGTCATCTTGCTCATAGTTTTGTATCTTTTGGTCCTCATGTTTTTTTGGTAGAATGACCCCCTTTAGTATTTCCTGTAATGCAGCTTTGTGGTAGAAAATTCCCTCAACTTCTGTATGTCTGAAAAGGTCTTTATTTCTCTTTCATATCTAAAGGATAACTTTGCTGGATATATTATTTTTTTGCTGGTAATCTCTCTCTTTTAATAGTTTGAATATTTGATTCCACTCCTTCCTAGCTTGGAGAGTTTCTGCTTAAAAGTTCGATGATAATCTAATGGATTTTCTTTTATTGGTTATCATATTCTTTTCCCTGGCTGTCTCGAGAATTCTTTTTTGTCATTAATTTATGACAGTTTTAATATACCTTGTTTGGAGAAGAACTTTTTTTGGGTTGTGATAATTAGGTGTCTGTTTGCTTCTTGGGTTTGAGGATCCAGTTTTTTCTATAGGTGTGGGAAATTTTCATGGACTCTTTGTTTAACTAGACTCTTCGTTCTCTTCTCCCTCTTTTTTCCTTCTGATATGCCCATTATTCTTGTGTTGCACATTATGATGGTGTCAGATATTTCTCGTGGAGTGCTTCCCTTTTATTATTTTCACTGTCAAGCCTCTCTCTTCCATATGTATCATTTTCAGATTTCTGCCTTTGATACCTCTAATTATGTCTCCACCTGGTCAGCTCTATTTTCTAAGCTTGCTATTTCATTCTTCATCTACTTTATTGAGTTGTTCAGCTCCAGAGTTCTACTTGGTACTTTTTTAAAGTTTCAATTTGTTTGGTAAAGTATTACTTTTATTTATTAATTTTATTTCTGATTTTATTAAGCCATCTATCTGAGTTTTCTTGCATCTCACTGAGTTTTTTCAGGACTGTGATCTTGAATTCTATGTCATTTAATAACATTTCTGTATCTTTAAGTTTATTTCCTGAAGATTTTTCATTTTCTTTCTGAGCTTCCTTGTTAGCTTGGTTATTCATAGTATTTAATAGATTATTCTCCACCTAGACATTTATGGGAATGTACTCTGCTAATTTAAAAATCACATTGTGTTGAAGAGTAATGCCTCTTTAGCAGGCTGGTAAGAATTTTTTTCTTTTGTTTTATATTAGTTGGTGCACAAGCCTCCTGCACTGTCCAGGCCTCCTGGATCTCCACTGTGATGCTAAAAATGCCCTTTATTCCCTGGAAATTTGTGTGTATCTTCTGTGGTCCAGTAGCCTTGGTCCCAGGGCTCCACCCCTGTAGGACAATGTGATAAGAGGTGGAGTTCAGAGCCCTTGATATCCTGGTGTTGCCCCAAAAGCAGATGTAGTGTTGTACTACCCGAGGTACCCAAGTATCTTTGCCAGAATCAGCCTGGATGGGTGGGTGCGGGATGGTTTGAGAGAGGCCACAGGCATGTGGTTCTTTTCCTCCCAGTAATGGTGAGGACCATGCTTCAGATTCCCTGACTTTGTGTCTCCACCCGTCACTGGGACCAGCCGCAGGGTGTGTCTGCCATTCAGAAGCTGTATGCTCAGTTCCCAGGCTGCAGACTCCCAGCCCTGTAGCTGGACGCTCACTGCTTCAGATTCTCCTGGGCCTGCTGCTTCTTCTGGGAGGGTGAAGGGAGGCGGCCAGGCTTCATGACTCCATTTTCTACCTGGCAGTGTTGGTTGCTAGAACTCAGAAGTCTCATCGATTTAGTCTGTCTTCACCCTGGCTTCTACCCTGATCACTGGCCAGAATGCTCAGAGTACAGAGAGTGTACACAGAAACCTAATTCTTCATTTCTCCGAGTCCTGCAGGGAGCTCTGGGCTGTGTCCTGAGCACCTGTCTCCACTTCTCTCCTTTTTTTACTCTCTTGCTCACTTGATTCATCCACCTCAAATGGCTCTGATGTGCAGAGCTCTCAGATGTGCTGTGCGTTAGACTGGTAATCTTCCACTGGATTGTATCTGTTTAACCTGTTGTGGTTTCAAAGGGAGAGATAAAGGAGACCCCCACATTGACATGTTTTTGACATCACTTGTTGTATTGTAATTATACTTAATAAAATTGATTAAAATACATACGATTTTAAAACTTGAAATATTTATATGCACAAAAATAAGTTAACTTTTAGAAAACAGTTTACAGATTAAAAAGCACTTTTTTATTGATTTTTAAAATTACAGGAGATACTTAATTTTGAAAATTCTTCTATGCTGAAAAACTGTCTCAGAAAGGTGAAGTGGTCAGTCCATGGCTTATGGTTAAAACCAGACACATTTATGCCTTTGAATTTCAGCATTTCTTTTATTAAACGATACTATCCATTAATCACCTGCCCTTTCTCCTATAATTCCAGATAGTTACATAATTTTAAATTATTTAATCTTATTTTAAATATATTTATTAAAAATAAAAATAGTTACAGGGGTGTACAGAGAGTAAATAATTGTCATTTTCTAAATTTAGTTGATTTCTATAAGACTAGCATATTTCTGACAGAGAGACTTTTCCAGAATTGCAATATCCTATTATGTTATTATTCCAGACATTGAAATCACCACAAAGGAGCATAAAAATTGTCAAGAGTAGAGAGTTGAAACTTGTGTAAAACAAATAAGTTAGTTGGTGTCCGTCTATTGACTGATGCTTGTGTATGACCAAAATGTCATTATATAGAAAAATAAATCATAGATGTTTTGTAAATAATAGCCTTTGTGATCTTGTTAGGAAGTTGGAATATAATTTAAAAGTTCCCTAGAAATGAAAAAAAAATGAATGGATTATTTACCAATTTGCCTAAAATTTAAAATCAGGCGCTATTCATTCTTGTTTAGCAAAAGCAAGCAATTATAAGTTAAATTACCTAGTATGTTATGAACAAAACTGTAAGTATAGCTTACTTTTATTTTTTACTAGTATTTGAACAAAATCTATTTACTATTGGAAAAAAAGACAATGCCCTTTAATGTATTTCTTCTTCTTCATTTTTTTTAATGGTATGCTCAACTCCTCTTCTCAGGAAAGTGACATTGAAGGAAATACCAGATTAGCAAAGGATCTCGTCACTGGCCTTATATTTTAACAGTTATTGGGTAGGCTACACTTCAATATAAAATATATAATTAGAAATAAGAATATTAGCATTTGAAATTTAGAGAGCATTGTTGAAATTGCACATTTTAGGTCATGCATTTGTGGATGTATATTGTTCTAGGAAAGTTTCCCCACCATCTCCATGTTCTCCAACCTTACAGACAAAAAGGTGTATGATACTTTATATCATTCTATTAATTTATATGGCTTCACACAAACTAAAGAGATGCTGTTTAAGAGTTTCCCAAGGCAATAGTGTAAAAGAATATCATTCCCAAACTCTGGCCAGAGATTAATGTTTTATGAACTGCTGAGAGAGAGCCCTCTTCTATACCATCCATGAAGATGATGGAGTGTGAGGGTCCTAGTGGGGAAGCACAAGTTCATAATCATTATCAGAGGTGCAGGAAGAAGGCCCAGCACTGCAAGTTGTCCTGAGGAGGGCGTATTCTGTTTCTGGCCCTTCTTTAAAGGATCTCACTCTCTTTGTGGCAGAATCAATGTTTTCATAACCATTGTCATTGGAGCTCAAGGAAGGTCTCCGATAGAAGCTGTGACTAATGACAGTGTAGCACACTTCTTCAGAACCACTGCCACTCTCATTTTCCTGCCAAGCACAAAGAAGAGAGAAATCAAGGATCCAGACTCATCCATCAAACTTAAACTCAGGGCCACACCACCTTTCTTACTTTCTGATGGTGACCCTACACCTCAGGTATCCAAAAGCATATCTTCAACCCTGACATCTTAGAGACCTTGTTTTAGCAACATGAACTATGCTCTAAGTTACTACTCACTCTGATTTCATGTCACCTCATGTAATGCAAGAGGAAAGGACACTAATACTCCTCTTAATATCTAGAGGCACCAGTTGTTTGCTTTATGTTGCACATATTGAGATAGAATATATGCAACAATCAGAACTTAAGAAATTAAGTTATGTAAACATAAATATTTATAAGATAAAATATGATTAATAAAAATTAGAATTTAAATACATTTATAATTACATAAACCAAGAAATAAAAAATTAAAAATTAAAATACTACATAATAACTAACTCAACAAAATGGTTGTGATGTAGTATGAAAAGGAATAAACATTTTTCATGTTTGTTGATATCTACCATGTTTGTAAATATAAATGCTAACTCATGGACATAAGGATTGGAAAGAATGTGAATAACTAAAAACAACTGATGTTCTATGGTGGTCAGATTATAAATGTGTATTTATTGGACTTCATTTCATTTTTTTTAAATAGTTTTAAAAAATTAAAATAATAGACTTCAGTAGAATTGAGACAAGAACTTTCCAACCATCTAAATAAGTTAAAATGTTTTTAATTTTAATTTATATTTATTTCTGCATTAAAATTACCAAGAATATTTAAATATTTTTAAATATTCGAATTACAAAAGACATTAATAGATGCATTCAGAAATTGCAAGAAAGACATACAGCTATGCTTATATAAAGTCATCTGTATTTTGAGATTTATCAGAAATACATAACATTTTTTATTACCTGATTAGAAGTGAATGAAACTTCTTTATCTGGAAAAGAAAAAGAGAAAGAAAACAACCTAAGAGTGTTGCTCTGTGATGGATGAGGGTGGGGGAAGGTGGAAAGAATAGAATGCAGTGGTTAAACTATCTAAATCATCAAGTACCTGACACTGTCCACACCATTATAGAGGTTTTCAGGACTGAAGGGCAAGACCAAGGGAAAACATTCAAGGGCGCATCAACCATGTTTCTGTGTAAATGATACATACCAAGCCTGATGCATAAAAGTGGATTTTGGAACTGGGTAACAAAATTTCATCCATAAACATGCTATGAAAATAAAGTATGGCAAGTAAAAAGAAATGATTATAACTATAAATTTAAGATATAATTTCTGTAGAAGTATTTTGATATTTTTATTTTTTTATATTAGTTTCAGATGTATGGCGTAGTGGTTGGACATTTATATAATTTACAAAGTGATCTCCTAGTTAGTCTAGTACCCACCTGGCTCCAATACACAGTTATTACAATATTATTGGTGATATTCCCTATGCTCTACTCTACATCTCCATGAATGTTTTGTAACTATTCATTTGTACTTCCTCATCCTTTCATTTTTTTCACCTAGCTCTCAACCTTCCTCCCACCTAGTAATCACCAGTTTGTTCTCTATATCTGTGAGTCTGTTTTCATTTTATTTGTTCACTTATTTTGTTCCTTAGATTCCATATATAAGTGAAATCATGTGGTATTTTTCTTTCTCTGTCTGGCTTATCTTACTCAGCATAATACCCTGTAGGTCCATCCATCCATGTCATTGCAAATGCTAAAACTTTATTTTTAATGGCCAAATAATATTTCATTATATATATATATATATATCATTATATATATATATATCACATTTCTTTATCCAATACTATATTAATGGACAGTAAGGTTGCTTCCACATATCGGTTATTGTAAATAACACTGAACAAAGGGTTACACAGATCTTTACAAATTAGTGTTTTGATTTTCTTTGGATAAATACCCAGAAGTGCAAATACTGGGTCCAAAGGTAGTTCTACTTTAATTTTTTGAGAAAATGTCAAAATATTTTTCCTTAGTGGTCATTACCAATTTGCAATCCCACCAACAATGTATGAGGGTTCCCTTTTCTACACATCCTCACCTACATTTGTTGTTTGATGATTTATCAATAATAGCTATCATGACAGGTGTGAGGTGATATCTCACTGTAGTTTTAATTTGAACTTTTCAATGATAAGTGACCTTGAGTATCTTTTCATATGTTTATTGGTCATCTATATATCTTCTTTAGAGAAATACCTATTCAAGTCTTCTACCCATTTTTTTTTCTGCCTGTTTTTAATTTAATTGAATTGTTTGGGGGTTTTTGGTGTTGAGTTCTTTATAAATTTTAGATATTAACCCTTATCAGACGTATCATAGGCAAATATCTTCTTCCATTCTGCAGGCTGCCTTTTCATTTTGTTGATGATTTTCTTTGCTGGGCAAAAAATTTTAGTTTGATGTAGTCACACTTGTTTATTTTTTCTTTTGATTCCCTTGCCTAAGGAGAGATATCATTAAAAAAATTACTAAGAGCAATGTCAGAGATTTTACTGCCTATGTTTTCTTCTAGAAATTTTATGGTTTGAGGTCTTACATTTAAGTCCTTAATTCATTTTTAATTTATTCTTGTATATCATGTGACAAGGTGGTCATTTTATTTTTTTGCTAGTATCTGTCCAGTTTTTCCAACATATTTATTGAAGGCACTGTATTTACCCCATTGTATATTCTTGCCTCATTTATTATCATAGATTAAATGACCATGTAGATATGATTTGATTTCTCGGCTCTCTATTGTGTTCCATTGACCTATGTGTCTGTTTTTATGCGAGTGCCATGCTGTTTTGATTGCTTTAGACTTGCAGTATGGTTTAATATTGGGTAATGTGATACCTCCAACACCACACACACACACACACACACACACACATACACACATATGTGTGTATGTGTGTGTGTGTGTATATATGTATATATATATATAGAGAGAGAGAGAGAGAGACAGATATAGATATAGATATAGATGATATAGATATATAGAGAGAGGTAATGTCTTTGTCTGGTTTTGGAATTAGGATAATTGTGGCCTTGTAAAATGTATTTGGGAAACTTTCTTGAATTTTTTGGAATAGTTTGAGAAGAATAGCCATTAATTCTTGTTTGATTGTTTGGTAAAATTTACCAATGAAGCTATCCGATCCAGGACTTTTGTTTCATGGAAGTTTTTTGATTACTAATTCAATTTTTTTGGTGGTAATTGGTTGATTCAAATTTTTCTGTTTCTTCTTGGTTCAGTCTTGAAAGATGGCATGTTTTTGGAAATGTCTCTATTTCTTCCAGATTGTCCAATTTGTTGGTGTATAATTGTCATAGCACTTTTATTATAATCCTTTGTATTTCTGTGGAAGCTGTTGTCACTTTTGTTTCATTATTGATTTTATTTGGGTCCTATCACTTTTTTCTTGATGAAAATGGTTAAAGGTTTATCAATTTTATCTTTTCAAAAAAGCAGCTCTTAGTTTCATTAATCTTTTGTATTACTTTTCTGGACTTTATCTCATTTATTTTCCTCTGATCTTAATGATTTCCTTTTTTTCTACTCACTTTTGTTTTTGTTTTCTGTTTGTTTTCCAGTTCTTTTAAGTGTAAGATTAGATTGTTAGAGCTTTGTCTTATTTCTAGAAGTAGGCCTGTATTGCTATGAACTTCCTTCTTAGGACTTTTTTTGCTGTCTCATAGATTTTAAGTCATCATGTTTTCATATTTATTTGTCTCTAGATATTTTTTGATTTCTTCTTTGAACCCAATGTTAACCCATTTACTGTTTAGTATTTAGAATTTTTTTTCTTGTAGTTGATTTCTAGTTTCATACCATTGTGGTCAGAGAAGACACTTGATATGACTTCAACCTTATTAAATTTGTTGAGACTTGTTTTATGGCCTAACATGTGGTTTATCTTGGTAAATGTTTAATGTACACTAAAGAAGAATGTGTGTTCTGCTGCTTTGGGGTTCTGTTGCTGTGATCTAAAAATTTAATTAAATCCATCTAGTCTAGTGTGTTATTTAATACTGCTGTTTCCTTATTGATTTTGTGTCTGGAAGATCCAACTACAATTGAGTGTTAAAGTCCTCTACTATGACTGTATGGCTGTCAATCTCTCCCTTTATGTCAGTCAGTATTTGCTTCATATATTTAGGTGCTCCTGTGTTGGATGCATACATGTTTAGTAGGGTTATGTTCTCTTATTTTATTGATCCATTTATCATTATGTAATATCCTTCTTTGTCTCTTAGTATAGACTTTATTTTAAAGTTTATTTTGTCTGATAAAGTATTGCTACTTCCTATTGTTTTATTTCTATTTGCATAAAATATCTTTTTCTCGTCCCTGTACTTTCAGTCTCTGTGTGTCATTCGATCAGCTGTATGTCTAGGTCTTGTTCTCTTATTCATTCAGCTTCCTTATGTCTTTTTATTATAGCATTTAATGCATTTACATTTAAAGTGATCATTGATAGGTATCTATTTATTGCTATTTTAAAATTCACATTTATAGTTTTACCCCTTTTTCTTCTTAAGGAATTCCCTTTAAGTGTTTGTGTGTGTGTGTGTGTGTGTGTGTGTGTGTGTGTGAGTCGTGTGTTCTCCTGTTGTAGCTAAGATTTGATTACTGTTAGCACATCAGTGGGTGGGATTGACTCTCAGGTTGGCTGGCTGTGAAGACTGGCCACACCCACCGGGTATGAGTTGCTATGTGGAGGCTAGTTCCAAGGAGTGAGATTTGCCCCAGCAGGCTTGTGTACCTGTTGGAATCACTCTTTGTGTGTGCCACTTGTGAGGCTAGTCAGGTGGTGATGTGTTGCGGTCTGATGTCAGCCTTCATGTGTGTTTGTCCCGTGGCCCCTTGGGAAGGGCTTCCATGTAGGTCAAGGTCAGCTGCTGACAACCCGGGGCTACCTGAGAAGAGCTAAAAAGCAATCAACATGTTGTCACTTCCTGTGCTAGATCTGAAGGCAAGTGGAAGAGACTAAATTGAGACCTGAGGCCTGTTTCCATCAGTAGTGGGCCTAGACAGCTTAGTATAAGGTCTAGGGAACTCTCAGGCCTGAGGCTGACTGCCAGCTGCCTGTTAGGCTTAGTTGTTGAGGAGCCTTTGGGTGGAACATGAGTTGGATGATGTGGAGCCCAAAGAGTCACCGGGGTAAGTGAGCAGTTTTTGCTTAGCCAATGAAGATTCAGGTTTCATGTCAGTGCTGAGCCTGTGTCCTCTTGCGAAAGTCTCAGATTGCAGCAAAGCCAGCTGTCACCCTCCTTGAGGCCACAGATCCCTGAAATTTGTTCAAGAGACACTGAAACTCAGGCCAGCACTAGCTTCTCACTACCAAATGTGTCTTCTGAGATGTGTGTATCACTCATAGGCCACACGCTGAGGACTGCTGACTGCTGTCCAATGCATCACCTGCTGAGTTCTCAGGGTGGGGACAGTTGCAAGGCAATGAATCTGCTGTGGGAAATTCATGGACTGGGTGGAATGGGGTCACAGGGAGCCATGGGATGAAGCCGGCCAATCCTACCAGTCAATGCAGATTCAGAATTTGTGTGTCAGGGGCGGGGTCAACACAGGATAAGATGGCACCCAACTGCAAACTGTCCTAGAATAGGATCTGACAAAGGGCCAATGTAGCTGTCCTTCCAGCCCTCGCCCCATTACCACACACATCAGTCTTTTTCTGTATGTCTCTTGAGCCTCCATAGCTGTTGACCCTTTGCCAGAACCCAGAGTGTGTGCCTGGTGAGTGAGTCTGTGCACAGGCACTTTAAGGGAACATCTGAGTTTTCACATTCCTTCTATCTCACCCAAATGATCACTAATTTTTACAGCCAGGTTTATTTGAACTCCTGTTCCTGGCATAGGTACCCTGGACAGGTGAGTCCCAGTGAGGGGCTGGGGCCCCTCACTTCTTCAGAAGGACCTTTTCAGCTTTAATATTCTTCTCAGTGCTCAACCACCATGCACACAGTCAAGGCAGACTGTTTTGCATCTCCATCCTTCCTGCTGGTCTTGATGTTATTTCTTCTTTACCTCTTCAGTTATAAGAAATATGTTCAGTTAGTCTTCAGATGATTCTCAAAGTTTACTGTTTTATAATGTGGTTGTAATTTTAATGTGATCACAGGAGGAGGCAAATCCCACATGTACCTAGCCTGCCATCTTGAGCTTCCTTAAGCAGTATCATTGTGTGTATGTAAATGTCTAATCCAAAATAATATCAAATCTTTTTCCTATTGTCCAGTGTAGAAATTTCTTGCTCCCCAGTGGACAGCCTGCAGTAGGCTGGTGAAAGATGAAAAATTGTTATAGAGATAGGTACTGAAATAATAAGAGTAACTATTTCAAATTAAATATAAATATACAGATTGAAGATGATTACATTTATGACTACTGAAGCAATTTATATGTATGTTAATCTGATATCCACTACTAATATTTTAAATAAACCAATTTGAATGAGGAAGGTCACAGGACACTAAATATAGCAAAAAATCTCAATTTATAAGAGAAACATTGACTGGTTCTGAAATCGACACCCTAAAAAGCTTGATAGTGATTTTTAGCAACATTTTAAAATATATTAAACAAATTAACCAGATTATGTAAAACAACAGTATGTTAATAACTTCTAATAACTCACCATTCTTCACAAATAAAGTCATGTTCATTGCACTGATTTCAAATATAAAATGTCAGGTATATTCATAAAGTCACATATCTTCATATATGTAGTTTTATGCAATAATTTAATTAAACAAATATTTTTTGATTTTAACATTGTTTTGTAATCATGAACTGAGAAAACTATGTACTTAAAATGCAATTCAATTATAACATTAGAGACAGCAGTTTGGAGAACCATATGTCACTATGAATGGCACAAAGAAATCAAAGACTAGTGTTTCTGCTATTGGTGCTTAAGATGTTAAAATATTTAGAAACAAGAACATCTAGTCTCAAAAACCTGGAAAACGCCATTTTTAAGTTAAATGTTAGTTGAATTAATGTCTGAATATACTTCTTATTTGAGGTTAGGGCATTGATTGAAGGAAAGTATATATACACATACACACCTTAGAATCAGAATGAGAACATCTGAGAGAATTTCTGATGACTACGATTAACCCAAATCCCAAACTACAACATATATCTATAGTCAGATGAGCTGCCCTGTCTGGACTCATATAATAAGGGTTTTCCTTCCTTGATTGACAAGGAAAGATCCCGTTTCACTGTCTTTTCCAACTCCTAGACGTTGCCTTCATTCCATCCCCCTCTGTATTCAGTGCCAGCAACATAAGACCCAGTGGCTGTTCACACTTTCTTCTGCTGTGTCACTATGATGGTGTGTCTTCTGTTTCTGTCTTCTCCCTTTTAAGGAATTTTCTTTGCACTGTGCTCACCTGGACAATCCAGGATGCTCTCCTCACCTTAAGATTCTTAATTTAGTCATATTTGCAAAGCCCCCTTTGTCAAAGTTTAAAAAGCAGATTCAAACTTAAATATCTTTTGGGTTCTTTATTATGTCTTCAACGCAATAATTCCTGTTATTAAAAAAATAACTAAAGATTTAGGACTATAAGAATATTAAAGTAGATGTATTAATGTAGCCTATTATCTTTTTTGCACTATCCAATTGAATGACAAACAAACAAACAAACAAAAATTTCTTATTCCGGGTCCATGAGATAACACATTGATGAGCATCATATTGTATTCTAAAATGCCAATCTAAATTACTGTTCATTATTTGGTAAATCTGGAAACCTTCTCATGATTTGTAAGGCATTAGTAGCCCACGATGTCTTCTATGTACCTTAACTCAATAACTGCGACTGAACTGCAAAAAATGATATCAAGAATGGTTGAAAACAACAAACTCCCCAAAATATGAGAATCTGCTCTTACTCTGGTTTGGTTTAGAGGTAAAAAGAATCCCATCTGAATCAAAATATGAGACACAAGTAGTCCATATTACATATAAAAAAAAGGTTTATTAAGAAAGTTCCAGTCAAGATGGTAGAGTAGGTGACACTGTGCTCTTCTCCCCTCATGATCACATTACAACTAAACTACAGAACAGCAATCACTGGGAGTTACTTGAAGTCTAGCTGAACAGAAGTCCTAGAACTTGGGTCACACAGAAGAGGCCACTTTGAGATTGGTAGGAGAGACAGAAATGTGGAACAGGCTAGTTCCACAACCACACAGAGCAGTTGAGAATCAAGAGGAAATCTCGGCTATGAACCACCCCACCCCTCTCCAAAAGAACAAAGGATCTGGCCACACACAAGGCTGCACAGGCCAGGGTTCCAGTGCTGGGAAGAGAAGTCCTCATAGCTTCTGGTGAAAACCAAGAGAGATTGTGGCTGAGTAAAATGGAAGTGCGAAAAACTCACTCACTCTTAGTTCCAGTGCTGAGAAAGTAGCTCAAAGGTGCCACGGACATACAGGGAGGAACTGAGTTGTCCAGCTTCAGAGTGAGAGATGGAGGGGTAGCTTTTTCCCAGACAGAAGTGCTAGCAGAAGCCATTGTCCTTTTGTTGAGCCCTGCCACCTCCCAGTGTGCAGACTGAGGTGGCTGCCATATCTGAGTCTCTATCAACCTGACTGACACAGGTCTCCTCAGACTGGTGATTCCCTGAGGGTCTACCCGATCCAGCTTGCATGCCTACCCAAGCCACTTCCTCCATGTGAATGACCTGTCTTGGTTCATGCTGTAAATTTTCCTAAAGTTTCTCTCAAAGTTTTTGCAAAACCCAAACAAGCAACATTGGACCTCAGTGTACTATACCTCTTGTTAAGCAGCCCAGACTAGCAGAACCTGGCTTTGGTTTGTGGCTGAACCTATTTAAGCACTCCTAAGTCCAGCATGGGTAGTAGCCATTGGAGAATGGTTTGATGACTCTTGCCAAGTGGCCTTAAGCAGGACATAGGCTATGGCTAAACTTGACCTGTAAGGGACCCCCTGTCTGGAGGCCCAGGGCCAACATGAACAGTGGCTGACTCCTTACCAAGCTGGAGCGTGACCCAGGCCTGTATCCAGGGACAAGATACCCAAAGAGCAGACTGGGAAGGTAAAAGAGCCCTGCTAAAGTAAATCTTACTTCATAGGGTCAACCTTATGAACTGAACAGTTTTCACAACCAGTCAGTCTGAGGTTTGATCCCTCCCACTGACATGCAAACAGCAAAGCTCAACTACAGCTGGAGGGCACACACAACCCACACATGGGACATACCCTGAGCACCCAACTCATGTGACCAGGGAAGACTGTGCCACTGGGCCCCGACAAACATCTACTACATTAAGCCACTGTATTAAGACTGGAGGACATAGCAGCCCTATCCAGTACATAGAAACAAATTAGGGAGGCAGCCAAAATGGGGAAACAATGAAACATGTCCCAATTCAAGAAGAGAACAAAGCTCCAGAAAAAGAACTCAACAAAATAAAGGCAGGCAATTTACCAGATGTGGAGTTCAAAACACTTGTTATAAAGATGCTCAATGAACTGAGGGAAAAAGTAGAGCTGAGTGAGAACTTTAGCAAAGAGATAGAAAACATAAAAAAAGACATAGAAAACTTAAAAAAGAATCAGTCAGAAGTGAAGACTACAATAACCGAAATGAAGAATACCTTATGAGAAATTAACAGTAGATCAGATAAGGAGGATTGAATCAGTGATTTAGAAAATAAAGTAGCAGTCATCACCTAATTAGAAAATCAACCAGAAAAAAATAATCTAAAAAAAAAAAGAATTTTAAGAGACTTGTGAGACAACATCAAGTATATCATTATTTACATAATAGGGGTACCAGAGGGAGAAGAGAGAGTGCAAGGATTAAAAGCCTATTTCAAGGAATAATGACTGACAACTTCCCTAACCTGGCAAAGGAAATAGACATACAAGCCCAGGAAGGATAGAGAATCCAAACAAGATGAACTCAAAGAGACCCACATCAAGATACATCATCATTAAAATGTCAAAAGTTAAAGACCCAGAATCTCAAAAGCAGCAAGAGGAAAAAAATTTAGTTACTTACAAGGGAGCTCCCATAAGACTGTCAGTTGGTTTCTCAACAGAAACTTTGTAGACTAGAATAGACTGGCAGAAATATTCAAAGTGGTAAAAAGCAAAGACCTATAACCAAGATTACTCTGCCCAGCAAGACTATCATTTAGAATTGAAGGACAAATAGAGTTTACCAGACAAGAAAAAGCTAAAGTAGTTCACCACTATTACAAAAAAAAATGTTATAGAGACTTCTTTTAATATGAAGAAGAAAGATAAAAAAAATATGAATAATAAAATGGTAATATCTACATATCTATCAAGAAGTACTTTTAATGTAAATGGACAAGTGCTCCAATCAAAAAATAGGGTGACTGAGTGGATAAGAAAACAAGACCCTTACATGTGCTACTTATATGAGACTCACTTTAGTTTGAAAGGCAAACACAGACTGAAAGCAAAGAGATAGAAAAAATGTTTCACGTAAATGGAAACAAGAAAATGGGGTATCAATATTTATATCAACCAAAGTAGACTTTAAAACAAAGGCTATGTGAAGGACCTATATAATGAAAACTATAAGACCCTATTAAAGAAATCAAAGAAGATACAAAGAAATGGATAGATATTCTGTGTTCTTAGACTGGAAGAATCAACATAGTTAAAATGACCATATTACCTCAAGCATTATACAGATTTAATGCAATCCCCATCAAAATCTCACTGGCAATTTTTTGAAGAAATAGAACAAAAAATCATCAGATTTGTATGGAAGCACAAAAGACCCCAAATTGCCAAAGTCATCCTAGGAAAAAACAACGAGACTGGAAGCATCACTCTGCCCAACTTGAAATTATATTACAAAGTGATGGTAAACAAAATGGCATGGTATTGGCAGCAAAACAGACACAATGACCAGTGGAACAGAATCAAGAGTCCTGAATAAACCTATATTATATGGGTGAATAATTTTCTACAAAAAAGCCAAAAACATACATTGGAGAAAGGAAAGTCTCTTCAATAAATGGTGCTGGGAAAATTGGAAAGCAACCTGCAAAAGAATGAAACTAGACTGTTGTCTATCACCACACACCAAAATTAACTCAAAATGGATTAAGGACCTGAGTATAAGACCTGAAATAATAAAATGCATAGAAGAAAACATAGGAACTAAACTCAAGGCCGTTGGACTTAAAGAGGATTTTATGAATTTGACCTCAAAGGCAAGGGGCGTAAAAGCAAAAATAAATGAATGGGACTACATCAAACTAAAAAGTTTCTGCTCAGCAAAAGAATTCATTAACAAGGTAAAGAGACAATCATCTGAATGAGAAAATACATTTTCAAGCAACACCTCGGATAAGGGCCTAATATCCAAAATATACAAAGAACTCATATGGCTCAATAACAACAATGAAAACAATGATCCAATCAAAAATGGGTGGAGGACCTGAACAGACACTTCTACCTAGAGGACATACAAATGGCCAACAAATATATGAAAAGATACTCAACATAACTAGCTATTAGGGTAATGTAAATCAAAACCACAATGAGATATCATTTCACACCTTTTAGAATAGCTATAATCAACAGGTCAAGTAATAACAAATGTTGGAGAGAATACAGAGAAGAAGGAATCCTCATACACTGCTGGTGGAACTGCAAATTGGTACAGTCTCTATGGAAAACAGTATAGAGGTTCTTCACAAAACTAAGAATTGATTTGCCATATGATCCAGCAATCCCTCTACTAGATATTTACCCCAAAGACTTGAAAACCCATATCCGAAAAAGATATTTGCACACTGATGTTCATAGTAGCATTATTCACAGCGGCCAGGGCATGGAAACAGCCAAAGTTTCCTATGATAGATGGTTTGATAAAGAAGCTGTGGTACATATATACAATGGAATATTACTCAGCCATAAGAAGATATGAAATACTGCTATTTGCAGCAACCCAGATGGACCTCGAGATAATCATGCTAAGTAAAATAAGCCAGACAGAAAAAGTTGAAAATCACATGATATCACTTATATGTGAGATATAAAACTAAAAGCCAAATGAACAGGACAAACAAACAGAGACTCATGGACATGGACGATAGACTACTGGTTATAAGAGAGCAGGAGGAGGGGGGATGTAAATGAGTTAAAGGGAGTCAAATATGTGGTGACAGAAGGAAATCTAACTATAGGAGGTGAACACACAGTGTAAATATATATACGCCTTACTGTTAAAGTTTACAGCTGAAACATTGGATTTTTTTTAACCAATGTCACCACAAAAAAAAAAAAAATAAATCATAAAAATAAAATAACATAACATAAAATGTCATCTGTTTAAAAAGAAGTAAATAAAACAAAGGCTATAACAAGAGACCAAAAAAAGGACCAGTAATTCTACTTCGAAACCTAAAATACTACTTCGAAGGAACACATGAATTAATGTTTTTTGCAGCATTCTTTACAATAGACAAGATATGAAGGCAACCTAACCTGGTTGTTCATCAAAAGGTGAATAGATAAAAAAGAGGTAGTACATATATACAATGGGATATTACTCAACTATAAAAAAGAATGAAATTTTGCCATCTGAAACAACAGAGAACTAACTGATGTTTGTCAGATGGAACGAGTGTTAGAGGGTGGGTAAATTAGGGGAAGAGTTTAAGAAGAACAAATTGGTAGTTACAAAATAGTCACAGGGATGCAAGTTTGGCATAAGAAATATAGTCAATAATATTGTAATAACTATGTAGTGTCAGATGGGTACTAGATTTATCTGGGGTGATAACTTTGTAAGCTATATAAACGTGCAATCATTATGTTACACACCTGAAACTAATATAATATTGTTTGCCAAATGTCATTGAATAATAAAAAATTTATTGAAAAATATATGAATAATAAAATGGTAATAACTACATATCTATCAATAATTACTTTGAATGTGAATGGATTAAATGCTCCAATCAAAAGATATGGTGGCTGAATGAATAAGAAAACAAGGTCCTTACATGTGCTGCCTACAAGAGATTCACTTCACTTTGTGTATAAAGACATACACAAAATGCAGGTTAGGGTATGAAAAAATATTTCATGAAAATGGAAATTTAAAAAAAGGCTGGGGTGGCAATACTTGTTTCAGACAAAATAGACTTTAAAACAAAGGCTATAACAAAAGACAACAAAGGACCCAATAATCCCACTTTTGCATATTATTTACTTTGAAAAGACATGGGCATCCATATGTTCATTGCAGCATTATTTACAATTACCAAGATATGGAGGCAACCTGGATGTCCATCAACTGATGAATGGATAAAGAGAGGTGGTACATATATACAATGGAATATAACTCGGCCATAAAAAAGAAAAAAAAATTTGTCACTTGCAATAACAGATGGACCTAGAGGGTATTGTGCTAAGTGGAGTAAGTCAGATAGAAAAAGATAAATACCATGTGATTTCACTTATATGCTGAATCTAGGGAACAAAAGAAACAAACAAAACAACAAACTCACATATACAGAGGACAGAGTGGTGACTGCCAAAGGGGAGGGGAGTTGGGGGGCTGGGTGAAAAAGGTGAGGAGATGAAGAAGTATAATTTAGTAGTTTTAAAATAGTCGTGGAGATATGAAATACAGCACAGGGAATATAGTCAATAATGTTGTAATAACTGTATTATGTCAGATGTGTACTGGATTTATCAAAGCTACCACTTTATAAGGTATATAATATCTAATCACTATGTTATACACCTGAAGCTAATATAATGTTATATGTCAATTATAATTGAAAAATAAAAATTTATTTAAAAAATGAAAAAAAAATACACAGAATGATTTATTCACATTTACCTGTGGTTACCTGAATGGAAGATGCAGACTAAAAGATGGCTCCAACAGACCATTATGAAAAGAATCAAGACTGTTAAATCTGGTCTGTGATCTGATCACTTCTGGAGTACATAAACAGAGAACATGATACAATCATGACTTCATATTTGTGATTCAAGAGCTAGGCATTGTGCTAATGAATAGATATTGATTTTTCTAAATGTTATTTTTACTACCACAATTTAAAGTTCTAGTATTTTTTTTAATTTTAAAACCATTTTCCATATGAAAAAAACAAAATTTAAAGAATATAAGTAACTTGTGTCAAAGTTTATATATATGGCAAATAACTTTGATAAAATCCACAAAGCAGAAATAACACAAATGGTGATAATAATGCAACAAATTTAGAACTTAATATTAAAAATTAAAGCAATATTTGAAATTAAAAACTACTCATATCTAAGAAAAAATACAAAGTAAAGCAAAAAAACCACACAAGTTACAATATTATTTAGAGGAAAAGTTACATTCTTGTACCAATTCATGGCTGAAACTGACACTCCATAAAATGAGCTAGCCTTATGTTTATTCTCTTCTATAGGCTTTAAAACTACAACATATTTTTTTTTATTTACTTGTTTTCTGTTTTTATTTTCTGATTTTATTGAAATATAATAAACAATTAGTCGCTTATGTATTTACATTGTACAATTCGATGAGTTTTTCTTTCAATTATAGTTGACATACAATAATATACCAGTTTCAATTGCATAGCATAGTGATCAGAGATCCACATAACTCGCAAAGCAATCACTCCACTAAATCTAGTACCCTTCTTCCCCATTACATATTTATGACAACATTATTAACCATCTTCCCCATGATACACTCTACATCTCCATGTCTATTCTGCAACTATCCAATTGTACCTCTTAATCACTTTGCCCTTTTTTTGCCATTCCCTCCAACCCCCTTCCATCTAGTAGCCCTCAAAATATTCTCTTATCTATGAGTTTATTTCCATTTTTTTGTTGTTGTTGATTTTGTTCTTTATATTTCACGTATCCATGAAATCATGTGATATTTGTCTTTCTCTATCTGACCAATTTCATTCAGTGCAATACCCTCTAGGTCCATAGAGCAATATCTTTTTCCATCCCCTTTCCTTTAGTCTGTGTGTATCTTTTAATCTGATGTGAGCCTCTTATAACAGCACATGTGGGGGTCTTGATTTCTTTTTTTTTCTTTTGATTAAGTTTATTAGGGTAAGTTTGGTTGATACAATTATATAATTTTCATTATAATTTAATATCTGTACATTTTACTGTGTGTTTACCACCCAAAGTCCAGTTTCCTTCAGCTACCACATATTTGATCCCCTTTACCAACTTCACTCTCCCCCTAACTTCCTATATTTGACCCCCTTTAACCATATACCTACCACCTCCTTCACACTCTACTCTTTGGTAACCACTAATCTATAGTCCATGTCCATGAGTCCCTGTTTGTCTGTCCTGTTCATTTGTTGCTTTTAGATTTATATCCCACATATAAGTGATATCATGTGATTTTCAACTTTTTCTGTCTGGCTTATTTTTTGATTGGATCATTTGGGTTTTTTGTTGTTGTTGTTGTTGTTGTTGAGTTGTATGAGTTCTTTGTATATTATGGATATTAGGACCTTTGGCAGGTGACTTTCCAGTTTCCCAGCACCTTTATGGAAAAGGCTTTCCTTTCTCCACTGTATGTTTTGGGTTTTGTTGAAAATTATTTGCCCATATAAATATAGGTTTATTTCTGGACTATTGATTCTGTTCTACTGGTCTATCTGTCTGTTTTGCTGCCAATAGCATACCACTTTGATTACTGTCACTTTGCAGTGTAATTTGAAGTCGGGCAGAGTGATGCCTCCATCCTCGTTCTTCTTTCTCAAAATGGTTTTGGTAATTTGGGTCTTTTGTGATTCCATACAAATCTGATGATTTTTTGTTCTATTTAAAAAATGCTGATGGGATTTTGATTGGGATTGCACTAAATCTGTATAATGTTTTAGGTAATATGGTCATTTTAACTATGTCGATTTTTCTAATCCAAAAACATAAAACATCTTTCTATTTCTTTGTATCTTCTTCGATTTCTTTAATAAGGTCTTATAGTTTCCATTATATAGATCCTTCATGTTTCATTAAATTTATTCCTAGATATTTTATTCTTTTTATTGCAGTTGTTATAAAAGAAATCATCTTTTCCACTTCTTTTTTTTAACACTTCATTATTAGAGTATAGGGATGCTATAGATTTTTGAATGTTGATTTTGTATCCAGAAACTTTACTGTATTTGCTTATTTTTTCTAGTAGTGTTCTTGTGGAGTCTTTAGAGTTTTCTAGATAGAGAATCATGTCATCCACAAATAGTCACAGTTTGACTTCTTCATTTTCTATTTGGATGCCTTTTATATCTTTCTCTTATCTGACTGTACTCTTTAGGACCTCCAATGTTATATTGAATAACAGTGGCAATAGTGTACAGCATTGCCTTGTTCCTGATCTTGGAGGGTTTTTAGTGTTTCACCATGCAGTATAATTTGGGCTAATGGTTTGTCATATATAACTTTTATTATGTTAAGTGTTTTGATCATAAATGGATGCTTTACCTTGTTGATGGCTTTTTCTGCATCTATCAATATGATCATATGACTCTTATTTTTTGTTTATGTGGTATAGCACATTAATCAATTTGTGTATGATGAACCATCCTTGTGCCTCTGGGATGAAGCCCACTTAATTGTGTATAATCTTTTTAACATGTTGCTGTATTCGGTTCACTAGTATCTCATTTAGGATTTTTGCATGTGTGTTCATGAGAGATATTGGTCTGTAGTTCTTTTGTGTCATGTTTACCAGGTTTTGGTTATCAGAGTAATATTGGTCTCATAAAATCAGTTGGGAAGTATTGTTTCCTCTTTGATTTTTTGGAAGAGTTTGAGGAGAATGGGTATTAAGTCTTTGAATGTTTGGTAGAATTCACTGGTAAAGCCATCTGGTTCTGGACTTGGACTTTTTGGTAGGTTTTTGATGATTGTTTCCATTTCCATACTGCTGATAGGTCTGTTTAAATTTTCTAAGTCTTGATTCAGGCTAGGAAGTTTGTACGTTTTTAAGTACTTGTCCATTTCTTCTAGGTTATTAAATTTGGTGTTATATACTTTTTCATAGTATTCTTATATGATCCTTTGTATTTCTCTGATATCAGTCGTAATTTCCCTCTTTCATCCATGATTTTATTTATTTGTGTCCTTTCTCTTTTTTCTTGAGTGAGTCTAGCCAGATGTTTGTCAATTTTATTAACCTTTTTATAGAATCAGCTCTTTGTTGCAATTATTTTTTCTATTGTTTTTTCTCCTATTTTCAATTTCATTTATTTCTGCTCTAATATTGATGATTTCTTCTGCAGACTTTAGGCTTCATTTGTTCTTCCTTTTCTAATTTTTAAAAATGAAGCATTAGGTTGTTTTTAGAAATAGGCCTGTAATGATATGAACTTTTCTCTTATGACTGTTTTTGCCTTGCCCCAAAAGTTTTAATATGTTGTACTGTCATTATCATTCATTTCTACGCATCTCTTCATCTCTCTTTTTATTTCTTTCTTAACCCAGTTATTATTCAGTACCATGCTGTTCAATCTCCATGTATTTGTAGTTCTTCCCACTTTCTTTTTAGTTAATCTCTAGCTTCAAAGTATTATGATCAAAAATTATAGTTGGTCTAATTTCAACTATATTTGTTGAGACTATCTCTGTGTCCCAGTATGTGGTCAATACTTGAGAATGTTTCTTAAGCAGCTGTTTTGGGATGGAAGGCTCTGTAAATGTCAATCATGTCCAGATGGTGTAATGTGTTGTTTAAGGATGTTATGTCCTTATTGATTTTATGTTTGGATGATCTGTCTATATCTGACAGTGGAGAATTTAGGTCCCCTACTATGATAGTGTTTTCATCTGTTTCTCCCTTTAGTCCTGTAAGTAATAGCTTTATATATCTCTGAACTTTCTGATTGGGAGCATAGACATTAATAAGTGTTATATCTTCTTGGTGCATGATTCCCTTTATCATTATGAAGTGTCCCTCAGTATTTTTACCTTATTTATTTTGAAGTCTATTTCATCCAATATTAGTACAGCTACATCCGCTTTTCTCTGAATGCCTTTTGCTTGAAATATCATTTTCTATCCTCTCACTTTGAGTCTATATTTGTCTTTGGAGCTGAGACGTATCTCCTGGAGGCAGCATATGGTTGGGTTTTGTATTTTGATCTATTCTGCAACTCTGTTCCTTTTTATTGGTGAGTTTGGTTCCATTTACATTTAGGGTGATTATTGAAATATGAGGTCTTCTTTTAGCCATTTTACCTTTTGCTTTCTGGTAACTCAGTATTTCCATTGCTTCCTTGTCCCTGTGTTTCTATTTTATTTATTCTGGATGGCTTTTGTGGGTTTTACCTCTGGTTCTTCTTGTTTCATGTTATATACTTCAGTTCTGAATCTTCTTTATGTAGTTACCATTACGAATATGTAAAGGGTATATATAATTTTCTTCTGCATGTGCCTTATCTACATTCCCCTTTGTGAATTTGAGTCTGAATCCTTCCCTTTTTTATCATTGTTGTCTCAATTTGTCCCTATGTATGCTGAACATTCATTACTATCTTGCTATAGCAATTCTCTTCTTATTATTTAAGCTTATAATGCCCTTGTAATGTAAAGATTGTACGTACTCCTCTGCTTCTATTTGCCTGATAGTCACTTTACTTCTAATCATGTTTTTGTTTTGTTTCGTTTTGTTTTTGTCATTTATTTTAGGTGAGCTGACCCCTTTCAGTATTTCCTGTAGCACAAACCTCGTAGTGGAGAATTCCCTCAATTTTTTTTATGTCTGGAAAGGTCTTTATTTCTTCTTCATATCTAAAGGAGAGCTTAGGTGGATATATTATTCTAGGCTGGTAGTTCCTTTCACTTAATAATTTAAATATTTGATTCCATTCCTTTCTGACTTGTAAGGTTTGCACTGAGAAGTCTGAGGATATTCTAATGGATTTTCTTTTATAAGTTACTGTTTTATTCTCTCTGGCTGCCCTGAGAATTCTTTCTTTATTGTTGATTTTTTATAATTTTAATACAATGTGTCTTGGTGAAGGCCTTTTTGGATCGAGATAATTGGGTGTTCTGTTGAATTCTTGTGTTCCAAGCTCCAGCTCATTCCTTGGATTTGGAAAATCCTTGTCCATTATTTGTCTGAAAATGCTTTCTAGTTCCTGCTCCTTTTTCTCTTTTGATATTGCCCATTATTCTTGTGTTTATGGCATCAGCTAGTTCTTGTATTTCTCCTTCATTATTTTTTATTATTCAGTTTCTCTTTTCTTTCTTCTGATTTATTTCTAGATTTCTGTCTTCGATATCATTGATCCTTTCCTCCATTTGGTCAACTCTATTTTCCAAGCCTGCTATTTCATTTTTCAACTCTTGCAGTGTGTTCTTCATCTCCAAAAGTTCTATTTGATTCTATTTGAGGATTTTCAATCTCCTTGCTAAAGAACTCATTTTTCTCATCTAATTGTTTTTCAGTTTTTGAAATTGTTGATATAAATTGTTTTGGACCTCATTGAGTTTTTTCAGAAGCACCATCCTGAATTCTCTGTCATTTAAGTCACATATTTCTATGTCAGTAAGCTTATTTTCTGGAGATTTTTCTCTTTTGTTCTGAGCTGCCTTGTCACTTTGGTTGTTCATGTTATTTAATGTACTATTTTTTCACCTAGGCATTAATGGAAATGTATTCTGCTTTTTTTCCAGAAAGAAGATTTATTATATAAAGATGTCTCTTTAGCCCGCTTCAAAGATGATGCTTTTCTTTCGGTTTCCAATTGGTGGCATCTAAGCATCTTAGATTCCTGCTTTTTTAAAAAGCCTTAAAAATGCCTTTTCATGTTCTGATAGATATTTAATCATGCTCGCTACCCTCAGATTTAGTTCCTGTCAGTGTGAGCAACAGTTTCATTAGCATTTGCTAAGATTCCCCTGATACTGTGTGGTGTTCAGTCTCAGAGGATATGGGGGGAGGGGCCCTCTGATTTGGGGGTTTTGGGCTGCAGTCCAGCCTCAGTTTTGCAATCACAGCTGGTAAAAATCTGCCATCCCACTTCTCTTCCTTTTGCCCTGATGTATGGGCCTGCCTCTGGTTACAGGGAGCTCACAGCTTTCCCAGGCAGGGCTGTTCAGGGAACTCATTGTTCCTTCTCCCCTCCCACTCCTCCTACAGGGAGTTCCAGTGGCCGCGAGAAGCATCTTCTTTTTTTCTCCCAGTCCACTGTCCAACACCTGGGGTTCTGACCTGTGGTAGCTCTTATGAACATATTCTATGCTCAGACATGCTGGTGTGCAGTTTAAGTGTTTTTTATTGAGTTTTAGATGTTCAGCTTATTGTTGTTTCAAGGGGAGAGATCCAGGGACATCTCTAACTCTGCCATGTTTCCAAAGATCCCCAAGGTCTTGTGTTCTTAATTCTTTTCAGCCCTTAATTCTTTTCCATTTGAGGTACTTGTTAATAGGAATGTAGTTATTACTAGCCTTCATTCATGTTTTTGATACCTGTTTTTCTTAAAGAAGACACTCTATCATTTCCTGTAATACTAGCTTGTTGTTGATAAATTCCCTTAGCTTATTTTTGTCTGGAGGCTCTTTATCTGTCCTTCTACTCTAAATCATAACTTTACTGGATAAAGTATTCTCGGTTGTCGATCCTGGGTTTTCATCACATTGTATATTTTGTGTCAAGGCCTTCTGTCCTGAATGATTTCTTTTGAGAAATCAGCTGTCAGTCTTATGGGAGCTTCCTTGTAGGTAATTAACTGCTTTTCTCTTGCCGCTTTTAAGATTCTCTCTGTATTTAACCTTTGGCATTTTAATTATGTGTCTTGGTGTTGACCTCTTTGGGTTCCTGTTTTTTGGGACTCTCTGAGCTTCCTGGGATTTTATGTCTGTTTCCTTCACCAGTTTAAAGAAGTTTTCTATCATCATTTCTTCAAATAGTTCTTCAACTTCTTGTTTTCCTTCTGTACCACTATGACATGGATATTTTTACATTTGATTATATCCCATAGGCTCCTTAAATTATTATTATAGTCTTGGCTTCTTTTTTCTTTCCATTCTGATTGAGTGTCATTGGCTTCCCCATCCTCTATATTGGTGATTCAATCTTCTTCTTTATCCACTCTGTTGAGTCTCTCTAATACACTCTTCATCTCAGATAATGTATTGTTCAATTCTGAATGGTTCTCTTTTATAATTTCCATTTTCATTTTTATGTTTTTTATCTCCTTGTTAAATTTCTCACTGAGTTCATTTACACTTCTCCTAAGTTCCTTGAGCATCTGTATAACCAATGTTTTGAACTCTGCATCTGTTAGATGGATTGCCTCCATTATTTCTGGGTCTCTGTTCTGTTCTCTCATATGGTTTCTGCTTCTTCATCTTCTCATTTTGGCTGCCTTTCTTTGTCTGTGTCCATGTACTAAGCAAAGCTCCTAAGTCTCTTGGTCTTATTAGCATGGCTTTGCAACATAGGTGTGCAGTGGCACAGTCCTGAGAGGTGTTCAGCTGTAGGCCAAGTTTCACCCTAGCCTGTGCCCCTCAAGTCCGCTTGTTAAGATTCAGCAAGCAATCCACAGATGCTGTGCTTATAGTTGCTTCAAGAGGCTATGCCAGAAACCACGGTCAGCAGCCACCAGTGTGAGTCTAGTCACTGCTCAGCAAGGAGCACCGGAGTCACCAAGGATACACCTAGATGTGGGTCCACAATTTGGGGGAGGCAGAGTTTCAGGGAATCCTCTGTGTGGAGTGACCTTTGTTATCCAATTTGATGATGTCTCAGCTATGGTGGCACTGTGTCCCCACACCGGGAGAGGGTTGCTAAACAGAGAAACAATGGATACCACTGCCACTTCTGTACGGAATGAGTCTCCCCTCCACCCTCACTCCAACAACTCAGTGTCCCCCTGTAAGTCCCTGGTGCTCTCCACACAGCCGACCTGTTGCTATGGCTCAGAGCAAGTAAGTCCATAATTGGAAAGTCCACTTGGGGATACGGCTCCTTTGAGAGGCATCGGGTAGCTAGTGCTGCTACTGCTACAGTCTTTGCCCCACTCAGCCACTGGGGACTATGCAGCCTTGTGTCTTCACCCCATCCTACCTCCTCCCATTGCAGGGTGATTTCTTATTTCTCTCCCTAGTTGTAGAGAGCTTTTTCATCTAGATCCCAGGTGATTTTCATTGCTTTTTAGTCCTTGTTTCTGTCACAACTTCGATTTGGTCACAAGAGGGATGAGCAGAGCCTCTATCATCTATGCCTTCTTTTTTTTGAGTCTATAATGTAATTTTTTGAGTCTATAATGTAATTTTTTTGTTTAAGAATCATAATTTTGAAATTTATCTATTAAGAAAACTTGATTAATCAGAGGACCAGGGACATTGCTCTGAAATAATCCACTTCGGAGTAGAGGAAAATCGCTTTTCCTGTGTCTGTTTCTTAATGGAATGAAAGGGTCCATAAACGCATCATGCAACTTTCAGCACAACTTGGAAATGTGTGAAATGGCTGCGTCGTTTGACTGGGAACAGCGTCACATTGATCCTTTTAACCTGCCCTTGTACTTGGTCCAAATGGAAAGGAAACAAACAAACTAACAGCAATATAACCTACCTAAGGAAGTGAAGAAGTTATTTATTTGAATATTGAAAAGATGCAGACATGGTGATTTTAATCACTTTCCTATTTAATTTCCCTTTTTGACCTGTGTAAAAGATAGCTGGGTCTTGGACATGGTAACTTCAGTTGTATTTACTATTGCATGAGGCCTGTTTCCCTGACTACAGTTGTACAATGACAGACATCTGGCATGCATGTGACTCCACATGGAAAGAAAACAACATCTCTGGGCTTGACCAATTTCTGTCTCTGTCAAAATATGCTTTGCAGAAACCATGATAGTGTCCTACATCCATATGACATAATAATGGTCTACTGCATAAAGAACACAAGATATAGGTCCTGGCAAATGGGAAGAGGTGGGTACCCTAGGCTACTTTAAACACATAGTGTGTCTGAAAAGTGAAGTTTCTTGTGGGTTACTAGTCTGAATTATTTCAGAATAACTCATTCAATTCAATTTTCACTTCTTTTTATAAAATCAGCACAATATATGATGAGCCTATTAGAATTTAAGTAAGCCAGATATCAGTTGGAGTTGGGCCCAGGGACAGAGAGACTCTCTTGTGACAGAAGATTAATAAAATATAAAATTTGATTCCATACAAATATTAATAAAATTAATGAATTCTGATAAAACTAATTAGCCAAATCATAGTTGGAAAGCATGTGAGCTCTCCCTCTCTCACACACACTTACAAGAACATTAGAAATAGGCAAGAGGGCAGCACTATTGTTCCTGGGGCATTAAATACATAGAGAATAATGAATTCTACCAAACACTTGAAAAATTAATACTTATCAACCTCAAACTATACCAAAAATTCAAGAAGAGGGGAGGTTCCCAAACCCCTTTTATGAAGCCACCATAACCCTGATTCAAAAACCAGACAAAGACATTACAAAAGAAAAAAAAGAAAGAAAGAAAAAGAAATGCAAGAAACAACTATAAGTGGTTATCCCTGATGAATATAAATGCAAAAATCCTCAACGAAATATTAGCAAACTAAATTCATCAATGCATTTAAAAGATTATACACCATAATGAAGTGGGATTTCTTCCAAGAATGTAAGTTCAGTTCAACATGTGCAAATCAATCAATGTGATATACCACATTAACAAAATAAAGAATAAAAATGACATAATCATGTCAATAGATACAGAAAAAGCATTTGACAAAATCTAACAATTATTCATGATAAAAACTCTCAGCAGAGTGGGAATAGAGGGAACATACCTCAACATAATAAAAGCCATACGTGACAAATCTACAGCTAACATCATACTCAATGGGGAAAAATTAAAAGCATTTTTCTTAAGATCAGGAACAAGACAAGGATGTCCGCTTTCACCACTCTTATTCAACATAGTACTGGGAGTCCTAGCCAGAGCAATCAGACAAGAAAAAAAAATAATACAATGCATCTAGACTGGAAAGGAAGAAGTAAAACTGTCATTATTTATGGATGACAAGGTGCAAAAAGAAACCTAAAGATTACACCAAAAAACTATTAGAACTGATAAATAAATTTAGTAAAGTAGCAGAATTCAAAATTAATATTCAGAAAGCAGTTGCATTTTTATATACCAATAATTAACTATCAGAAAGAGAAATTAAGAAAATATCCCATTTTCAAATGCATCAAAAAATAAAATAAAATACCTAGAAATAAATTTAACAAAGGTGGTAAAAGAATTGGAAAAATATGAGATATTGATAAAATAATTTGAAGAAGATACAAATACATGGAAGCATATACCATGCTCGTGGATAGGAAAAATTAACATCATTAAAATGTCCACACTACTCAAGCTATAGATTCAATGCAATCCCTATCAAAATACCAATGACATTTTTCAGAGAGCTAGAACAAATAATCCAAAAATTTATACAGAACAATAAAAGACTCCAAATAGACATAGCAATCTTGAAAAAAAGGATCAAGGTTGTAGGTGTCACACTACCTGATATCAAACTATATGACAAATTATGCTACAGTAATCAAAACAGCATGATACTGATATAAAAACAGACATAATGATCAATGGAACAGACTAGAGAGCCCAGAAATAAACCTATGCTTATACACTCATGTAATATATGACAAAAGAGGCAAGAATAGACAATGGGGTAAACACAGTCTCGTCAATAAATGATGTTGGGAAAATTGGACAGATACATGCAAAAAAAAAAAAAAGAATCTGTACCACCTTCTTATACTGTATACAAGAATAGATTTAAAATGGATTAAAGACTTAAATGTAAAACCTGAAACCATAAAACTTCTAGAAGAAAACATAGGCAGTAATCTCTCTGATATTGCTACTAGTAAGTTATTTTTGGACATTTCTTCTTGGGTAAGGGAAACAAAAGAAAAAATAAACAAGACTATACCAAACTAAAAAGTTTCTGTAAAGCAAAGGAAACTACAACAAAAGGAAAAATCAATCTACTGAATATGATGTATCCAATAAGGGGTTAACAGCCAAAATATATAAGGAACTCATTCAACTTAACATCCCCCCAAAAAAACCTATTAAAAATTGGGCGGAGAATATGAATAAACATTCCTCCAAAGAGGACATACAGATAGCCAATAAATATGTGAAAAGATGCTCAAGGTCCACTAATTATCAGGGAAATGCAATTTAAAATCAAAATTGCAATTTAAAATCACACCTGTCAGAATGGTTATTATCAATAAATCAGAAAACAAGTGTTGGTGAAGATGTGGAGAAAATAAAACCCTTCTGCACTTCTGGTGGGATTCCAAATTGGTACAGCCACTATGGAAAACAATATGGAGAGTGCTTGAAAAATTAAAAATTGATGTAACATATGACTCAGCACATCTTGGTCTCTATTTGAAAAAAATCTAAAACATTAATTTGAAAAGAACATATGCACCCCTATTTCATTATAGCATTATTTACAATAGGCAAGATATGAAAGTAACCTACGTGCCCATCAATAGATGAATAGATAAATAAGTTGTGCATATATATATATATAACAGAATATCACTCAGCCATAAAAAAGTAAAATTTTACCATTTGTGACAACATGGATGAATGTAGAGGGTAGTAGGCTAAGTGAAATAAGTCAGAGAAAGACAAATACCATATGATTTCACTTATATGTGGAATCTAAAGAACAAAATAAATGAGCAAACAAAACAGAAACAGACTCAGATACAGAGAATGAACCGATGGTTGCCATTTGTGAGGCTGGGTGAACATGGTGAAGAAATTAAGATGCATAAATTGTCAGGTATAAAAACAGTCACAGGGATGTAGAGTACCGCATGGGGAATATAGTCAGTAGTACTGTAATAACTATGTGTGGTGCCAGGTGGGGACTGAATTTTTTCAAAAAATAAGAAAATACAGGTAAATATGTGATGAACAATTTTAAGATTAGGATTCTGAAATTATAAAGAAAAAGAACAAATTTGATGAAAGAAATGTACTTTACAAAGTTGACGAAATTAAACAGAAAATGAGAATACTGTATATGACAAAAGCATTCACATCTGTATGTAAAAAATTCCTTACAATAAATATCACCATAGCTTCACCATAACATCATCAGAAAATTCTACTAAATATTATAAAAATAAATAATATCAATCATATTCAAACCCTGTAAGAGAGTAAAAAAATTCTAAGGCTGGATTGCTGAGGGTCACTAGCATTTTATGTGAACCCAAGAAAGGGCAGCAGAGGGTGGCTATAACTAAGACATGTGGGTGCTTGAGATACGCAACTGAGATTGTGATTGAACATTGCATTTCAGAGTCTGTAGTAGTTACATTTGGGCGAGGGATCAATGTAGGGAGGAGGCAAGAGAACTAAAGTGTTAATCAGGCTACTCTCAGAGACTGCACGTGCTGACCAGTCCCCTATAGCTAGGTCAGGAGGACACCTGCAGAACAAAGAAAGGTTCCTCCTGGAATTGCTGACAGCACATTCCCCATACCCAGAAGGGAAAACAGGAAAATAGAGTCTTTAAGTGGTGCCCTACACAAATAAAATTGCTCATTCCCTATGGCTAAAACCTTGAGGAACATATGGATCACAGGCTGAGAACTGCCAGAAGGCCTTTTGCTCTATTTATTCTTACCTTTCCTCACTGTTTTCCGTATCAGAGGAAATGGGTAAAAAAAGTCTTTAAGCTGTAACTCACAGGAACTAAATAATGACGCATAAACTGGAATCCCTGAACATTCATGTTCACTGTCTTTCTCTACATCCTTCTTACTGTCTTTCTCAGTGTCTTCCTCTCTCAGTCACACTCACCCTGTGCATCAGAGAGGAGACTACACTCTGTGGAGTATCACCCCTTCGCTGATAAACTTTCCTTTTGACTCTAACTTTGGTGTGTGTGTTGAATTCTTTCTACACTCTCCACCAAAGGACCCTCTTCTTCTCTCAGTGCAGGGCTTGGTCTCCCCTCTGCTCAGGGGAATTTGCCATTGTCCTGCATTCGAGGGAGGACAAAGAGAGTATAGGGGGTCAAATAGATGGTGACAGAGGGAGGCTAGACTTTGGGTGGTGGGTTCTATATAATCCATACAAATATTGTATTAAAACGTTGTACACCTGAAACTTATATAATGTTACTCACCAACATTACCTCAAAAAATTTAATTTAAGAAGTTGTCTCATGACAATTTTATGTGCAATGCACTATAATGATTTTTAAGTATGTTATTCTATTTATGGTCATGATGATGTTGGTGAAATAAATTTATTTGCTAACCAGACAAATATACTCAGTGCAGCTAAGAGATGATTGGTAAATGCAGTTTCAAATAATGTGGCTATACATTCCCTTGAAGAACCTTGACTGTAAGGTAAGCAACAGCAATGAGAAAAATGAGTTTCTTTCAGATAGGCCTGTCCAGAGGAACTGAACCGTATTATTCATAATTGTCCATTTTATGTAATTACATGATTACTCCATCTAGGTACTGTGTCAATCAGAGCAAATGCATGGGCAAAAAAAAAAAAAAAAAAAAAAAAAAAAAACTCAACAAATCTAATATTCAAAATGGCTCTATTTTAAAATAACAATACAGAAATTAAAGTTGGTATGATTTTGGTTAATTGCTTCCCATAGAAGTTCGCAAAATGTTGCTTGAAATAAATTAGATACAGATATTGCTGTAATGCAAAAAATAACAAGATCAGTTTTGTGAGGCCAAAAAAATGAAGGACTAAGGCATTGCCATAAGAACTCCAAGCAAAATTTACTTCAACCCTAAAAGAGTATCAGAAGCTCAGCTAATCTGGATGTTTACATTTTCTACTTCCCAAGTATAAAAAATATTATGAAGCAGACTTACTTTTCTTATCTTGACCTCGACTTTCTCTCTCATTTGTAGCTATTTCCTGCCTACAAGGAAAAGAGATAACACAAGACATTCCAGTTATCTGAAGCTGAAATTGCAGTTGAAATCAATGTTTCATTGCCTTTAACTCAAGGGCATTGCCGATTGACAATTCAAAAGTTAAATAAAATTAAAAGCCTGCTTACCCTAGTGTTTTTTTTTTCTGAAAAACAATGAAATATGGCTAATAGCACTGTATTGTATAACTGAAATTGGCTGAGAGTAAAACTTAACCACTCTCACCGAAACAAAGTAACACTAAAAGGTAAATATGGTTGTGTTAACTAACTCCATAAAGAGTATCCTTTCATAATGTTACATGTTTATCAAACCACAAAGTACACTTTAAGTATATTAAAATTACATTTGTAAATTATACTTCAATAAAGCTGAAAAAGAAAAAAACAAAATCTAGGAAAATGATTTTTAAAATGAAGAATAAAACCCCACATTTTGCGAAATTTAAGGAATTACTAGATTATCAAACTGTATGTGCAATAAAGTGAAATTTATAACATCTCTAGGAAAAAGTTTGAAAGTCAATTTATTTCTCTGCTCTTCTTGATGACAGAGTAATGTAGGGAGGAGGCAAGAGAATTAAAAATGTTAATCAAGCTACTTTCAGACTACAATGTGCTGATCAGCCCTGCGGCCAGGCCAGGAGAACCCCTGCAGAACAAAAGAAGATTCCTGCTAAGACTGCGAACAGGAACCAAGAGTCATTCCCTATGGCTAAAACCATAGGGAACCTATGGCTTAAAGGCTAGAAACTGTCAGCAGGCCTTTCACTCTACATATTCTTCTTACCTTTTTATGCTATATGCCTTTCCCCTTCCTCACTGTATGTCCATAGTAAAGGAAATGGATTAATAGTCTTTTAAACAATAACTTGTAGGAACTAAAGAATGATATATAAACTGAATTCCCTGAACATTCACTCCCCGACACCACCACTATCATTCCAAGTCTCTCTTGGTCCCTCTCACTCTCTGCCTCTGAGAGGAGACCACACTCCATCTGTGGAGTGTTACCCCTTTTCTAATAAATTCTCCTTTTGACTCTAACTTTGGCAGGTGTGTCGAATTCTTTCCGCACTCTCCACCAAAAGACCCTCTTCTTCTGTTGGTGCAGGGCTTCGTCTCCCTGTCACTTGGGGAAATTTGCCCTGTACTGCATCAAGAGTATGTATCTTTAAAGGTAAATGAGATGATCCTAGAAATTCTAAATACAAATTTACAACACAGATTAATAAGTGTGTGCTGGTAAAGAGAGAATAGAGATTCATCTCTGCAGGGACACAATTCCATAGCACAACAGAGAAGGGCTAAAAGGGGATAGAAGTCACAGAAGGGACCTTTTGTCCCTCTGACTCTCAGACTCCTGCTTAAGGGAATGTGGATACCACCTGTAATGGTCTGCCACCTCAAAGAGAGTGACATACACAGAACAGAGATGTGCAGGATACTTGATGAGGAAGCAGTCTGAAACAACACCAAAATCAAATCCTGGATTTTGGCTTTTGCACTCTCCCCAGACGAACACACAAAGGTTCACATACACCATTTTATCTCACAAATGACCTGTTGCCACTTAAAGAAGTAAGCATGAAGTTGCAAGCATGAACTTGATAACAAAAATAGTGTGCGCGCACATACACACACAGAGAAAAACAGAAATGATCTATTATAGGTAGAAAAACAGTAATAGATTATAATTATGAAAAAGAAGGCCATTTATTTTAACGCAATTGTTATTCCTGGAGATGAGATGCAAACAAATGAAACAAACTTACCCAATGATATAATAAAAGAGAAATCTTGAAAGAAAGACTTTTATCTAAAAACTTATTTTACAGAAAGAAAAACATTGAGATATGTAATGGCTTTCAAACTTCAAGAATAAACAATGACCTCCAAGGAAAGAAAACCTACTGTCCAAACCTTAGTAGCAGGGAGGATAACACTGCTGTGTTCTTTAGGAAAACAAAAGGAAACAAAACAAAAGGTGAATCTAAAACTCACTTGAACTTTGTGAAGTGTGCGAAGGGGCTAATGAATGGTGCATCCTGCTGGGGGCTGGCTGCCTTTGGTTCTGAGGTGAAGGTCTGGCCATGAAATGCAGACCCCAGCCCACACTGTTAATCATTATTGCCCACTGCTAGCTGTCTACTCTAATCTAAGTGCAGTGTGACAGTCCTGGGTCCTGGGCCTAGCTGTCACTTCCAGAGAGTAAAATATCTCCAGATTTTCTTTTTAAATTTTTTTTATTAACCCATATTATAGACAAAATAATGTCCCCCTGGGGTGGGGGGAATTGTATGCTGAAGTCCTGACCCCCTGGACCTCTCAATGACACTGTATTTGGACAGAGGGTCTTTATAGAGGTAATTTAGTTAAAACGTGGTCATGCTGTGGCTCTAATCCAGTTCAAGTGGTGACCTTATAAGAAGAGGAAATTGAGACACAGGCAGATATTGAGGGAAGATGATGTCAGGACACAAAGAGGAGACAGACATCTGTAAGCCGAGGAGAGAGGCCTCAGAAGGATCCCACCCTGCCAAAATTTTGATCTTGGATGTAAGGCCTCCAGCATGATGAGCAAATGAGTTTCTATTGTTTAAGTCTCCTGGTTTGTGATAGTTTGTCATGGTGGCCTGAGCAAAGCCACAGAGCCTGGCAGTGGGCCTCAGACTGACATCATCAAGTATCAGCACTTCTCGTCCTCATCATTCTCGCCTCCTGAGGCCGATTCTAGCCTTCTCCTCACCCGCCCTGCTTCCACCACAGAACCTTCTCACACTCCAGGAGACAAGGATGGTGGGGAATCACCATTCTCTCATTTCGGAACTAGATCCAGAAAGAGACACCATGATAAAGAGGATACCCCCAGACATCCACTACTGTCATGGATCTTGCCTCATTAATGCATTTAGAATCAATATGCAGCAAAGAAAAGGAAAAGGTGAATGTTAACTCAAAATAATAGCAGATTAATTATAGTCAATAACAAAGGTAAGAAAAATAAAGTCATAGAATATCTGAAATACATGATTGTTTTTTAATAGTTAATTACAATCCTTAAAAAATTATATAGTATGAACCTATAAACATAATGCTAGCTCATATTTATTGAGTGCTAGTTTCAGCCAGACACTATTCTAATGAACAGACAATGATTTTTTTAATGTTATTTTCGCAGCTACAATCTAAAATCTTTAAATTCTAAGACTATAACCCATGTGAAGAAACCAGAATTTAAAGGATTTTCGTTAACCCATGTTAAAACTGATATACAATGTATGACCAAGAACTTTGATGAAATCCACAAAGCAGAAATGACAGAGATACTGATAAGGCAATGAAATTAGAATTAGTATCCAAAATGTAAAGCAATGCTTAAAATTAAAAACTACTCAGATCCAAGAAGAAATAAAAATTGAAGTAACAAAATAATAGATAATAATAGCATTTCCTTTAACAAAATGTGGGGTACAGATAAAATATTTTTAAAGGAAATGTTATATTCTTACATGTTCCCATTTCTAAACCAAAAAAAAATTGAAAACACAAAAATTAAGTTTTTAAATCAAAATAATTAGAATAACAACTATTTCAAAAATTAAAGTAAGCTAAAGTAAGGCTCCAATAGAGCTAAAAGCAACAATACCACGCAGTCCTGGAAAGAGCAAAACAGAATTCAGGCCAGAGGTATCAAGGTGTTGTGTGTTTGGGATGGGGGGAGATTGGTACAGATATTCTATATCTTGACTAGAGGTGATAGTTACATAATGGTATGTGTTTTTCTAAACCTAACAAATTATGAACCTAAAAGGTGAATTTTACTGTACTATACTTCTGTAAACCTATATTTTAAAAAGTTAAATAACTTGAAAGATCTTATATTATCCTTTTTGTAAATGTGTTTAAAGTTATGAATTAAACGAACGATATTCTAGTAAAAATAAGATAACTGAAATAGACTTAAGAGGATGTAGATCATGTAATTTCATTCAGAGTATCATCCTGCCAAATCCACCAAAAGCAGAATGAAATTATTTCTAGCCTGTGTAAACACATACACTGCACTGAAATTAGTTGATTTGTTGAGGTGGTTGAGATTGTCCTCTCCAAGCTGGCTGTTCAAAATCCTGTGAGTTCCACTTATAAGATTTGTTTGCATGAGGGTGCCCTAGACACACGCAGCCTCTCTTCACTTAGTTATTATTGTCTGCTTGTGATGAAGATTTACTTGTATCTGAAAATGTTGACACTTCAGTTCCCTTCACAAGGGAGAATTATGGATGTCAGCTAGTGCAAATCTCACTTCAGATGTGACAGAGCAAGAGCCTTATTTAAATTGTCCAGCTCCGCAGAACTGATTTATGACACCCTAAGAGAGGGCCTGGTCCAGCGACATCACTGAGTATTTGTTTTCGCCTCCCTAGCTACAAACTGTAACGGGAGTTACAGAGTCACATAACACAGGCACAGCCACCCACTGTCTCTGTCTTTGCCTTGGTGCAGAGAAAGTGTAAGCAAAGCACAGGAAATGGAGATTCCTGCAAACATTATTTCTTGTCACCGACAAACAATGGCGCCCTCCTCACAGGCCCCCATCCTTTTACTCTGTAAAAAGAAGGCAGACATGTCAGAGGCTGGCATCTCTGGAAACCCGGGGCTTGTGATGGAATGATTAGGAAAGAATTTGGGTGCAAAGATATGAAAAGCTCATAAGAAATAAGTCAGGGTGTTTCTGTTCATCTAAGCTGCAGTGAGATATCGATGTCCAGTTATATGTTGTTTTTCCACTGTTTTTTCTTTTTTCCATTGAGTGTCTTGTAAGAGTTGATCAACAGATAGGCTAACTATCCTACCGAGTAATGGATAGTTTCTTGAAAGCACGCAGCAAAAGAACAGACATACAGTTATAAGTGATGAGAAAGCATGCAAGCTTAAGTCGAGGGCAGAGCGGAAAATGCACGGCACATGGAAGGGACACTGCAGTAGGGGACAATGAGAACCAGCAGTGCCAGGTAGAGACACCACCAAGCACACGCACAGGAAATAAAAGCTGTGCGCACTAGCAGTGTGTTTTGAGGTCCCAAAATGAGGCTGAGCTTAGTGGTTTGAAGAATGAATAAATGGAAGCAGAGTTCCTGAGAGAGAAGTGTGAGAGTGGAGGGTGGGTAATGAGACTTGGAAAGACCATGGGGCTCAGTCTTTACAGGATTGTGGTCCCTGGTAGTGTCTGGATTTTATTCTGATGCAATAGAGAGCCATCAAAGGTCTTAGGCAAAGGCATGATTGCACTTATATTTCCAAATGCTATTCTGGCTAAGCCTAAAGAATAGATCGGAAGTGTGACCACTATAGATAGCCAACAGAAAACAAACTTACTTTACTCCAGCTACAAATTGTATTTTTGCTTTGTATAACCATTAAGAAACAAGTCATGTGCACATAACCCATGCCCCCTGCTTAGATAGACACACTGTCTAACCTTCTGCCAAGTCTTAGAGGAAGTCACCAAAGAACTCTCTCATTATAGCTCTTAAATGTTCGCTCTTGTGGGACAAAAATTTAGGAGTAAAGGTCAGAGAAAAAAGCTCTGGTATGTTGTGTTCTTACCGTTTCCTTCCCACATCTGGGTTTACCTTCCTGAGCTTCTTTTCATTGTCTCTCAGGCAACTAAGTGGAAATGTAAACGAGAGAGAGAGAGAGAGATTGTTACCTACTTCCAAATGTTCTCATCATATTCTGTAGCTTTCTCTGTCATTAAAACAAAGCCTACCATTTCCCTCCAAACTTATCTTCTCTTCAGAATTGACAAACAGTCACAGACATAAAATGCAATTTAGAAATTAACCACAGATATAAAATGCAATTCAGAAATTAACCAGAGGCTAAGCTAACAATGGGATGAAATGCTAATAGTCTGATCTTTGACTCTCAGTCTTGTATTTAATAATCAGAAAAGTTCCAGGTCTAAGGTTTATCCTGATCAGGCATGCATGCAAATTTCCTGAGTCTCCAGAAGAAGTGAGGGTCCAAGACAGTAGAAATGGCCTAACCACTTAGCAACAGGAAGATGTGGCTTCTCCACAGCCCAGGTGGGTCAGCAGCTCACCCACATCCATCCTGTGGACTATGAGGATTGTTTACCTTGGCCCTTGGAGTCAGAGCAAACTCCTTCAGACCTGGCCGTCTGGGCATCTGTGTACAGTATAGAGTGCTATGAGCTCCACCTATGTTCGGGGAAGTTTATTTTGTGCTAATTGCTTGTGTGTTTTCCCATCAATAATCATCATCCTTGGGAGAGTTGAGCAAGCAATAAATGATGGAGTGGAGGCCAGAGAATTAGCACCTGGCAGTTACAGGACAATTGGCAATGCAACGAGACCCCTACTGCACCAGTTGTCCTGTGAGTGCTCTTTACCTCCTTTATCACATCCCTCCTGCCTCCATGTGAGATTGCATGTAAAATGTCAAAGCTGTGAGCCGCCCTCCTGCTCAATTGTGTTATCTGTCCTCCATCTCCAAAGAAGAAATCCAAATGCCCAATAGTCACATGAAAAGATGCTCAACCACCAATCATCAAGGAGGTGCAAATGAAATCTACAACACTACCTCACACCTGTTAGGATGGCTACTATCAAAAAGACAAATAATATCAAGTGTTGGTGAGGATGTGGACAAATCAGAAAGTTTGATCACTATTGGTGGGAATGTGAGTTGGTACAGCAACCATGACAAACAATTTTAAAAATTAAAAATGGAACTATCATATGATCAAGCAATCACACTTCTGGGTATATATACCAAAAGTGCCAATAGTAAGATCTCAAGAGATATCTGTACCTCCACCTTTACTGCAGTATTATTCACAATAACAAAGATAGGGAAACAATCCATATGCTCATTGATGATGAATAAAGAAAAGATGGTGCATATACAATAAAATATTATATAGCCTTAAAAAAATAAAAAAGAAGGAAATTTTGGCATTTGTGACACCATAGATGAAACTTGAGGGCATTATGCTCAGTGAAATAAGCCAGTCTCAGAAGGACAATTACTGTATGAATTGAAAATAAACTCACAGAAGCAGAGAGTAGAATGGTAGTTGCCAGGGGCTGCTCATTAGATATAAAATCTTGGTTTTACTACGTGAGTAAGTTCTGAAGCTGTGCTGCACAACACAGCACCCAAAGTTCTCAGTGTGGTGCAGTGCACTTGAAAACATGCTAGGAGGTCTCGCAACAGTGCTCTGGAAATGAAACCAGATCACAACAAAACCCTCAAAAGAACACAAGGAAGGCTTTGGAGGTGACAGGTCTATTTAGTGTTCTGGTCACAGTGATGGTATCACAGGAGTTTGCACACATCCAAACTCAATGCATATGTTAAATATATGCAATTTTTGGCACACTAATTATACCTCAAAAACGTGCATGAACCCGAGTGGCGGGTTCATCTAGCCGAGCACCTTCCCCGTGCAAGAGTTCCCCACTGCACTATATGGGACCCCCCAGTCCTCTGCCTGGAGTCTCTGTCTGGAAGCTGAGTCCATATCTCAATAGCCCAGGTCTTCGGGACCCACCTGGCCCCCTATGTGGCATCTCATTCGTGGCACTCATTCCGTCCCACTGCATTATCTGTGTGTTTGTTACCCTTTCCTGCTAGCATAGTCTCCCTACTCCTCCATCGTGTCTGCAGCACTGTGAACGATTTCTTGTGAGCCCAGTAATTCCGAAGAGTGGTTCACAGAAACGAAATGCTCTGTGGCTCAAAGGCTGGAAAAATGCTGGTGGTCAGGACACCCAGCAGCCACCTGCTATGTGCCTGCACTGGTTCAGACACACAGCCTTTAAGCGCCTGCTTTTTGCTAAGCTCTGGGGAGGAATAGGGGCTGCAGATATTCATTCAAAGCAACAATTGCCAGGAGATGGGAAATAATTAGAGGCCAGTTGCTACACATGACAGTGGAGGTAAAGCCCAAAGTGAAAAAAGTACAAGAAGAGAATGATTAAAACAGGATATACGGAATCTTAAATTCTGAAATAAGTAGTCTGCACCTCACATGAAGTGTGAGAAAAGGAGATACACATCTGACACAGGAGCGATATAATCAAGAGTGTTGCCTGGTTGGGTCAAACTGGCTATGCTAAAAACACATTCGAACAGCCAACAGGCACATGAAAACATGCTCAACACCACTGCTCACCGGGGAAATGCAAATCAAAACCACAGTAAGACATCATCTCACACCTGTCAGATTGGCTGCCACCAAGAAGACAAGAGAAAAAAAGATAAGAGATATTAAGTATCGGCAAAGGCGTAGAGAAAAGGGAACACTCATAACTGTTGGTGAGACTGTAAATTGGTTCAGCCACTTTGGAAAACAATTTTTGAATATAAAACTACCATATGATCCAACAATCCCACTTCTGGCTATATATACAAAGGAAAGAAATGAAAACCGGGTCTCAACGAGATATGTACATCCCCATGTTCATTGCAGCATTATACAAAATAGCAAAGACATGGAAATAACCTAAGTGTCTGTCAATAGATTAATAGACAAAGAAGGTGTGGTTCATCTCTAGTTCTATGCACGCGTGCACACACACACACACACACACACACACACACACACACACATATAATGGAATAGTAAGCCATGAGAAAGAAGGAAAACCTGACATTCGTGACCACATGGATGGACCTTGAGGAAACCGCTAAGTGAGTCAGACAGAGAAAGACAAACGCTGTATGATCTCACTTACATGTGAAATCTACAAAAGGTGAACCAGTAGAAACAGAGAGAATGGTGGTTACCAGGGGTTGGGGGTGGGGGAACTGGGAGACATTGTTTAAGGTACAAATTTGCAGCTATGGACAGGAAGTCTGGAGACCTCACTCACATCACAACAGTGATGGATAACCATACTGCAGTGTGAACGTGAAAGCAACAAAGAAATGGCAATTATGTGGTATGATAGAGGTGTTTGTTACACTGTGACGGTGGTCACATTACAATATACAAATATATCAAATTGATAGGTCATGTCCCTTACACCCGTAGAATGGTATGTGCCAATGTACAAATATGATGTCATTAGAACACAGTATAATAGCACAGCCTGGAAGGACTGTGGGACAGTGGACACACAGTGGGATGATGAAGAAGCAGTTCTTTAAGATTAGGCAAGATGTAAAAAGAATGCCTGTTATCTATATCTGTTCTACAACTTCAAAAGCATTTTCAAAGAATAGAGATAAAAATCACTAATAGAAAGAGAAGTCAAAATGGCATAGATGATAGAGAATTTGTTCATCCCTCTTGCAACAACATCAAAGTTGTGACAGAAACATGGAGTAAAAAGCAAGGAAAGTCATCTGGGACATAGACAAACATAAGCACTACAAATAGAAAGACAAATAATTAATCACCGTGCAACGGGAAGAGATAGGACGGGGTGAAGACATGTGGCTGCCTGGTCTGGAGCAGTTGAGTAGGACGGAGGCCATAGCAGTGGCAGCTGCAGACACTTCTCAAAGAGGCCATGTTTGTGAGCGGACTTTTGTGGTGACATACATGCTCACTCTGAGCACCAGCACTGGGTGGGCTGCTCTGGGGGGTACCTGAAACTTATAGGGAGTCGCTGAGTTGTCGAAGTGAGGGCCGGAGGCAAGGCTCCATCCCAGGCAGAAGTGCTGGAGATATCCATTGTTCTACTGTTGAGACCTGCTCGCTCCCAGTGAGGGGATACAGTGCCGCCATAGCTGAGATATCATCAAACTGGATAACACAGGTCGCTCTGCCGAGAGGATTCCCTGAATCTCCACCTCCCCAACTCATGGACCCACCCAAGTCACATCCAGGTGTGTACCCAGGGGTCATGTGCTCCTTGCTGAGCAATGCCTAGACTTACACTGGTGGCAGTTGGCCTCGGTTTCTGATATGGCCTCTTGAGGCAACTATAGGCACAGTATCTGGGGATTGTTTGTTAAATCTTTAAAGGTGACCCTGGAGGGGCGCAGACTGGGGCTAAACTTGGCCTGCAGCTGAACCCCTCTCAGGACTGTGCCACTGGACACCTACTGCACAAAGCCATGTTAATAAGACCAGGAGACTTAGGAGCTTTGCTTATTACATAGAAACAAACACAGAAAGGCAGCCAAAATTGGAAGATAAAGAAGCAGAAACTATATGATAGAACAGAATAGAGACCCAGAAATAATGGAAGCAAGATACACACAGACTAAAAAGAAGGGGATGGAAAAAAGATATTGCCTTGATGGACATAGAGGGTATTGTGCTGAATGAAATGGGTTAGATAGGGAAAGACAAATATCTCATGATTTCACTTACATGTGAAATCTAAGAACAAAATAAGCAACAACAAAAAAAGAAAAAAAATCATAGAGACAGAGAATATTTTGAGAGTTACCAAATGAGAAGGGAGTTGGAGGGTATGGTGAAAAAGGGCAAAGAGATTAAGAAGTACAAATGCATAGTTACAAAATAGATATGGAGATATAAAGTGTAGCATAAGGAAAATAGCCAACAATGTTGTAATAAATATGTAAGGAGGAAGAAGGGTATTAGATTTAGTGGGGTGATCACTTGAGCTCTAATCACTATGCTATACAATTGAAACTAATATATTATTGTTTGCCTATTATAATTGAAAAAAAAACTCATTGAATTGTACAATGTAAATAAGAGCAACTAATCGTCTATCATATTTCAATAAAGCTGGCTGGGGGAGTGGAGGGCGGGGAGAGAATCACCAATAAAAGCACTGCTTAAATCAAAAGCATCTGAGTGCACTATTTTGCATCCATAAATTTTCAAGTAACTGATTGTTTATTCTTATGTCAACCCCTTTAAGCTGATAAATAGGAAGATAATCTCCATACCTAACTGAGGAAAGAGGTGCAGAAATATTCAAGTGACCAGTCTAGAACTGCTGGATAAAATAGGGGATGCATAGTTAAATTTGAATTTCAGGAATATTTTAGTATAAGTATGACCCACACAGTAATTCTCCAAATAGAACATAGGACATGCTTATGCTATGTGTTCTCAAGGGGATGCCATTTTCAGGCTCAGCCTGCTTAAAATACAACCTGCCAGTCCAGATGTGAAAAGCCAGCTGCCTTCTCCCCAGAAGGGCATCACCCAGAGTCAAGACTCACCCTAGTTCTCTCAAGAGATTATTTCCCATCCTCGGAGTGTATCAGGTTCTCAGCTCCTAAATTTTGCTCTTTGGAACAGTTTTGGCCGAAGCAATAGAAGGCACGACATGGGGCAGGATGTTGCATCTGACCACGGCTTGTGCTCCCGCCAACCGCTAGCTGCCAGGGGATGGGCATGTTAGAGTAGGAAGGGACCATTCAGAGGGCGGGGAGAAGGAAGGCACATTTTTTTAGTGTATGTGTGTATGTGCATACGTATGTGTGTTTCTGTGTATCAGTGTGCATGTGCATTGCATGCATGGGTGTGTATGTGTGTGCATAGTGTAGGAAAACATCAGACTTAACCGTGAGAATAAACCTAACACTGGGTTCATTTGCCTTTTCAGGAAACCCAGGATTGCAGGAGGAGTGGCTTTCCTATTGTCCTGAAATCTGGTATCTGAAGATTTCCAACATTTTGCTCTCTTCCAAACACACAAAAGGAAGCCTCTTATAAGAAAAGAAAGAAAGAAAGAAATGCCTGATTGTTCCTCTAGCCATAAAAACCAAATTAAGATTAATGCCTTTGCTCAGAGGTCTGACCCCAGAAGACGAGAAGTATGTGGGTGGCATGGCCCTGGTGGCCTTTGAAGTAGAAAAGTGGACCACTGATCTTCCTGGTGTTGTTCCAGGCCCATGTCATAAGGGGAAAAGATGGTCTGAGAGCGCATCTGCACCATCTGGCCCCTACTTCCTCCCACAGCATCTCTGGGAGCTGCAGGCACAAGCTGGCCTGCAGTGATAACTTGGGGTGGTGGTTAGCCACCACTGACTCAGCTACCGCTGTCAGGAGGGGAGTGACTGACCATGGCCCACCCAGTGGAGAGCAGAACAGGGGCCTGGTTTTCTTCAGTTTTCATCCAATATGAAACTGATAAGTTGAATTCAGAAACTGTGTTAAACTAGTCCAATTCCTTTTTTCTGAATAAGGGTACCAAGGTTGATGAAGTTTAACTTACTTGCTACCCATTGTCAGAGCTCTCAGGTGCCTTATAATTATTTCTAAATTTTGTGTTGTAATCACAAGTTTGAGAAAACTCTGTTTGAAACAGGAATGTCGCACATCCTACTCTGGGCTTTTGGTTTACTTAATTCATGTCCCACAGCCCTGCTTCCCAAGCTCTCGCATCCATACAGATCATCTGAGGACCCTGTTACATGCAGATTCTGACTCTTTCAAGGTAGGTCGGCATCTGCCCTTCCAATAAGGTCACAGCTACTGCCACTCCTGCTGGCTCCTTGAGAAGCAAGGGCTCAGACCAGGGATTCTCAAAGCCTCGTCCCAGACCTACAGTGTGTGTGAGTCACCAGAAAACTCTCAGAAATGCGAATTGCCTGCTAAATCAGTAACTGGGGGTGCGTTCTTCCCACTGTCTGCTAGAATTGGAGAACCACGGCAGTAAACCATTTTTTTGTTATTAGTTTGGTGTTTTTTTCCCCTTAGATTCCTAATATAAGTGAAATCATATAGTGCTTATCTTTCTCTGTCTGACTTAAATACCTTCTGGGTCTATCAAAGCAATATCTGTTTCCATCCCCTTCCTTTTAGTCTGTGTGCGTCTTTTAATCTGGAGTCTCTTGTAGGCAGCATATACAGGGGTTTTGTTTTCTTATCCTTTCAGCCATTCTGTCTTTTGAGTGGAGCACCTAATTCTTTTCCATTTAAGGTACCTATTGATAGGAATGTAGTTGTTACCATTCTTTATTCCTGTTTTTGATACATGTTCTTTTCTTCTTAAAGAAGTTCCTCCAACATTTCCTGGTAATACTGTCTTGGTGGTGATAAATTCCTTTAGCTTATTTTTGTCTGGAAAGCTCTTTATCTGTCCTTCAACTCTAAATGGTAGCTTTGCTGGGTAAAGTATTCTTGGTTGTAGACCCTGGGTCTTCATCCTGTCTAACATTGTTTGCTAAGCCCTTCTGTCCTTCACAGTTTCTTTTGAGAAATCAGCTGCCAGTCTTATGGGTGTTCCCTACTAGGTAGCTATCTGTTTTTCTCTTGCTGCTTTTAATATTCTTTCTTTGTATTTAACCTTTGACATTTTAATTATGATTAATTCTCTTGGCGTGGGCCTCTTCGAATCCCTGGTTTTGAGGGTTCTCTAAGCTTTCTGGGGTTTTATGTCCATTTCTTTTGCCAGGTTAGGGAAGTTTTCCATCATTATTTCTTCAAACAGTTGTTCAACATCTTGATTTTCTTCAATTATGCTGATCAGATGGATATTTGGATCCTTAATAGTGTCCCATACGCTCCTTAAATTATTTTTATAGTGTTGGCATCTTATCTCTTGCTATTCTGATTGAGTGTCCTTGGCTTTCCCATCCTCTAGATAGATCATTTGATCTTTTTTTAAAAATTCACTTTATTTATTCTTTTGTTTATTTCATTTAATATAATTCTCATCTCAGATAATGTGTTCTCCATTTCAGATTGGTTCCCTTTTATAATTTCCATTTTCATTTTTATTGATTTTATCTCTTTATTGACATTCTCCCTGAATTCATCTATACTTGCTCTAAGTTCATTGAGCATCTTTATAATCAGTGTTTTGAACTCTGCATCTGTTAAATTATTTGACTTCCTGATATCAGGATTTCTGTTCTGTTCTCTCATATGGTTTCTGCTGCTTTGTCCTCCCATTTTGGCTGCCTTTCCATGTCTGTTTCTATGTACTACGCAAAGCTCCTAAGTCTCCCGGTTTTATTAGTGTGGATTTGTGAAGTAGGTGTCCAGTGGCACAGTCCTGAGAGGGGTTCAACTGTAGGCCAAATTTAGCTCAAGCCTCTACCCATCCAGGGCCACCTGTTAAGATTCAGCAAGCAATCTATAGATGCTGTGCTTATAGTTGCTTCAAAAGGCCACACTAGAAACCGAGGCCAGCTGCCTTCACCAGTGTGAGTCTCAGCAAGGAGCACCAGACTCACTGAGGATATATCTGGATGTGACTTGGGTGGGGGGCCTGAGTTGGGGAGGTAGAGTTTCAGGGAATCCTCTGGGTGGAGCGACCTCTGTTATCCAGTTTAATGACCACACAGCTATGGCAGCACTGTGTCTCTGCACAATGGGAAGGGGGAGGCTCAACAGGGAATATTCATATTGCCAGCACTTCTGTACAGAGTGAGTCTTGCCTCAGCCCTCACTACAACAATGTCTCCCTGTAAGTCCCTGGTGTCTCCTACGCACAGCTGAATTGGCACCGGTGCTTAGAGAGAGCAGGTCTGCGAATATTAGCTCACCAACAAGGCCCCTTTAAGAGGCTTCTGCCACTGCCGCTGCCACAAACCCTGTGTCACTCAGCAGCTCCAGACTTGGCAGCCTCGTGTCCTCACCTGGTCCTATCTTCTGCCATTGAACGGCGATTCCTTGAATTTCTCCCTAGTTGTATGGCTTGTTCATCAGAATCCCAGGCAATTTTTCCTCACTGCTGTTCCTTGTTTCCATCACAATTTTGATTTGGTCGCCAGAAGGATGAACAAAACTGTCCCGCCCGCGGGACCGGTTATTTGGTGGGAGAACCGAGGAGAACCCAACCTAAAGAAAAGAGGGGTAACACGGACGAGAGAAAAGAGTGGAGGCAAGACAGTATTCTGATCAAGCCTCAAATTTTATTTTGCAAAGCAGCTATATTTATACAGCAAAAACAAAGGGGGGCAAGCAAAAGGGACTTGTCACAATATAATTGGTCTTCAGCTGGTGCTATGGGGACAAGGGGCAGTGGAAGGAAAGAAGAGGAAAGGGGGTACTGGTCATGTACTGATCGGTCAAGCACAGGTGGTGTAAAACAAAGGAAGTTCTCAGAGTTCTCTGTACAAACATGTTGGTGTCACGGGCTGCTGAGCTGCTATTTGTCTTCTGTTCTTGTGAAGCCCAAGCCCAGCATGTTTTATCCTTAACCCTTAAGGGCCCGTTTAGGTTGTGGCGCCCCTAACATCTCCTCCCTTTCTGTTTTTAGAAAGGCGGGCCTTAACCGAGTGGGGGAACATTGACCTGGTTCCTCCCGTGGGCTATATACGCCCATCTATTGTTGGCTCTTGGTATCTTTTGGGGAGGAGAGGCAGAGCCGGTTTTAAATTGTGATTTGGATACCAACCTCTATGCAAACCAGGTATGTTCTCAGGGAAGGACAGAGGGGACCCTCTAGTGGGTCTTCCCTTGCAGTAGCTTTGCATCTGCACCCATCTCGATGCCCATACCTTCCCTTGGTCTATCAAAGGTGAAGGTAGACATTTCTCTGTCCCTTATGTCGTCCCCGTAGGGAGAGGGGTATTTACCACCAACCAAACCTGCTATACCAAGGTCGAGGTCCCTCTTGGGCCAAGGTGGAGAAATTTAGGGCTGCGCCGACTTCTTCCGAGGGCTCTGTCATTGTGATTTGTTGGTAGTATACCGTAGGTCCTTTGGATAGCGCCGAGTCAACCTGTCTTTTAATTAGATCTGTTATTCTCCTGAATGCCCAGGGGCCAAAAGTGAGTAATAAGAGCAAGCCTATGAAAGGTCCTAATAGACTAGGGAGCAGTGTTGAAGTTTTGTAAGCATATTCTTCAGAGTCTGGTGTGCTCTTTCAACAATGCCCTGGCCCTGGGGGTTGTATGGAATACCTGTAATATGTTTGATATTTAGTTGAGCACAAAATTGTTTAAAGGAAGTACTGGTGTAGCCTGGGCCGTTATCAGTCTTGAGAGTTTTAGGTAATGGTAGAAAGGCAAGGCATGAAATCATGTGACTGATAACATGTTTGGTGGCTTCTCCAGACTGTAGGGTTGCACAGAGAAAGCCACTGAAGGTATCTATAGAAACATGTATATATTTCAGTTTACCAAAAGGGCTGAAATGAGTAACATCCATTTGCCACAGTTCTCCAGGAGTAAGGCCGCGAGGATTGACGCCAAGATGGGGTTCAGGTAGTAGAGTAAGACACCCCTGACATTGGCGCACTATTTGGCGTGCCTGTTCCCTAGTAATGGAGAATAAAAGGCGAAGAGTCCGGGCATTTAGGTGGTGTATCTGATGAGCCTGTTGAGCTTGTTGAATGGGGTCAGTAGAAGATATAGCCATAACAAGGTTGGAAACTTCTCGAGAGGCTCTATCAACAAGATCATTGCCAGTACTTAGGGGGCCGGGGAGACCTGAGTGAGCACGGATGTGCCCTATAAAAAAGGGATGAGATCTGGCGAGGATGAGGTTTTGGAGTTCTGAGAATAAGGGGGAGGCATTAGTGGAGGGTCGAATAAAAGGGACGGTCTCCAGAAGGGGAACTGATTGACTTATATAAGCACTATCGGTGAACAAATTAAAAGGACTATTAGGGAGAGTCTTAAAGACTTGAACAACTGCAAAAAGTTCTACAAGCTGTGCGGACAAGTAGTCGGTCCTGATCTTAGTAAGCTGTCCATTAATACTAAAGGCAGCAATTCCTGAAGAGGAGCCATCTGTGAAAACAGAAGGGGCTTGTGGAATAGGACGGCTCTTGGTCAGGGAAGGGAAAACTACAGCTTGGTTTTTAAGGAATTGTATGAGTTTGTCAGCAGGGTAATGATTATCTATCTTTCCTTGAAATGAAATACAATTGACAGCCCATTCATCTGATGTTTGTAGTAGCCATTTGACCTGAGCTGCTTCATAGGGCACAACAATGATGTCAGGGTCTTTGTTAAAAAGCTTTAGGGAGCTTTCGCGCCCCATTTTAAGTATTTGTGCAATAAGAGAAGGGTAGACAGGGAGTATCTTAGAAGGAGTAGCTGGCAAATGAAGCCAATATAGGGGTTTGTTTTGCCACAGGACACCCGTAGGCGTGAATGTTGTGGGAAGAATTAGTAGCCACAGGGCACAGGCAGGGGAATAGTATGAGATGTTTTGATTTAAAATGGCTTTTTCAACTAAGTTTAAGGCCGAGGCTGCCTCAGGCGTCAGGGTGCGTGGAGAAGAGGGATCAGGATCTCCTCGAAGAATGTCAAAGAGGGGCTTTAAATCTCCGGTGGTCAACTTTAGATATGGGCGAAGCCAGTTGATATCACCTAACAGGCGTTGGAAATCATTGAGGGTCTGTAAAGAGTCTTTCCTTAATTCAACCTTTTGTGAAAGGACCTTAGTGGGGTGTAACTCGAAGCCTAGGAAGAGGAAAGGGGGCTGTAATTGAATCTTTTCTGGGGAGATCTGTAGTCCTAGATCTTGAAGGGCATCAACTAATTTATGGCTGGTATCACGCAAGATGGCAATATCAGAGCCTGCCAGGAGAATATCATCCATATAATGAACAATGTATAGGTCGGGATGTGTAAGGCGAAACGGATCAATGGCCTGGGCAACAAATTTTTGACAAAGGGTAGGACTGTTTGCCATGCCCTGAGGCAAAACCTTCCATTGAAATCTTGGGGAGGGTCCTATGCAGTTAACAACCGGGAGGCTAAAGGCGAAACGCTTTCTGTCCTCCGGATGTAAAGGGATACAGAAAAAACAGTCTTTTAGATCTATGACTATCTTGTGATATCCTGTAGGTATTGCAACGGGGGACGGCAGCCCTGGTTGGAGCGCCCCCATGGGAACCATGGTCTTATTGATTTCTCTGAGATCTTGAAGAAGTCTCCATTTACCCCCTTTCTTTTGTATAACAAAGATGGGAGTGTTCCAAGGGGAGGTAGATGGTTCAATGTGGCCAGCATCTAACTGTTCCTGCACTAACTGTGTGGCCGCTGAAAGTTTATGACGGGGCAAGGGCCATTGATCGATCCAGACAGGGTGGTTGCTCTTCCACGTGATTTTATCTGCCTGGAGTGCAGGGGGAGCAACGGCCCTCACGAAAAATTTTTGATGTCGTACCCTAAGCCTGTCCGTGGGGCCCTGTGTTCGGCCTCTATGGGAACGGTAATACCCTGATTATTTTTTCCAAGGCCCTTGCCCGGGATGAACCCTTGGTTTAGCATTTGATGAGTAACGGTAGCTGAGGGACTGAACATTAAAACTCCCATCTGGGTCAATATGTCGCGACCCCACAGATTTACGGGAAGCCCGGGGACAATAAAGGGGCGGACCTGACCAGTGTTTCCATCAGGGTCTTCCCAGGTGAGGAGTTGAGAGCTTTGAAAGGTGTTTTGAGAGTGTCCTATGCCTTGAAGATGAGTAAGAGAGGGCTGGCAAGGCCAGGAAGAAGGCCAGGAGGCCTTCGCAAGCACTGTAGAATCAGCGCCCGTGTCAAGGATGCCCTTGAATTCTTTGCCATTGATTTTGAGTGTGTGGTATGGGCGTTCCCGAGAAAGTTGCTGGATCCAGAAAATATCAGAGGAACCAGGCGTAGACGCCCCTCGGGAAGGCCCTAGGGAAGGATTAGATGTGTCGAGGGGTAGGGGCAGAGCCTGAGCAAGGCGTTGACCTTGGTGTATATAAAGTGGGCCTCTGGAGCTACTGGCTAATATCTTTATCTCCCCGGAATAATCACTGTCAACAATAGAGGGAAAAATGGTGATGCCCTGCAAGGTAGAGGAGGCCCTTCCAAGGATAAGAAAAAATGTTTTAGGAGGAGGGGGCCCAAAAACGCCTGTGGGGATCACCTGAGTCCCGCTATCGGGCTCTAATATGATGTCGGAGGAGGCACAGAGGTCCAGTCCTGCGCTTCCTGGGGTGGCCCTGTAAAGGGAATGGACTGATTTTGGGGAAAGGTGGGTAGGGGCTGAGTTTGTTCTATCTGGCTGTTCCCCGAGGCCCTGAGAAAAGGGATTGGCTGAGGGGCCCGGGGCTGGCCCCTCTGTCCGTTTCCCTGCTGGCGAGTGATGGGGTTACCGAGTATGTCGGTGGTGGAGCGGCAGTCTCTAGCCCAGTGTCGGCCCTTTTTGCAAATGGGGCAAGGTGTCGAGGGAGGAGAAGGTCCTTTATTATAAGGGCCCTGAACCCTGGGTTTGTCATGGGAACCGTGGCATTGACGGGCAAAGTGTCCTGGCTGACCGCATTTGAAACAATTTTTCTGTTGGCCAGGGTTGGCCTGGACTGCAGCACCAACCGCTAGATGAATGGCCTGAGATACCTTGGAAGTAAATGGATCAACGTCTCGGCACAAGCGAAGCATTTCATCGAGCGTCTTGTCTCGGGTCTTACCCCTGAGGACGGCTCGGCAGGAGGCGTTAGCATTTTCAAAAGCCAATTGTTTGACCAATCTATCATTAGCAGTGTCGCTTCCTAGAGCGCGCTCAGCAGCCTCTAGGAGGCGACTGACAAATTCACTGTAATCTTCCTGGGGACCTTGGATAACCTTGGTGAGTGGCGTGGTGGGTGTGCCAGAACTAGGAAGAGTCCTCCAGGCCCCGAGAGCGGCATTATGTGTCTGAGAGAGGAGTCCAATAGGGAGATTTTGTTGCCGCTCCTCAGTGGCATATGTCCCCTGACCAGTAAGTTTTTCAAAGGTCCAAGAATGAGAGCGGGGATTTTTAAGATTATTAGCGGCTATAGTCTGGCAGCGGTCACAGAAATCAGCCCGCCAAGTTAGATATTGGCCACGGGTGAGGACAGCCTGGACTATGCGGAGCCATTCACAAGGGAGAAGGTGTCCCCCTCGAGACAGTGTTTCGAGGACAGATAAGGTGTAAGGAGCATTAGGTCCATAAGTCCTGACAGCTGTATTTAGTTCTTTTAAGTTTTTGAACTGTAATTTATGGAACTCTTTACGCTCCGGGGCGGGGGAAGGGAGTTCGTCGTCACTGCTTTCTTCCTCATCATTATTGTTAGCAGTATCCTCTCCACCTTCAGGGGCATCAGGGGGATCAGCGGTGTTAGAGGTGGGAGATTCAGGTCGCTGGGATCGGGTGATGACAGGGAAAGTGAGGGTTTTTGGTTTGGGGTTTTTGGAAGGTTTTATAGGCAAGCGTTGGGCGGTAAGAACAGTCTCTTGTAAAGCAGCCTGAAGGGAGGCCAGTTTGCTCTCTATCTCGGCCATCTGTGCAGCAAGCTTATCTTTGGTTTGTGAAGCGTTATTGCCGTTGGAGGCGGGGAATGGCAGAACAGGCGCACGGAACTGTGGATTGTAGGGTGGGGGCCAAGTAGAAGGCCAATCTGGGTTACGATATCGTACGGCCTCATCTTCTAAGGTGGCGGCATCACCAGGATCTAAGGGGTCATTGAGTGGTCTTTTAGTCAATAAGGGATTGGTAAGAGGACCTTTAGGAGAAGGGGAATGTCCTGTGGGCAAAGAGGGGTACATGCCTTTAGTTGGAGAGGGATCGCTCATGTCTATAACGACTGAGGGACATCTAGAGGGGGGCTTTTCAGTGGGAAGAGAAGCAACGGATGCTGAGCGAGACAGCGGTTTAAGGCAGTACTCCGCTACTGACAAGAGTTGTCGTTTTTCGGGGTCATCGGAGGCGGTTTCTACAATGTCTCGAATTAGTCCCCAATAAGAGAAAGCAGAGACGGGGACGGCATCAGGACCTTCCTTTTGTAACTTATCGTTTAAATCTCTGCCTACCTTTTGCCATTTTTTTGGATGGATTTCAGGGCCATTTACTATGAACCAGGGACAGACTTCATCAATGAAGAGAAAAAATTTGACTAAATCCTTCTTTTTTACTCGGATTCCTCGCTCCTTGAATGAGCATTTTAAGTCTTTTATGAATTGTGCTTCTCTGGACAAGGTTTGTCCCATCTTTTTGTTTTATTTATCTAAAAAGAAAGAGGGATAGGAACTGAGGAAGTGAACATAGGTATCAAGACAAAAAGGAGGAGAAGGGAACTTAACTTCTCTCCCGCGTGGGCAGCCGGTTAGTACAATCCGCTAACACGGACCCCCTGGGGTGCGATGCCTACGGACGTCCCGCCGGCTGTGCCTTTGGGCATAGACAAGACTCTTTTACAGAGGCGGCAGAGGAGGGATTATATCAGAGGTCTCGACGTGGGCAGTCGGTTGGTATAATCCGCCAACACGGCTCTCAAGAGGCGAATCGCAGACCTACCGCTCTCTCCAGGGCGGAGGGAGAGGTCTACGACCGGGATGCCCTCTGAGTGGACGACTTCTGCCTTAAAGTCGACTGACACACTGTATTTTCCCAACTCAGAAAAAGCAGCCTCTAACCTCAGGGGTGGACGGCTTGTGCCAAGAAGCGGGCTAGAGAGAAAAGTCCCAAATCCTTTGAAAAAAAGGAAAAGACAAGAGGACCTAGAGAAGACAGAGGGAGTTTATGCTCAACTCTTTTCTCCGTTTAAAATTTGTTACTTATGATCCTAGCAGTCCGTGCTGAAACTAAACTAAGGCGGATGAACACTCACCGAAGACGGCGATCTCCGGTGAGCCGAAGACGAGGACCTTCCATGAGCGGTGAAAGGCAGTCTTCTCTGAAAAACTTCTTCTCTGAAAAACTTCTCCTTAACGAGCCGCGGCCTCTGTTATTTCGTAGTCCGCCTGGGTAAGGGTTCTGCACTCGGGCCCCACGTTGGGCGCCACCTGTCCCGCCCGCGGGACCGGTTATTTGGTGGGAGAACCGAGGAGAACCCAACCTAAAGAAAAGAGGGGTAACACGGACGAGAGAAAAGAGTGGAGGCAAGACAGTATTCTGATCAAGCCTCAAACTTTATTTTGCAAAGCAGCTATATTTATACAGCAAAAACAAAGGGGGGCAAGCAAAAGGGACTTGTCACAATATAATTGGTCTTCAGCTGGTGCTATGGGGACAAGGGGCAGTGGAAGGAAAGAAGAGGAAAGGGGGTACTGGTCATGTACTGATCGGTCAAGCACAGGTGGTGTAAAACAAAGGAAGTTCTCAGAGTTCTCTGTACAAACATGTTGGTGTCACGGGCTGCTGAGCTGCTATTTGTCTTCTGTTCTTGTGAAGCCCAAGCCCAGCATGTTTTATCCTTAACCCTTAAGGGCCCGTTTAGGTTGTGGCGCCCCTAACACAAAACCTCTATCATCTATGCTATTTTTTTCCCTCCTCATCACGTTCTACCTTTTAAAGTACTTATCCTGTCTTTTTTTGGTGCTGTTTAAGGAGGAAGAAATGATACGTGTATTCAATTCATCATGGTAACTGAGATGATTATAGCATTTTCATTTCAACCAGCATTGTTCAAGAGCATTGGCTTCCTCACACTTTTACAAGCACTGGGCCCAGTAAACCATTTATTGATCACAAATAAACTTTTTCATCTCCAAATGCTCAATTAAATAAGACCCCACTGGGTCCTAGTCATTCAGAGATGGAGCTGTGGTGACACTGAAGGTCTGCAATTTCTTCAGCCTCCTTGATTTGGCCTCTGGCTGCACTAGCATGATCGATCCAGAAAAGACTTTAATCCCACTTCTGAAGGCTAAGAGATGCACCTCGCCAGCTTTGTCCATAAGGTGGGGAGGGGATGCATAAAAGTGAGCTTTCAGTGAACTATAGAATACTCCGAAATGGCAGTGGCTGAGGGGAATGGCAGAACACAGAGCCCAGTCCATTTTGAGTCTCAGTGCTGTGAGCAAGGAGAGAGACGCTGGTCCCTGCATGGGCCTACCCACCCGATGCTGCCCATTTTTCTCTTTTTTACTTTTTTCTTTTTAACAGTTCAGGGGTTTTTATTTTTCTACCTGTCACAGTATGGACTCACAGGGAAAGCGTCCTTTCCATGGCACTCACTAAGAGCCTCTCCAGGGGGAGCAGGCTGGTGCTTCAGCTGAGCCCACATTTTTCTCTGAGGCATCCTTCTTTTATGCCCATTTTCCTTCACAGGTTTCAGGGAGCTTTCTGGGCTCTTAGAGAATTTACTGCGCTCACTATACGCCTTAATTCTCTTGGCAAGAACATCGCCCTTAACTTGTTTGTTCACTATAGGCCACCTGCATGCCGGTGACACTGAGGACTCCTAGTTTTGTCCTGGGAACCCCGGCGGACTGAACAGTGCCCATTCCCCTCTTCTGCAGCACCACCTCTCTGGTGACATGTGTGCACGTGGCCAGCTCCATGTTTTCTAAAAGGCCCAGGGAACATGCAGCGGACACCTCGTCTCTTCCCCTTGTGTTACTCATCTTGGCGAGTTACTGAAAGATGGTAGCTCAGGCCCACAGGGTCCTCTGCAAGTCAGTGGTCACTTCTTTCCTCCCCAGGAGTCCTCCTTCTGACCCTGGCTTCCCTACTTGGTCTCCTGCCCACCAACCAGTTTAGGTTTTACTTATATGGACTTCATTTAGGAAAGACACACCACCCTTTCCATTTACTCTGACAGAAAACTATCATCTCACTTTGTGCTTTTAAAACCAAATGTTTAATCACATGTGTTCATCTTACTAAATTATTATGTATAAGAAAACATAAAAATCATTTAAATAACCCAGAATCCTGCTACCCAGAAACAATTTCCATGTGTTTTTCCATGTATATTTATCATTTTTGGTTTGTGAACACACAACGGTTTAAAAAAAATCTCAAAAAGGAGAGTATATTTTGCTCATACATCTTTCTCTATCATTAAACAGATTTTCAAAGACCATTTTCCATTATTTTTTCCAAATTTGATGCGAAATTGATAACAAAACCTGAATATAATTAATGTATACCATTAGTCGGTTTTGAACACAGATAAGCACTATTAATACCATCACCACAACTAAGGTAGTAAACAGATCTCTCACCTCCAAGCTTCCTTGTGTCCTTTTGCTCAATGTGTGTGTGTGTGTGTGTGTGTGTGTGTGTTAAGAAAACTAAACATGAGATCTACTTTTTTAACAAATTTTTAAGTGAACAATATTGCAAATCATATATATATATATATATGATGAGTTCATTTCCAAAATATATAAGGAACTTCTACAACTCAGTAAGAAAACAAAAAGAAACAGAACAAAACAAACAAAACAAAAAACTTAATTTAAAAATAGGCAAAGGACTTGAACGAACATTTCTCCAAAGAAGACTTACAAGTCCAGAGATTGGTGCTGTCTCACTAATCATCAGGGAAACACAAATCAAAATCATGATGAGCTGTCACCTTTGTTTAAACAAAAATCTTTAACTTCCATGACCAAAGTCTTTTTGTCAGTCAAGGTGTTATTGAGCCAAAAATGCTGGATGAAAGACCAGTCTTGGGCCTGGAGTCTAAAGTACCAGCAGCAGCGTGGCTAGGTATAAAACACAGCTTGTCCGATGTCCCAGAGTTTTGCAAGTGTTTGCAAGCTCTGGGCTAGCAGGGTCCACAGAAACAAATGTCTCTGAAACCTTTGTGTAAACAGCAAACAGAATCTCCTTCTCAGTGTTTTTCTCTCGTGGTCCGTCTCATCCTCTGCCTCTGAGAGGAGACCACACTCTGTCTTTGGAGTGTTACCCCTTTTCTAATAAACTTTCCTTTGGACTCTAACATTGACTTGTGTGTTGAATTCTTTCCACACTCTCCGCTAAAGGACCCTCTTCTTCTCTCAGTGCAGGGCTTGGTCTCCCCCTGCACACCCCTCACAAGGTGTACGTTCTAATAAGATTAGAGATGAAGCTGCAGAAGTCGACAAGTTATTGTGGATTGATAGATGCTAGAGAGCAGGTGGTTTACAATCATTGTAATGGAAGTTAAACGAACCTATATGTATATAGTAATCTTAACCTTGTTTTCTGTAATAAATCTCTATTGTTCAAATGCTTTTAGAAACAGCTCTTTCGTCTTTCTGCTATATTCTCAATAATTAATATAACAATAATAAAGAATAATGTAAATAGCCAGTGATTTAACACATCCAATAATAACTTTGAACACTTCTTTCTTGTAACATTTTCAGTTGAAAGACATTCTACTGAGGAAAGTTAATCTGGGTTATGTGGTTAAATCCCAACTATGTGGGCATTTCTTATTCCCATTTTATTTTTTTAAAAAGTATGTCACAGCTTTATTTTTGTTTTTAATGGATATATAGTTGATATAACACTGTATGAATTCAAGGCATACAGGTGTTGATTTGATACATTTACATGTTGCAGGATGAATGATTTTGTAGGTTGGCTGAGATCTCCATGTATTACCATTTCTTTTTTTGTGTGGTAAGAACATTTAAGATCTACTCTCTCAGTGGCTTTCAAATATATAAACACTGTTCTAATTGTGCTGTACTTAGAGTCCAGGACTTTTTATCTTTTAGTTGCAAGTTTGCAGCCTCAGACCGAAGTCCCCAGGTTTTGGGGAGCACTGATTCCTGCTGCCTCTGGCTCTGTGGCTGATTAGACCCCAAGGAGAGGAAGGCCCAGGACAGACTTTTAGTCAAGGAAATCGGCTTCCTAACCAGGGCCTGCTATAGTTGTAGTCAGGCCCATCTTGCTGGCCAAGGCCATTCTTCAGAAACACCTTCTTTTTTCTTGCATTAAATTAGGTTTGACTCTCAGTTTTCAGATGTGTGATCATTAGTAAGAAATACTGGTGCAACCTCTTGCTCTAAAACCAAGATGCATCCATCTCTCATTAGAAATCACAGAATTTACTAAATGGGTGTGAGATTTTAAGCAAATACCATGAGAGTCCCTTTACCTCTGAATAAATAAACTGTAGTCACCAAGTTGGCTCACCTTCAGAGGCGTGGGAAACTCTAATCTAGAATCTGAGGCTGTAACTGCTTTGCTTCACATGGTCTCACTCTGTAAAATTAGATATTCTTTAAGAGAATGGTGCACGGATCAGCCTCTTGTTTCCTACGCTTCATTCTGTAATTCCACAGAACCGTATTGCAAATGTTCCCCAAGGATCCCCATGCCTTTGCCTCACTCTGGCCTACAGCAAGCACTTGCATGTGAAAATACTCAGTGAAAATGATTATTGTCACAGCCCTGTCCCCACAGGTCCCTGGGTTTATTGTAATGCATCATGAGAAATGGAGTTCAGCCTACTTTGTCCCACAGGCACAGAGTTATGGAAGAGGCAGTTTCAAATGTCCTGTGGCAGGTCCAGACCCCAGACAGTGGGATGTCCGCTATGCAGGAAGCTGTGGTGATGGCCATGGTCTGCCCTCCTCAGGGAGCAGGGACAGAAAGGTTCTCAGTGGAGGAGACACAGTCCAGCCTGAAAGATGTGGGTTTCCATTTGTCTTGCATAACAGATTTGTATTCTTACATTGTTTTTTAAATTTCACTTTAAATTTTTAATTTATTTTTGAAATAGAATTGACAAATAAATTGCACATATATTTAAAGTGTGCAATGTAATGTTTTGATAGACACATACACTATGGAGTCGTCACGATGATCAGTTAATTATCACATCCATCATCTTGCTGAGCCACTTAGAAAATTCCAAGTATGTCACACAGCAGCCCTGACAATAGTCACAATGGAGCGCATAACGTCCTCAGAGCTTAATCACTTATAACTACAAGTTTGCACCTTTGACCAACATCTCCTCACCATTTATACTATTTTGTATTTCTCTGAGTTTAGTTTTTTTTAGATTCCATATATAAGTGACCCCATACAATATAGCCTAATACCCTCCAGTTTCACCCATGTTGTCTCAAATGGCTATATTTCCTTTATATTTAGCTGAATAATATTCATTGCATATATGAACACGTTTTCTTTGTTCACCCATTTGTTGACAGACACTTAGATGTTTTCATATTTTGATTATTATGAATAAAAGTGCAATGAAAAGGGTAGTACAGGTATTGGCAACAGATATATAAAAAGGTGCTCAACATCACTAGCCATCAGAGAAATAAAAATAAAACTATAATGAGGTATCACTTCACACCTGTCAGACGGTTATTAAAAAGATGAGATAACAAGTGCCGGCGAAGATGTGGAAAAAAGAAACCCCTCGTGCAGTGTTGGTGTGAACACGAGTTGGAGCAGCCACTGTGAGAAACAGTATGGCAGTTTCTCAACATTCTTACTTAAAACTTCAGTTCATTTAATAAAAACCTTGTCACTTCAGCAAAGCAATTGGATAACTAACTGAGCCTAATGGTGTTCTCTTATTTTCCCCAAGATACTACAGTGTTCTGATGGGGTTCGAGGCATCAAAAAACGTGCTTCTGGAGTTCTACAGACAGAGCGAATCATAGTTGGCTCCTGAACATTGCAGTTCAGCCCAGATGCCAGGCCAGCAGCAGGGCTGTGTGTGGGGGGTATATATCTGAGCACACAATTTGCACAGTTACGTCTGCATGAAGCTTGTTTCCTCAAGCATGGAGTCTGGCTATGTGTCTGGAAGGGATATGTAAGAGGGGACATTCTTGGCTGAGAGGTGGCTGTGTGACATTATTATTTATTTATCACTGGCATAAGTAGGAGGCTTAGCTGGCATCAGAGCTGACTGAAATACAAGGGTACAAGCTTTCAGTTCGGAGATGACTAAGTTCTGGGGATGTGTGTACATGTAGTATTTACAGTTCATAGTACTGTACTGTATATGCTGAGAGCATAGATCTTAAATGTTCTACAGCAAATATAGCAAGCAAATCTGAATTCTTGCAGCCCGAACCCCATCCCCTGCTCACAGCAGTGAACACAGTCATTTGGAAAATCAGAACATATAGTGCCCAGGAGGTAAATTCTATTTCTTTCTGTCTGTTCTCACTACTTTTCTCTTCAAGGTGCTGTGGATGAAATAAAACTGCCAGAGTTCTCTGAGCCACTTGGAAGGTTTCTGTGCAACCCTTTCTTCCCAAAGCCTTTCCCACACACGCTTCTTGGGGTCACCCGCACTCTACAAGGAGTTTCTTCACACTGAAGATATTATACTAGCATGCATTTTTTTCTAAAACATATTAAATTACATGTAATATGAAACAACAACAAGCACGTCTACTAGTTTGTCTTTCCATCTTTTCTTAATGTCCATCGCTATCCTAAAAATACAAATCCCAGCCACCATTCACCTCAGGGTTTCCCATTTTAGGAAGCAGCTAGGATCCAAACCTAACACCCTATGCTGGGTATGTCTGTCCCAGTGGGGCTGGTTCAGAACCAACATTCATTTCCTGTGTTCACGGGCACCACACTATGGGCAGGCTGACTTTCTGTTTGGGGTCTGAGCACCAATTTCAGCTGTCTTGGGAGTATATTGCTTTACCCCACATAGAGCATGATGAGACAATTAGACAAAAACATCCATCCCGAAAGCTTTTCTGAAAAAAAGGGTTTGTTGAGCCAAATGCTGGCCAAAGCAGGCCAGGCCCTTGGCTGAGACGTCTGAACATCCAGCAGTCCTGGTTGATGGGCGTCCTGTTAACCCACGCTTTTACACCTTATGTTCGGGGAAGAAAAATGAAGCTGCTCTAAAAGGATTTTCGTTGGCTACAGACAAGGTGGGTGGGACACTGTGAAGAGGGGCAGTTGTGTAACATGAGCATAGTCTGTGAGGAGGAAACCTACTGCGTGGATCGGTGCAGGCAGCAGGCCTGATGGGCCCCACAGTGCAAGGCGTGGTGGGGTGACATGGCACTAATACCTGCCTGTGGGCCTACTCATAGCACTAGCAAACACCCAGACACCGAGGGTCTTTCTTTGGCTGGCCGGCAGCATTAACTGGTTGGTTGCTCTCACTCTCTGGCCTCTGCGGTTTAGTTTAGGACATCTCAGCACTTTTTTTCTTGCCAAGACCATCTGTGGCCCAGCCCCTGATGAAGCACACAGCATATGCTCTGTCTTCTGCCCAGGTTACATGGCCACAGCCATCGTTTTGCTTAGCGATGTACATAGAAACTTGAGTCCTGAGAAGCTGAGTGGCTGGGAACATGTGATGCATTTGTCTAACTAATGAAGTGCATTTCTTTTTCTTTTAAAAGCTTCAGTAGGAAACATACATATACATGTATGGGTGTGTGTTCTGTAAAAATTAATAATCAGTATTTCAATTGTAAAACAGTATATTTTAAGGCAAAACTATGACCACGTAAGTCTTAGGAAGGTATGAATAAAAAAAATACGAGGTTTGGGTAACATAATTATCTCTTAAAATATTCATGTCATTTTGAAAATAAAAATTATTTTTTTCTCTTCAAGTTCCAGTTCCTCTTACAGTGTTAATATTCCAAGCTTAATTACTTCTACAGAGAAGTGGAGCATATAACAAGTCATCAGAATTTTCTCAAGGTTCTTGATTTTTTTCTATAGATGATGACAGCTTAAGATATATGTAACTGGCAAGCATTTGGTCACGCGATGATTGCAAAGTATTAGAGATGAATAGAAAAGAAAAAAATGCAAGACGCAAAGTGACACTGTATCTTTTTGTTATTATCTCTAGATTTATTGAGTTATGATTGACAAATAAGAACTGTATATGTTTCAAGTGTGCAACTTGGTGTTTTGATATATGTTACCCTGTGAAGTGACCATCACGATCAAGCCATCTCTTTTCACAAGCTTGTTGAACTCCAAGATGGACACAGGCGAGGGGACTGCTTGTTTTCAGCACAGCGGGAATCCCTGCTTCCTTCCATAGGCTGTCTGCCTCTCCAATGTCATTGCCCTGTAGTCCAGCAGAGTGACACCCCGGGCATTGTACAGCACCCACATACTGCTGTTCTGGGAGCTGGGAAAGCAGTTGCCCTTGTGGGCACCTCCTGAAAGCGGGACATAGCATGTTGAGAGGTTTTTGGAAAGTGCCTGGAGAGAGGGTGGGTCTGCACTCCTAAGTAGAGGCTTCTGGGAAGCTGCTCCTGACGTGAAGCATGAGGACAGAGCTGAGGAGATGGTGACATTTCTAGGCAAAGTTATCAGAAGGGACAAAGGCAAAGTGGCAAGTGAGTGCCTGGAACACTTCAGGAACAGCCAGTCAAGGGAAGAATGGGGAAGGGTGAGAAACAGGATGGAAGCAGCAGTGGATGTGGATGGACAAAGGGAATGGCCAGTGGGAACAGATCCCATGGGTCTTTACAGCCAGCTGAGCAGTTACTTGGTTAGGCAGAAAAAAGAGGCATTTTAAAGGAAGATGGACACAGTTTGACTCACATTTTACTACAATTGTTACGGCAGAGACAGGAAGAGGAGTAAGCTGTGAGAGGTTATTATAACCCAGAGACAGGAAGATGACAAGCTGTGAGAAGCTACTGTAACCTATTTTGAAGGCGCAGCCAGCAGGACTTGCTGGTCAGTTCTACCTGCTTAGTGAAGGTGGGGTGGAAAGGCAGCGACCTGAGGAGCTGGCAGAGCCCAGTCATCCTGGCCTGAGACGGCCTGAGGCTGGAGTGGGGCTGGCAGGGAGCAGTGCTTACTTTCTGAAGACTTGGGATCTGTATTAGCCTTCTGTCTTAGTCATCTCAGGCTGCCAACTCTGAATACCACACACTGGGGAGCCTAAACAACAGAAATTTGTTTTCTTACAATTCTGGAGGCCAGATGTCCTAGATAAAGGTGTTAGCAGGGCTGGATTCTGGTACAGCCTCTCTGACTTGTAGACAGCTGTCCTCCTGTTATGTCTCACTTGACCTCTCCCCCTGTGCATACTTAAGGGTAGGGAATCTGGTTTTTTTCTTTTCTTGTAAGAACACCAGTCCTCTGGGGTTAGGGTGCCACTTACGACTTCCCTCTGCTAACCGTAATTATGTTTATTAAAATGGGCACAGGACCCAAATAAACACTTTTTTTCAAAGAAGACATCCAAATAGCCAACAACTAAATAAAAAGATACATCAGTAATCATCCTGGAAATTCAACTCAAAACCACATGAGATACTCCCTCACACCTGCCAGAATGGCTGTCATCAATAAATAAACAAATAACAAGGGCTGGCAAGGATGTGGAGAAAAGGGAGCCCTCGTGCACTGCTGGCAAAAAATGTAAATGGGTACAGCCACCATGGAGAACAGTAGAAAAGATAAAAAAACTAAAACTAGAACTACCACGTGACCCAGCAACCTCACTTTGAGTCATTTATCCAAAAGAAATAGCAACATAATCACAAAGAAACGTCTGCACCTCTGTGTTCGTTGCAGCATTATTTACAGTAGCCAAGATGTGGAAATGGCCTGAGTGTCTGACAAAAGATGAGAGTAAAGAAGATGTGGTACATATATGTACATGCAATGAAATATTTTTTAGCCACGAAGAAGGAAACCCTGACATTTGTGACGACATGGATGAAATGTATAGGTATTATACTAAGTGAAATAAGTCGGATAGAGAAAGACAAATGCTGTATGATATCACATGTGTGGAATCACTTATAGGTTGTATCATTTGTCTGCTAAACTCAGGAGAACACAGAGTAGGGTGGTGATTATCAGGGCTTAGAAGTAGAGGAAATGAGATATTGGTCACAAGGCACAAACTACCCGTTAGAAGATGACTAAGCTTAGAGGCTCTCACAGTGACCCTAGTTATAATCCTGTAAGCAAGCTTGAAAGCTGCAAATGTACTCACCACACAAAAGAAATCATGATTACGTGACTTGAGGAGGTGTGAATGACGGCGGGATCATTTTCAGTGGGTAAGTGTATTAAATCAACACGTGTGCACCTGTGATTGCAACTGAGGATCCTCATGGCTTTGAGTTTAGTTTTAAACCCTTGTGCTAGAAATCACATCTTTCTATAAATACACCCCTCAGAGACCCAGTCTTTCCTGATAACCAGCAACTTCTGAGGCAGCAGGGTACAGCGGCCTGGACATGACTAATTGTCACGGGGTCAGGACATCTGGCAAGCTAAGGAAAATATCTTGACCTAAGTTATGTGCCAGATCCTGAGCCCTAAGTTAGAAACACCCCCAGCTGCTTCCTCATGAGCGCAGACAGAGGGACACCAGAGCAGACCTCAGAGGTGTCCTCCAGACCTGAGGACACAACTCATCACCTTTCTCTCACCTCCCACCACTCAGCTCCCAGCACAACCTCAACCCTAACCTGCCCCATAGAACTTGTGACCTACACACCAACGGGGATTCAGGCTTTTGAGCATTAGCTTCCCGTTCCCCTTGTCAGTGCCATTCACAATAAAATAGCCAGTCTCTCTCCACTGCCGTTCTCGGCATTCAGTGTTTGGCACTGCTCACACTGGGTGGACAAACTCCTTCTCTTCTGTAACATGATGCTGTGATTTATAGTAAAGAGTACACAGTTGGTCTGTTCCTATTCCTGGCATAGGGCTCCTAAAACCCTTAGCATTTCCTAAAATAAGAGAGCCTTTTGTTGGTCCTGGTGTATAATCTAATTTTTAACATGCTGCTGGATTTGGTTTGCAGGTATTCTATTGAAGATATACACACACACACACATATATTCATAAAAGTGTATTGGTCTTTGATGTTAATATCAGACAGCTGCACACTTTTATGTGCACTGTGAGATAACTACCACCTTACTAGATGGCGCTTCTTGCTCTTCTAGCGAGGGACACTAACTGCACTGTAACAAGATGTTTCTGTTATGTTAATGAGATAGCTTCTAGACAGCCAGGATGGCAGGGGTTGGGGTGGGGGCGGGGCAGTGCCAGGGGGAGCAACCCTGTGTTAGAGGGCTGGAGCTTTTAGTCCCACCCTTGGACCTCTACAAGAGGAGGGGGCTGAAGATTGAGACAGTCATTAATTGTTAATGATTCAAACAATCATGCCTATGGAATGGAACCTTCATAATCCCCCACAAAAAAATGAGGCCCAGAGAGAGAGCCTCAGGGTTGGGAACCATGTGGAGGTGCAAGGGGTGGTGGGCTCAGAGGGCACAGAAACCCCTCACTCCTCTCGTATACCTTGCCCTGTGTGTCTCTTCCATCTGACTGCTCCTGAATTACATCCTTTTATAATAAACTGGTGGTTTAGTAAGTAAAATGTTTCTCTGAGCTCCATAAGCTGCTCAAGCCAATTAACTTAAGCCAAAGACAGGATTGTGAGAGCCTCTCATCTAGTCAGTCAGAATCACAAGTGACAACCTGGCGTCATCTGTGGAAGGGTGGCAGTCCTGTGGGACTCAGCCCTCAGCCTGTGGGATCTGACACTGTCTCCAGATAGATGGTATCAGAATGTATTTGAACTGTGAGACACATATTTGGCTGGTGATGTTGGGAGAAAACATGCCGGAACAACTTAAACTTACATGATGCTATATGCCAATTATATCTCAATAAAGCTGAAAAGCATTTTATACTCTGATTAACAGATTAGATCCAGAGTTATTCACTTGCTGATGAAGAAAGAAGAACAAGGAGTTAGGAGCAGGAGGCAGTGTCTTACCAGATACTGCCAACACCACAGCCATCACTGCATACAGTATTGGGGTGAAAAGGAATGTAATCATAATTCAGACCTTACCTTCATAGAGCTTAAGTATTAGAACAATATTTGTATACCTCTTAAAATATGTATGAAAAACTGAGGACAAGTAAAGTTAAGAGGCTGTAATGCACAAACCCAGTCAGACTGATTTCAAAGGTCGAATTTTTAGTAATGATAATGTTCCAAGTCTCTTTCTACTACACACTGAAGAGTAATCATGCAGTTAGGGTCCCTTGCTGGAAGAATGAGAAACACCATCTAGTAAGGTGGTAGTTATCTCATAGTGCACATAAAAGTGTGCAGCTGTCTGATATTAAAAAAGAAATGAGAATCACAGACCAATATACTCTTATGAACAGATACACACACACACACACACACACACACACACACACACACACACCCCCTCAACAAAATACTAGCAAATCAAATCCAGCAGCATGTTAAAAATTTGATTATACACCAAGACCAAAAGAAATTTACCTCAGAAATGCATGAATGGGTCAACATACAAAAATCAATGAATGTCATTCAAAAAAGAAACCCTCAATATGGTAAAAGCTATATATAAAACTCCACAGTTAACATCATACACTCAGTCATGAAAGCCTAAAAACCTCCTCCCTAATACCAGGAACAGTACAATGATGTCTAATTTTACTATTTCTATTCAATATTTGCAAGAACTTCTAGCTAGAGCAATTAGTGCAATTCTGAAGAATTCACAAAACTGTTGAAGCTAATCAATGAATTCACCTAAGCTACAGGGTACTAGAGCAAACACAAAATTCATTTGTATTATCATACACTAGCAATAAACGAGCTGAGCAGTAATAAAGAAAGCAATTCCATGTATGGTAGCACTGCAGAAATGAAACACTTAGGAATATGTTTTTCCAGTTTTATTGAAAAATAATTGGCAAAGATCACTGTATAAATTTAATGCATATAGCATATTATCTGATTTACATGTATTATGAAAAATTAGAAATAAATCTAACCAAGTATGTTCAAAACTTGTACACTAACAACAAAATATTTGCACCCTGTGTACAGAGAGATGAAGCTGCTAGCTTACCATCATTAAGTGCATTCTTGGGTTTATTTGTTAGTTTTTCAAGGTACTTAAGATAAACTGGGATCACAGAGTTTCTGTAATTCCAATTAAGGTTGACAAGCAGTGATCCATTTCAATAATCAGATTTGCTCTTTTTGGGGTCTTTGGAGTTTTCTCAGGTTGCCCACAGTCAGAGGTAGAGATTATGACTGCATTATTGTCTTGAAAAATTTGGACTCAAAACAATTCCGTATTGTTACTATGCTACTTTACTTAAACATAATGTCACAGGACTTGGGATGGAGTTTCATTTTCGAGAATGATTTTTTTTTTTTTTTTTTTTTTTTTTACTTTGACCCTTCAGGTAACTCTCTTGCTGAGTAGAACTCCTCCTTTACTGAGAAAGTTATTTTTGTGCTGAGACCCTGGCTACTTCACGTGCAGTTCCAGCACTTGGCCTCAGCTGCCCTTGGACTTTGGGTAAGCCACTGAACATTTCTGTAATAGATTATCAGAGTTCTCTATTTCCTCAAAAATTCTACTAAACGATTACCTCATGACTCATCCACAGTCCCAGGTCTTGGTGACATTTGTATATTTTCTGCATATGTGCATCAACAAACTGCACAGACGAGGCACTGTCACCCATGGTGTAGTTCTCAGTTCAGCCTTTACTTTTCCAAGTCCTTATCAGTTCACCCAAGGTGACTCTCTGTGGGGGGCAGCCACTGTACTGTGTCCTGACTCAGTTGTATGTAGCTTTGTGCATTCACCTCTCCCACCCACACCTGCAGTACGAAGCCAGCCCTGTACTTACGGTTCCCCAAACTTCCCCCCACCAATGCAGGGGTCGCAACCCATCTCCAGATGCTCCCTCAGAGTGGGGGCTGCGGGCCCCATGCAGTCAGACGCTGCCTCAGCCCTCGCTTGGGGAAGCTGGTGCATCTGCACAGAAGCTGTCTGAGCCCATTTCTACATGTGCAAGATGGAAACACTACGTGTTGTAAAACACTATAAATGCACATGTGTTCGTGTTTATTTTACTTGGTCAACTTCCAGCTACAGAGATGGATGAATTTCACTCCCTGGAATTTTAAAGAGGTTGACAGCTGAGATTACAACTGGTCTGTTCCTCACATCTGGATGGACTATCATTATAATAAATTTATTCTTCTTTTTAAAAGACAGAGAAGAAAAAAAATAACATTTTTGTAAAGAAGAGCTCCAGAATTTCTCAGGAACACCTGGGACAGATTGAGATTACCTGTTTTCCTCTCTGGAGGTTCTGGCTTCTCATGTTGTCCCTGCTAGGTCAGGGTTTTTGTAAGAGGAGGATTGATCTGGGTCACCTATGAATGACACTAACAGTTGCACTGTGTGCCCCTCAGCTGTGCCTTTATAATGCTCATCCTGCTTCTCCAGGACCACATGCTATCCCAGTGACCTAATCACAGTATACTCATTCAGTGAAGACTGATTAAGGGGGTTATGTGTACTAGGCACTGGGGACCCAGAAGCAAACAAAGTAGCCAGAAAGCCATGGCTCCATGGAAATGATGATCTAGTAGAATGAGACAGATAGCAAACATAGTTAGTTACAACAGCATATTTGTTCTGTGGTGCTAAGTATTGTGAATAAAAATAAAGCAGGAAAGGGGAGCAGGGAGCCGGGAGGGTTTTCAAGCCAAATAACACTGCAGAGCAGGGGAGGGGGTGCTCAATGAAAGATGTCTTTTGAAAAATAATCTGAAAGAGACTTTTTTTTAAGTGAGTGTGTGGATATCTTGGGGAAAAGCATGACAAGACTTGTACCACAATGATGTGGAGGCTTAGCAGTGGACGGGTTTGACCATATTATATCCTAATATATCTTTAGGCTGCTGTGTTGAATACTCTGCAGGAAGTAAAGGTGAAGCAGGGAGGCAAGTTAGGTATCGGATCAATAATTCAGGTGGTAGAGGATGGTGTGGCAGCCTAACCCTGCATGGCCATTTCCTGCTTGAACAGTTTGTTCCTGACTGACTTCCCACCACCTTAGGAACTCTCCTGCTAACAAGTTTACTCAAGATTGCCAACCAATTAACGTTCTTTCTTATATCTGTAGCTGTGTAGAAATGACAAGACTGTATAAAACTGCCTATTATGTTACAATTGGGGCTCAGCCTTTGGATAAGAATCTGCTGAGCTGGAGCTGGTGCCAGCATCAATAAACGCTGCTACCTGCTTATAGCCTTGGTGTCCCGTCTCTCCATTGGAGAATCCTGCAACAATGGCAGCAGAGGTGAGGAGGGGTCATAAGAATCTGGATATATTCAGTAACAAAGCAAAAACTTCCTGATCTCCAATGTGAGAGAAGGTGAATCAGGTGACCCCATGTTGTACGACTCCGCCTGTAGGATGACTAGGAAGCCACAGGTTTTCAGGCACGCGCCTTCCAGCATTTGAAGTGTCCTCCTCCACCCAGCAAAGCCGCATTCCGATGTTGCTACTGCTAGTACTATTTCAAATAAAAGATCAGTGCCAAGAAATGTACATGGTATCCATTTCCCCCAGGCCAGGTACCCTCCCGTGGCTTTCAGCACAGCCTGCACATAAGCCTGCAGGGAAGCGATGTGCATCAGGCGAGGAGCGGGCTCGGACTGTGCTTGCTTTGCGCTGACGGTAGACTGACTGGGAGAGCCCCTGCACAGATGGCGCTCTGGGCCCCCATTCACTTGTGGCCTCTGCCTCGCCCTCAGCCATATGTGGGCGTGGCCTTGGCAGTGTTACTGCTGCTGCCACCTTTGTCCTGCTGGGCCTCTCTGCGTAGCCCCCGCTGGAACCCACCCACATCGTCGCCCTCCCATGTCAGTCTTGGACAGTAGCACAGCCATTCTGAGCTCACACCTCCACACCCCTGTGTGCTTCGTTCTCTCCCACCTCTCCTTCCTGGATGTCAGTATCACCACAAGCATTGTCCCACAACTCCTTGTCAACCTCTGGAAACCACAGAAAACCATTAGTTATAGGGGGAAGGCCCAGTTTTATATCTCCCAGTGCCTGGGGCCCACCTAGTGTGTCCTCCTAGCCATTGTGTCTTAGTGATGCAGAACAGGCAAATTTCCCTGAGTTGGAGGAGGAGGACCAAGTCCTGCACCAAGAAACGAAGAGGGTCCTTTGGCAGACAATGTGGAAAGAATCAACACAAAGGCCAAAGTTAGAGTCAAAAGGAGAATTTATTGGAGAAGGGGTAACACTCTACAGACAGAATGTGGTCTCCTCTCAGAGACAGAGGGTGAGAGGGACCTTAAGAGGGACTCAGAGGGATAGAGATAATAAGGAGAGATGAGGACAGTGAAAGAGGCAGAGTGAAAGCATTGAAAGGGACTCTGAGTGTTCAGGGAATTCAGTTTATGTCATTCTATAGCTCCCATTTCCTTTGATATTGACATACAGTGAGGAAGGGGAAGAGTATGTAGGGTGAAAAGGTAAGAATATGTAGTGTGAAAAGCTTGCTGACAATTCCCAGCCTTTAATCCATAAATCTCCCCCACCCCACCCCCTACCCTAGTGGTTTTAGCCATAGAGAATGAATGATTTTACTTGGGTCGGACGTCACTTAAAGACTCTGTTTTCCTGTTTCCTCTCTTCACAGGTGTGGGGAATGGTTTGTTAGTAATCCAGCAGAAATCTTTGTTCTATAAGTGTCCTCCTGGCCTGGCTATAGGGCTGGTCAGCACGTTTCAGTCTCTGAATGTAGCTGATTTAACATTTAGTTCTCTTGCCTCCTCCTACATTAAAATGAATGTGCTCACACACTATTTTCAGGCCAAGGCAAAGAGAAAGTATTTTCTCGTTTTATTTTTTATGAATAATCATATAGTTTTGTTCGTTGTTCATATTGTTATGTAACATATGCTAGTTAACTGTTATATTATTTTCTTAATTTTTCATAATAATAACTGGCATTGAAGGTGCCTAATCTATATGAAATCTTTCACATTTTCTTCCAATATTTGTAATGACTAGGAAGGTAAATATTATTAACCTCATAAAGACTGGTTATTATAAAGACATTAAGGTTTACTCTGAGATCTAAGTCTTGATTTATCTATCCATAGACACATTTGCCATTTTGCCTATAACCGTTTGTAATACAATAAGAAATATGTGTATTTGGTCTTCAGGCTCCTAGGACCCTTGGCATTCGTTGAGTGATATGGATAAGGGGAGTGTCATTATTATTCATAACAAGCCCAGTTCAACCTGGTTAATGCCAAGGGGGTAAATCAAAGTGAGGCCCCTGGAGAGCTTTGGGATGGGGGCTGGTTAGCAAGGAAGCCAACCAGATGATGAGAAGGTTGCGGCTTTCAACCCCACCCTGACCTTTGGGGAAGGGAGAGGGACTGGAGGTTGAGTTCAACCACCAGTGGCCAGTGATTTAGTCAATCACACCTAATTAATGAAACCTCTGTAAACCTCCTAAATTATGGTGTTTGAAGAGCTTGCAGGCTGGGATTGTGTTATGCCTCAAATTCTAGAGGGACAGAAGTTCCTGCACTAGCAACCCTTCCAGCCCTCACCCCAGTCGGGTACCTCCTCATTTTTTGTTGTTTAATTTTAATTAGTTTCAAGTATATAGTACATTGGTTAGACATTTATATAGTTTATAAAACGATCCCCCTAATTGCTCCTTCTCTCCTCTGGTTTTCCACCTAGCCAATATATTGCTAACTACATTCCTTATGCCGTGTTCCTCATCCCATGACCTTCTATCAACTACAGATTTGTACTTCTTTAACCATTCACCCCATTCTCCCATCCCCCAAATTCCCTTTCTCCTCTGTCTGTCACCAAATTGTCCACTATATTTGTGAATCTGTTTTTGATTAGTTTGTTCTTCTTGTTCCTTAGATTCTGCATATAAATGAAATCATATTTATTTTTCTCTGTCTGACATTTCACTCAGCATAATAACCTCTAGGTCCATCCATGTCATTGCAAATGGTAGGATTTCATTTTTTTTAATGGCTGAGTGATATTCCATTGTATATATGAACCATAACTCCTTTATCTAATTATCTGTTGATGGGCATTTAGGTTACTTCCATATCTTGACTTTTGTAAATTGTGCCACCATGAATATTGGGGTGCATAGATCTTTATGAATTATTGTTTTGGTTTTCCTTGGATAAATACTCAGAACTGCAATTGCTGTGTCAAAAGGTATATCTATCTATAATTTGAGAAACCTCACTAACAATGTATAAGGGTTCCCTTTTCTCCACATCCTTACCAGCATTGGTTGTTCTTTGATTTATTGATGATAGCCATTCAGACACATATGAGGTGATATCTCAGTGTGGTTTTAATGTGCATTTCTCTGATTATTAGTGACCTTGAGCACCTTTTCATATATCTATTGGCCATCTGTATTTACTTTCTGGAGAAGATCTGTTGGTCTTCTGTCCATTTTTTAATTGGATTGTTTGGGTTGGGTTTTTTTGTTGTTGAATTGTATAGGTTCTTTATATATTTTGGATATTAATCTCTTATCAGATGTATCATTAACGAATAACTTCTCCGAATCAGTCAGTTGTCTTTTTGTTTTGTTAATGATTTCCTTTGCTGTACAAAAACTTTTTAGTTTGATGCAGTCACATTTGTTTATTTTTTCTTTTGTTTCCCTTGCCTGGGGAGATATATCTGAAAAGAAATTACTATTAGTAATATCAGAGAGTTTACTGCCTATATTTTCTTCTAAAAGTTTTATGATTTCAAGTCTTATATTTAAGTATTTAATCCATTTTGACCCTATTCTTGTATATGTTGTAAGAAGTGGTCCAGTTTCTTTTTCTTTTTCTTTCTTTCTTTCTTTTTTTTTTTTTGCATGTATCTGTCCAATTTTCCCAAAACCATTTATCGAAGAGACTGTCTTTACCCCATTGTATATTTCTACTTCCTTTGTCATATATTAAGTGAGCGTATAGGCATGGATTTATTTTTGGGGTCTCTATTCTGTTCCATTGATAAATGTATCTATTTTTAAGCCAGTACCATGCTGTTTTGCTTACTATAGACTTGTAGTATAGTTTGATATCAGGTAGTATGATAGCTCCAACTTTGTTCTTCCTCAAGATTGCTGTGGCTATTCTGTGTGTGTGTGTGTGTGTGTGTGTGTGTGGCTCCATGTAAATTTTAGGATTATTTGTTCTAGCTCTCTGAAAAATGCCATTGGTATTTTGATAGGGATTGCATTGAATCTACAGATTGCTTTGGGTAGTATAGTCATTTTAATGATGTTGATTATTCTTACCCATGAACATGGTATATGCTTCCATTTATTTGTATCTTCTTCAATTTCTTCTTTCAATGACTTATAAGTTTCTGAATACAGGTTTTCTATCTTCTTGGTTATTTTGATTCCTAGGTATTTAATAGTTTTTGATGCAATTATAAATGAGATTGTTTTCTTAATTTCACTGTCTGAAAGTTTGTCGTTTGTGCATAAAAATGCCACTGACTTCTGAATATTTATTTTGTTACCTGCTATTGTACTGAATTCATTGATTTGTTCTAACAGTTTTTTGGTGAAATCTGTAGGGTTCACTCTATATAGGTATCGTGTCATCAGCAAATAACAAGAGTTTTACTTCTTCCTTTCCAATTAGATGCTTTTTATTTATCTTTCTTGTCTTATTGTTGTGGCTAAAACTTCCAATACAATGTTGAAGAGGAGTGGTGAAAATGGTCATCCTTGTCTTGTTCCTGATCTTAAGGAAAATGCTGTTAGCTTTCCCCCATTGAATATGATGTTAGCTGTGGTTTTGCCATAGATGGCTTTTATTATGTTGAGGTAAGGTCCCTCTATTCCCACTTTGCTGAGAGTTTTTAACCTAAATGGAGGCTGATTTTTTTCAAACATTTTTTCTGCATCTATGATATGATCACATGGTTTTTATCTTTCGATTAATGTGATATAACACATAAATTGATTTGCAGACATTGTACCAGCCTTGCAACCCAGGAAAAATCCAACTTGATCATGATGTATGACATTTTTAATGTATTGCTGAATTCGGTTTGCTAATATTTTGTTGAAGATTTTTGCATCAATGTTCATTAGAAATATTGGCATATAGTTTTCTTTTTTGGTAATGTCTTTGCTTGGTTTTGGAATCAAGGTAATGGCGGCCTCATAAAAGGAGTTAGAGGGACTTTCCTCTTCTTGAACTTTTTGGAATAGTTTGAGAGCATAGGTGCTAACTCTGAATATTTGACAAAATTCGCCTATGAAGCCATCTGGTCTGGGACTTTTGTATTTGGGGAAGATTTTCAATTACTAATTCTATTTCACTGGTGGAAATCATTTGGTTCAGATTTTTGGTTTCTTTTTGACCCAGTCTTGGGAAATTGTATGTATTTGGGAATGTGTCCATTTCCTCCAGATTGTCCAATTTGTTGTATTTTCATGTGATCAATTTGTAGTACATTCTTATGATACTTAGTATTTCTGTGGAGTTCATACTTATTTCTCCTCTTTCGTTTCTGATTTTATGTGAGTCCTCTCTTTTTTCCTTGATAAATCTGGTTAAGGGTTTATTGATTTTGTTTATTTTTTCAAAGAACCAACTCTTGATTTCAATAATCTTTTGTATTGTTTTTCTAGCCTCTATTTTGTTTATTTCTGCTCTGATCTTTATTTCCTTCTACTCACTTTGGGCTCCGTTTCTTGTTCTTTTTTCTAGTTCTTTTAAGTGTAAGGTTAGCTTGTTTATTTGAGCTTTTTCTTGTTTCTTGAGGTAGGCCTATATAGCTACGAATTTCCCTCTTGTGTCTGCTATTGCTGTGTCCCATAGACTTTGAGTCTTGTGTTTTCATTTTCATTTTCATTCGTCTCTAGGTTTCTTCTGATTTTTTCTTTGATCTCATTGATAACCATTTATTGTTTAGTAGCATGTTATTTAGTCTCCATGTGTCTGTGTATTTTCCAGGTTTGTTTTTGTTTTGCGTTGTAGCTGATTTTTAGTTTCATACCATTGTGGTCAGAGAAGATGGTTGATATGATTTCAATCTTATATTTAATGAGAATTGTTTTGTGCCCTAACTTGTGGTCTATCCTGGAAAATGTTCCATGTGCACTTGAGAAGAATGTGTATTTTGCTGCTTTGGGGTAAAAAGCTCCGAAAATATCTATTAAATCCATCTGATATATTATGCATTTTAGGTACATTGGTTCCTTGTTGATTTTTTTATTTTTTGGTCCGGAAGATCTGTCCCTTGTTGTCAATTGGGTTTTAAAGTCTCCTACTTTGAGTGTATCACTGTTAATCTCCTCTTTTATGTCAGTCAATAATTACTTTATGTATGTATGTGCTCCTATGTAGGGTATGTATATATTCACCTAGGGTTAGGTCCTCTTGATTTATTGTTCCCTTTATCATTTCAATTCCTTTTTTGTCTCTTGTTTTAGATTTATTTCATCTTATATAAGTATGGCTATGCTGTTTTTTTATTGTTATTGTTATTGTTATTTCCATTTGCATGAGATATCATTTTCCATCCCTTTATTTTCAGTCTGTGGGTGACATTTGATCTGAAGTGGGTCTCTTGTAGACAGTATATACATGGGTCTTGTTTTTTACCCATTTGGCTACCCTATGTCTTTTGACTGAAGCATTTAATTGGTTTACATTTAAAGTGATTACTGGTAGGTACATAGTTACTGCTATGTTATTATTTTTATTTTTTTTCTTTTTTCTTTTTAACCTTTTCTTTTTTTACATAAGTCCCTTTAACATTTCTTGTAATACAGGCTTGTTGATGATGAATTCCTTAAGCTTTTTTGTGTTTAGGATACTCGTTATCTTTCCTTCAATTTTAGTTGAAAACCTTGCTGGGTAGAGTATTTATGGTTGTAAATTCTTGTTTTTCATAACTTTGAATGCTTCTTGCCATTCCCTTCTGGCCTGCAAAGTTTCCTTTGAAAAATCGGTAGACTTTCTTGTGGGGGTACTTTTGTCAGTAACTAGCTGCCTTTCTCTTGCTGCTTTTAAGATTCTCTCTTTGTCTTTAACCCTTTGTATTTTAATTATGATGTTTCTTGGTGTGGGTCTCTTTGAATTCTTCTTGTTTGGAACTCTTTGTGCTTCCTGAACTTGTATGTCTAATTCCTTAGCCAGGTTAGGGAAGTTTTCTGTCATCATTTCTTCAAATAAATTCTCATTCCCTCACTCTCTCTCTTCTCCTTCAGGTACTCTTATGATGTGAATATTGTTAAGCTTTATGTTGTCCCAGAGGTCTCTTAAACTATCCTCATTTTTTAAATTCTTTTTTATTTTTGTTGTTCTGATTGGTTGTATTCTGCTACCTTGTTCTCCAGTTCACTGATTCGATCTTCTACTTCATCCAATCTATTGTTGAATCCTTCTAGTGTATTCTTCATTTCAGTTATTGTATTCTTTTCTGTCTGGTCCTTTTTTATGGTTTCTATGTCCTTTTTTATGCTTACTATTTCTCTGTTGAGGTTCTTATTAGCTCATCCATTCTCTCCCTAAGTTCGCTGAGCATCCTTATAATTATTATTTTGAACTGTCTCTGGTAAGTCGCTTGCCTCCATTTCACTTAGCTTATTTTCTGTAGTTTTCTCCTGTTATTTCATTTGTGGCATGTTTCTTTGTTTTCTCATTTTATTAGCCTCTCCGTGTTCATTTCTATGTGCTAGGAATACTTGATGCATCTCTCAGCCTTGGCCAGATGGCCTAATGTGGAAGGTGTCCTGTGTGGCACTGAGTGGGATGTGCCCTAGAAGGCTTTGTGGAATTGTTGAGAACACCCTTTGTGTGTACCGCTCATGGAACTAGTCAGGGGTTGCTCTGTTGTTGTCTAGTGCCAGGCACCTCCTGGTGCATTTGTTTTGTGATCCCTTGGGAGAGTCTTCCCTGTAGGCCAAGGTCAAAAACTGCCTTTCATTGCTCAGGGCTACCTGGTGGTTTCTACAAGGCGATCGCAGATGGTTGTTGCCTATGCTGGATCTATAGGTTAGTGGAAGAGACGCTGTTGTAGGCCGTGATCTGATTAACCCCATACCCGATCTAGGGCAGTTTATCAGAATGACCAGTGCTCCTCAATGCCTGACACTGCCTGTCAGCTGCCTGTAAGTCTCTGAAATTGGAAGAGCCTCTGATATGTATGTTGGGTGATGCAGGAACCCCAGGATTCTCCTGGATCCCCCTACCACTGCAGTGTCAGTTTATATGCCAGCATTGTCTCTGTGGCTCCCTGTACTAGTTTCCAATCATAGCAAGGCCAGCTGCTTCCCAACTTGGGCCTAAAAACACCCAAGCTCTGTTAAGAATTACTGAAGCTCGTGGGTATGAGTTCGTGGCCTGCCACTGACAGCTTCTCCTGGATGAACGAGCTTTGTGTGGATCACATAAACTTAGTGTTGTTGTTTGCTGTTGAATTCATGTTCCGAGGAGAGCACAGGATGTGACTGAGTTGCCTGGGAGCAGGCTTGCCACAGGTAATTTGTGGCTTAGGTGGGGTATCATCTCAGTAAGGCATGGGGCCATCAGGTCTACACAACATCAGATTTGCTACCGGCTCTGGGACTGCAGGCTCCCACCAAAGTCAGATATCACTAAGCAACCTACTGTCATCTGCGAAAGGCCCACAAAACCACTGAGATCTGCCCAAGTGATATAAACTTTGTGCTGACACACGTGATCTTCCCATGACTATATTCCTTGAACTTGTTCATTTTTCCAACTGAGGTTTTTGACTGCACAGGCTGCACCACCCCAGGGCAGAGGTAGCTGCCTGTCAATGTGCTTCAGGCACTTTGTGCATCAGTAGGGGTGGGGTGTCTGGGAGTCAAGGGCTTTTAGGCCAATAGCCTCAGTTTTCTGCTTCTTCTGTGTCTGCACAGTTCCCTCAGTAGTCATAGATCACAAGGAGACAAGCTGCTGTCTGGTCCAGTCCCACAGATCCTTGCAATCTCCGAAGAGACACTGCAGCTCATCCAGGCAGTGGTGGTCTTCCCACAACTGTTTTCCTTGAAATGTGCTCACTGCTAGCCAAGGTCTGTTGCCTGTGCAGACTGTGTAACCCCAGAGAAGGGCAGGACAGGGACAGCTGCCTGTCAACGTGCTGCGGGCACTTTGTGGATTGGATGGGGCAGGATCTCAGGGAGACAAGGGCCATCCGGCCAATACAGCCCCAGTTTTGCTACAACTTCTGTGCCCATGTGTTCCCACTATAGTCACAGTTCACAGTTAGACCAGCTGCTATCTGGGGCGGTCTCACATGATATTGCAGCTCTTGCAGGCAGCAGAGGTCTGCCTGCAATCGATTTCCCTGTAGTGCCCACTCTGTGCTAGCCAAAGATTGTTGCCTATGTGGATTGGGAGACCCAGCAGGAAGGATAGGGTGATGGCAGTTGACTGTCAATGGGCCACCTGGAGCAATTTGCGAAGGCATTTATGTGCACGGACGATGTTGAAATTTGTGTTTCTATGAAGGGCTGAGGTATGGAACCTCCTACTTCTTTGTCTTCTTGACACCACTTACCAAGAATTTGTTATTTTTAATATTTTAAAATTATACCATCATTTTTCCTCCTTGAAAATTCTAAATAAATTTATCTTACTGTCTTCTTCAGACTCTTCTATAAAATTAACTCTACCACGAATCCACGTTCCATTGTTGAATTTTTTGAAGGTTTTCATTTACATTAAATGTGACTTTGACTTGTGGTTTCTGGGATCCTTTTGGTTGCCCTACCTCTCTCCCTTTTCCTCATGCTTTTGCCCTTTTCTGTGTAACTATTTGGAGTTACCTCCATCCTCCAGACCCCAATAAAACCTGGGTCTACAGTGATCACTGTAAGTGGCTCTCGCAGAGATGTCAAAAGCATGTAGACAAGTTGGCTGTTCACCTAGTGAAAGGCCATTGTGTGTCCCTCAGCTTCTCTAGGCTTGAAAATCACCAGGAGCTATAGCAATGGACAGTAGCAACTATTTCCTGTCCCACTCAAGTCTCAGCTATCACCATCAGTCTCCCCACCATGACTGCTGCAATGCGAGACCCTCTGAACCCAATGCTGCTCTCACTTCAGCTCCACTCCTTATTTTTTGTCCTTTTGGGCATATTTTCATGCACACTGGCATGTTTACTCAGTGTTATTATTTTTTTTTTTTTTTTGCACTTCACTTTTTATGTCTTACTCAGCATCACGGAATATTTGAAGCAGAGGCGAGCAAGCCTCAGACAGGAACTATCCTGTCAGTGTACCCCGGCTGCTACTACAAGCATCAGAGTGTGAGGTTACCAGCAGAGATCTCAGAGGTGGGTTAAATCCTGGCAGAACCGCTTACTCACTGTATGATTTGGGGTGAATTTTTTCACCTCTATGTGCCTTGGTTTCCTCATTTATAAAAGGAGGATAACAATAGAACATAATTCACAGAATTATTGTAAGGATTAGATCAGAATGGTGCCTTGCCCACACTAAATGTTATACTGACCATTATCATTATTCTAGTATTAGTATTATGATCATAATAAGCTAATCTAACACCCTCTCATGTAGATTGAAGGAAGTGATGAAAATGAGGCTTGAATTGATGGCCATCCAGCTTTCCTAAGTGGTGTGCTGAAGGAAGCGTTGTCGGTGGGACCGGACTTTTTCTCATAAAACAAATGGGATCAGCTTCAGTGCATGTAAAACAGGAAACTGAAGTCTAAGATTTCCTCTTATAGACCATGGCTAAATTCAAATCAGGTGTCATTAAGAGCTGCGAACTCAAAGTTGCTAATATGATAGGGCCAGGCCTAGATTGTCAATAAGTCGTATGTATGATAACATAAACACTTATTTCTCTTTTTTCTAAAGCAGGGAAAAGAGGATGTAAACACATTAGCACATTCATTCATCTCATCAAACTGTCCAATTTTACTGATCTCACACATTTCTTTACGATGTGTCCCTTTTGCTGTTTTGTGTATTCACCTCCTTTTTTCCCAAACCAGAGTGGAAATGCTTATGAGTCTTCACTTCAAGCAGGTGAAGTGAAGGGCTCCAATACTTCAGGAAAGCTTACCATGTGCAGGGCTTGAAATAGGCTCTCATCGACCCTTCCTTCATCTATTCCTCATCACCTCATCAATGCTGCATAGCAGTTTCCCACAGTTAGGAGTCAGTAAAGATTTGACCATTTTCCAGGGGCTGTTACTATATATATGATGGACTAGATGTGACTTAAGGGAATTTGAACAGTTTCATGCCTCCTTTCAACTGACAGATAAGCACTAAACAAGCACAAGGATCAAAATGTGGGAGAAAACGCACCAATAGTTTGAACAGAATTTTGGCTCTCTGAAATTGATTATTCCTCTCATCACAAAAACAGAGGCGGGGCTTGATGTAGCTTTCCTTTTCATTACATGTACATTCTACCTGTTGGGCTTAAATACTGCAGTCACTCTCAAGTGTACCTTATTAGGTGACCTTGGTGGTATCCTCTGATCTGAGATAGCAGATGGTCTCTGATTGCCTCATCCATGCAATGCTGTGGAGTACTCAACACCCTTGTCTAGAATATCTACTTTCCCTGTTTGGTAAGTTAGAGCTGTACTGCTTTGACATCTGTCTAATCCGTCAGTAGTATATGTTGGCGAGAGTTCGAGCCGCATCTTGGGTTGCATGATAGCTAGTAAGACCTGCTTCTTCAGTGATCGCTGGGCAAGCTGCAGCCCAAAGATGTGGAGAACTCACAGGACAGGAATGAAAACAGCCTGGGGCACCAGTGCTAGGGAAATGTTTCCTGTCTCATTTACCTCCCACCTAACAAGGCAGAAACTGATATTATATCAGGGAAATTATGGCTGGGAGACAGTGATGTGATCCTGCAATGTGAGACTGCTTCTTGCTGCTCAGAGTTCCAGAAACAAAGAGAGCACCCTCAGCAGTGTCAGAGCATCAGTGAGGTGTGACGTGCAGGGTAGGGACAGATGAAAAGAAAATAGGAAAAGCAGAGTAGAGGACACTATCACCCTGGTCCCAAGCGGAGCGAGTGGTGAGAATAGAAGCAAGAGTGTTGCCTATGAACTGTGGCCCTTGGTGGAGGATGTAGTCATGCCCCAGCCCAGCCTCATGAGAGCAACTCCTTTCCCTCCTACTTCTGACCTGTTGGTGCTGTCACTGGCCCAATCAAACAGAATGACAGAAAACAAGGGTGTTTGGTGATGCTGACTGGAGACAGACTCACAAAGCAAGGGAAGGCAGGGTCACACAGAGCTGGTGGCCATGATCATTAGCATTTAGGTGCTCCCTGATCCAGAACCACTGCCAGAGATCTATGATGGACTGCGAAGCAGACATCTGGGCCCAGACTCTTAAGACAGCTCTTCTCAAAGCTGTATGTGCCAGAATCTCAGAGCTGCCCGGGCTCTTCCTTCTCCCTCTTTCCTCAGCCAGTCTTGAGACACATCCAGAACTGAGCCTCTTTCCTCAGCTAATGTGCTTCCACTCAGCTCAGATGTCTTCCATCTCCTACCTGACCATTGCAGTGCCTTTCTCAGTGGCCCTGGATAACTTGCCTATGCTAGTCACTGTCTCCTATCACTACTGTCAACCACACGAGCCTCATCACTGTCCCTTCAACATCCATATCCACTTCTGACGGATGGCTTCCTTTTACTGTTCTTATGATGGAACAACTTTTGCCTGAAGTGTGCTGCTTTTCTTGTACTCATTATGATCTCTGCTCCAATGTCCCCTAATCAGAGATGACCTCCCTGACCTACTACATGTAGTAGCACCCATATCTCTCCACTTTTTTTCATGTTCTCTTTTTTCTTTAGAGCACTTATTGCCGTGTGACCTATTTAATATTTACTTATTATTTCCCATGTCCTCAGCTATCGTATGAACTCCATGAGAGCACAATTTTCTTCACTTCTCTATCCCCAGTGCCTAAAACAGTGTCTGCCACAGTAGGCTCTCAAAATATTTCTTAAGTAAGAGAGCAAACAATGATCTTTCTCATCATATCTTCCTGAACATGTATAATGATACCTTGCTTGGATTAAAACAAAGCTGGGAGAATGCAGATTCCTATTATAGGGACCAAGAGCTGGAGCTGGGGGTACGCTGATGCCTGCTCATAGCTCAACAAGAAACCATTTAGTTTTAACCACAAAGTCATTCTGTTTCAACCTGAACAGAGTTTGTCTTTAGTCAAACCTGAATACTTGAAGGCATGCTCATAAACTATTGGATAAAGCAAGACCTTGATCAACCACTCATTCTGTAGGATCTTTCCCATGTACATTTATATTGTTTTGACTTGTAATGTGTAGGTTGTAGAATTGATGATTGTGATTTCAACATTCTGAATTGCCAAAAGTGTTCCAACTAATTTCTTGAGCTGAGATCATTATTTTTCTATCCAGTTGTGTCTGGAGTCAGATAAGGTTATGCGGAGGAATTTCTCTTCCACTACCTCCTATCTCCTGCCTTCCCTAATTCAATGTCCCTCTCCTGTAGCTCTCTGGGCTCTACAAAGGCAGTTACCCTGCATTTCTTTTCAGAAATGCCCAATTTTCCTACATCCTATTCCCACAATGCTCTAGTTTCAATCTTGAAGCTTAATTCATTGAGTTACAAAATATTATTTTCATATGTTATTTATTCATGTGGTTAATTTTTTAAAACACTATTTAGAGAAGAGCTACAAGTATTCTACACAAAAAATGCACAGAAGATAACTGTTAAATTAGAGAAAGAAAATTAAAATCATGAACAAGATAATAGAAAAAAACTATGATTTAATTATGATGGAATCATAATTTTTTAAAAAAGGGAATTCATTCATTTTCACTGTTCCAAATGTAGAAAAAAAATTAGGGAAAATAAATGACTAAATTTCCCAACCCTAAAATATTCCCTCAATACAAGTAATTTATCTCAAAACCACAAATATAAATATCATAATTCTCTTAAATTACTACATCATTGACTTTTTATTCAATTATTTCCTCTTAAAGGATTAAGCCATTTCGTACAAAGATGCTCTGCTTGCAATAGTGGATCATAAGCGCATGGTCCAAAATCCAAGATGAGTGCCTTCCCTGTGACCCACCTGGTAAACTATTTGCTGTGAAGTCACGTGATTAAAATACTTATTACTTCCATACAAAAATAGAACTCTCCACTAAAATTAGATTATCCTCAAACTTCTCAGCACAACCCTTACAATTCAGAAAGGAATGGAATCCAATATTTAAACTATAAAGTGAAAGGAACTATCAGCCCAGAACACGAAACATGTGATGGACCTATATAACTCTCCTTTAGATAGGAAGGAGAAATAAAGACCTATCCAGATATACATATCAAGGGAATTCTTCACTACAAGGCCTGCACTAAGGAAATACTGAAAGGGGTAGGTTAACCTAAAACAAAATGACCAAAAAAAAAAAAAACCTGTAATTAGTAGTAAAGTGACTATTGTGCAAATAGAAGTAGAGGAGTGCAACCCTTACTAACAGTAGGGCATTATAAGCTTAGATAATAAGAAGAGAATTGTTATAGCAAGATAGTAATGAAAGTTCAGCATACATAGAAACAAATTTAAATAACGATGACTGAAAAGGGGGGGATTCAAAGATCCAAATTCACAAAGGGGAAAGGAGATAAGGCCCACTCAGAAGAAAATGGACAACTGTGTGTGTGTGTGTGTGTGTGTGTGTGTGTGTGTGTGTGTGTGTGTAAAATATATATATATATAATTAAATTTTTCACATTTGTAATAGTAATTATGCACCATAGAGTCAGAACTGAAGTGTATAATATGAAACAAGAAGAACCAGGGCAATACCCACAAAAGCCAACCAAAATAAAGAAAACAGAAACACATGGACAAGGAAGTGATGGAAACACCGAGCAACCAGAAAGTGAAAGATAAAATAGTTATAAGAAGACCTCATATTTCAATAATCATCTTAAATGTAAATAGACCAAACTCACCAATAAAAAGGCAGAGTTGCAGAATGGATCAAAAAACAAAACTTAACTATAATCTGCCTCCAGGAGACACATCTCAGCTCTAGAGACAAACATAGACTCAAAGTGAAGAAGGGAAAAATGATATTTCAAGCAAATGGCATTCAGAGAAAAGCAGAAGTAGCCATACTAATGTCAGAAAAAAATAGACATCAAAATAAAAAAGGTGAAGGACATTTCATAATGATAAAGGGAATTATTCACCAAGAAGACATAACACTTATTAATACCTATGCTCCCAATCAGGGAGCCCTGAAATATCTAAAGCAATTACTGACACAATTAAAGGGAAAAACAGATCAAAACACTATCGTAGTAGGGGACCTAAATATCCCACTGTCAGAAATGGACAGTTCATCCAAACAGAAGATCAATAAGAGCATAATATCTTTAAATGACACATTAGACCAAAACGGCTGCTTATATATTCTTCTCTAGTGCACATGGAACATTTTCAAGAATCGACCACATACTGGGACACAGAAATAGCCTCAACAAATATAAGAGGGTTGAAATCATACCAAACACATTCTCTGATCATAATGTTTTAAAACTAGATATCAACTACAAAAAGAAAGCAGGAAGAACCACAAATACATAGAGATTGAACAGCATGCTACTGAAGAATAACTGGGTCAGAGAAGAAATAAAAGAAGAGATTAAGAGATACATAGAAACAAATGATAATGACAGTACAACATACTGAAACTTTTAAGACATGGCAAAAGCGGTCATAGGAGGAAAGTTCATGTCATTACAGGCCTATCTCCAAAAACAAGAATGAGCCCAATAAACAACCTAATGCCTCATCTTAAAAACTAGAAAAGGAAGAACAAATGAGGCCTAGAGTCTGCAGAACAAAAGAAATCATCAAAATTAGAGCAAAAATAAATGAAATTGAGATTAAAAAAAAGAAAAAATAAATACAACAAAGAGCTGGTTCTTCGAGAAGGTTAATAAAATCGACAACCCCCTGGCTAGACTCACTAAAGAAAAAAGAGAAAAGACACAAATAAAATCAAGGATGAAAAGGGGGAAATTATGATTGACATCACAGAAATACAAAGCATCGTGCAAGAATACTACAAAAAAAACTATGTAACACCAAATTTAATAACCTAAAAGAAATGAACCAGTACTTAGAAAAATACAATCTTCTTAGACTGAATCAAGAAGATCTGGAAAATCTAAATAGACTGAGTAGCAGTATGGAAATTGAAACGATCATCAAAAATCTACCAAAAAGTAAAAGTCCAAGAACAGATGGCTTCACCAGTGAATTTTATCAAACATTCAAAGAAGATTTCATACCTATTCTCCTCAAACTCTTCCAAATAATCGAACAGGAGGCAATACTTCTCAATTCATTTTATGAGGCCGGTATTACCCTGATACCAAACCCTGGTAAAAATGACACAAAAAAAAGAAAACCACAGACCGATATCTCTCATGAACGCAGATACAAAAATCCTAAATAAAATACTAGCAAACAGAATACAGCAACATATCAAAAAGATTATACACCATGATCTAGTAGGCTTCATCCCAGGGGCACAGGGATGGTTCAATATATCTATTGATATGGTCACATAAATAGATGCAGAAAAAGCCTTCAACAAGATACGGCATCAATTTATGATCAAAACACTTAAGAAAATTGGTATAGAAGGAAAGTACCTTAACATAATAAAGGCCATATATGACAAACCCTCAGCCAACATTATACTGAATGGTGAAAAACTAAAAACATTCCCTCTAAGATCAGGAACAAGAAGGGCTGTCCACTATCGCCACTGTTATTCAATATAACATCGGAGGTCCTAGCAAGTGTAATCAGACAAGAGAAAGATATAAAAAGCATCCAAATAGGAAACAAAGAAGTCAAACTGTCACTATTTGCAGATGACATAGTTCTCTATATATAAAACTCTAAAATCTTCACAAGACACTACCAGAAACAATAACCAAATATAGTAAAGTCTCCAGATACAAAATCAATGTTCAAAAATCCATAGTGTTTCTATACTCTAAAAATGAAGCGTCAGAAAAAGAAATGGAAAAAATAATTCCTTCTGCAACTGCAACAAAAAGAATAAAATACCTAGGAATAAATTTAACGAAACATGTGATGGACCTATATAATGAAAACTACAAGATCCTATTAAAAGAAATCGAAGAAGATACAAAAAAAAATGGATCAGAAGAATCAACATAGTTAAAATGACCATATCACCTAAAGCATTATACAGATTTGACGCAATCCCCATCAAAATCCTATCACTATTTTTAAAGAAATACAACAAAAAATCATGATATTTGTATGAAAACACAAAGAAAACCTGAATTGCCAAAACCATCCTGTGAAAAAAGAATGAGGCTGGAGGCATCACTATGCCCAATTTCAATTTATACTACAAAGTGATAGTATTCAAAATGGCATGGTATTGGCAGGAAAACAGGCACACAGACCAGTGGAACAGAATTGAGAGTCCAGAAGTAAACCCATATTTATATGGGCAAATAACTTTTGATAAAAAAAGTCAAAGACATACAGTGGAGAAAGGAAAGCCTCTTCAATAAATGGTGCTGGGAAAACTGGAAAGCCACCTGCAAGAGAACGAATCTAGACTGCTGTCTATCACTACATGCCAAAATCAACTCAAAATGGATTAAGGACCTGAATATAAGACCTGAAACAATAAAATGCATAGAAGAAAACATAGGAACTAAACTCAAGGCCCTTGGATTTAAAGAGGATTTTATGAATTTGACTTCAAAGGCAAGGGAAGTAAAAGCAAAAATAAATGAATGAGACTATATCAAACTAAAAAGCTTCTGCTCAGCAAAATAAATCATCGACAAGGTAAAAAGACAACCATCTCAATGGGAAAATATATTTGCAAGCAACACCTCCAATAAGGGCCTAATATCCAAAATATACAAAGAACTCATGCAACTCAATAACAACAACAACAAAAAAACAAACGATCTAATCAAAAAATGAGAAGAGGACCTGAACAGACACTTATCTCTAGAGAACATACAAATGGCCTACGAACATATGAAAAGATGTTCAACATCTCTAGCTATTAGGGAAATGCAAATCAAAACCACGATGAGATACCATCTTATATCTGTTAGAATAGCTATAATCAACAGGACAAGTGATAACAAATGTTGGAGAGGATGCAGAGAAAAAGGAACCCTCATATACTGCTGGTGGGATTGCAAATTGGTTCAGTCACTATGGAAAACAATATGGGGGAGGTTCCTTAAAAAACTAAGAATTGATCTACCATATGATCCAACAATCCCACTACTGGGTGTTTACCACAAATATTTGAAAACCCATATCCAAAAAGATATTTTCACACCGATGTTCAGAGCAGCATTATTCACAGTGGCCAGGACATGGAAGTAACTGAAGTGTCCTACAATAGATGATTGGCTAGAGAAGCTGTGGTACATATATACAATGGAATACTATTCGGCCATAAGGAGATGAAATACTGCCATTTTCTACAACATGAATGGACCGCGAGATGATCATTCTAAGAGAAATAAGCCAGACTGAAAAAGTAGAAAATCACATGATATCACTTATGTGTGGTATATAAACCTAAGAGTAACAAACGAACAGGGCAGAGAGAGACTCAGGGACATGGATAATGGACTAGTGGTTATGAGAGGGTAGGAGGTTGGAGAGGTAGGAAAAGGTAGACAGGGTAAAGTAGGTCAAATATAAGGGGATAGGAGGAGAGTGAAGTGGGTAAAGGGGATCAAATATATGGTACCTGAAGGAAACTGGACTTTGGGTGGTAATCACACAATAAAATATATAGATGTCAAATTATAATATACACCTGAAAATTATATAATTTATTAACCAATATTACCCAATAAACTTAATTTTTTTAAAACAAGAGCGAGAAGTAAAAAAAAAAAAAAAAAAAAAAAAAAGGAAAGAAAAGTTCCCAGGGATGTTATTTGAACTAGATTCCCTAAACCTAGATTGTTAGTCTAGAAATTCTAGAGGGCCCATGTTTAATATTTTTGTAACAGTCGATATTTGATATAAGAATCTTTAAGCTTCCCAAAATTCACTTTTTGTCTTTACAATAAAATGTCCAATTGAAGGCTTCTGAGACATTTAGAGGGGGATAAATCAAGAGGTTAGTGCTCAATTTGAATGTTTCCGATTCACTGAAAAACATGTCTGTTTCTCTATTTCACTTAACATTTAAAAAATGCATGTAATTAGTTCCTAGTGTTTTCAATAGTTATATTGAATATGTTCAATTTTTGACATAAAGCAACATTTTGGAAACACCTATAAGGCATCCTGCTTAAATTCTACTCTACGTTCTGAATATTTTAAATCAGTCATGTTATTACACAAACATTACCTTTTTAAAAACTACTTTATTTACTCATTTCTGACTGCTCAAAACTTCAAATTATTTTTAAAAGGCTAATTTCCTATAATTTTTAAAAATAACATTAGTGTCTGCCAGCTACCTTAACCCATCCTACAGATACATTATAAAAATATTAGGAAACTTTAAGACTGGTAAAATTTTGCCAATCTGGTCTAGAAAATTAACTAGGTCGATAAATAGATGGAAGGCTCTCATCCATTGATGGTTGTGAGAATCTCTTGAAAGTCTGCCAGTCAGATTCTTAAGCCCCATATAATAGGTTCTACTTCTGCTGGTCTGAAATGGCACAGAACTACTTTGTGGGCACAGTTAATAAAGACAACATGTGATTCTAATACAGGTGATCAGGAAACCACTCATTGGAAGCACTGACATAGAGGTGAAGACCTTGCACTTTTGTAGGATTGAGAGAAATTAATAGTCTTCTTAGGTAGAACAAAACAACACTAGAAAATTTACTAGATTCTCAACAATCTATCCTCATGCCCATTAATTAACCAGTGAGTACTTCTGAGGCATCACCTAAGAGCTAGGAGATGTTCTGCAATATGTGGGTTCAGACAACAGAACTTTCTCTCATGGAACCAACGAGAAGCTCAGAAAATGATAGTACACACGTGGCCATCAAGTAGAAATGGTGCAGAGGAAGGATGGGCATATTCCCTTGTCCTTATCAGCAGGTCATCTGGGACTATTAGACAGAAATTCTAAGACAGAGATAGAAAATAAATTGCTGCTCAGTAATATTAGTTGACTCTTCCAGTGTCCTGAGGCATTATTTTTTAACTGACAAAAGGCCCCTTTGCTGGTACATCTCTGAATTGCTTGCAGCTGATAGTAGGCTTTCTGCCCTCTATCTGGAAGACTTCCCGATCAATGTTTTTAGTGCACCTATAACTTCCTTGTTTCTGAGACTGTAGGCAAGAGGGTTCAGGAGAGGGGTGAGGACTGTCCCAAACAGAAAGAGACCCTGATTCAACTTTGGAGTCTTGGCAGAGCCAGGTCTCATGTAGATGCACATACCTGGACCAAAGTAGAGACCCACCACACAGAGGTGAGAGGAGCAAGTGGCCAGAGCCTTGTTCCTGCCTTCTGGGGAGTTCATCTGGAGTACAGTAAGGAAGATGAGAACATAGGAGGACAAGATGAGAGATAAGGGCAGCAGCAAAACAAGGATGCTGGTCACCACCACTGCCTTTTCATAGGCTGAAATGTCTTCACAGACAATCCTAAGGACAGCCATGACTTCACAAAAAAAGTGAGGGATCTCTCTGGGGCTGCAAATGTGAAAATGCAAGGTGAAAGCGACATGGCCCATAGAAGTAAATGCCCCTCCAGCCCAAGACATAGCAATCATCTGCAAGCAAACCCTAGGACTGATGATGACAGGGTACCGGAGGGGATTACGGATGGCCACATAACGATCAAAGCACATGACAGTTATAAGGATGCATTCTGCAATACCCACAGTCAGGGAAAAGAATATTTGAGTCCCACAAGCCAGGAATGAGATTCTCCGCTGTCCAGAGAAGAAGTTGGCTGCCATCTTGGGGACAATGCTAGAAGTCAAAGTCAAATCCATGAAGGAGAGCTGACTAAGCAGGAAGTACATGGGGGTATGGAGCCGTGAATCCAACCAAATGAGCAGGATCAACAGAGTGTTGCCAGTGAAGGCAACCATGTAGATCAGGAGAATGGTGAAGATTACGACTGTGATGTGTCTAAATTCCGGAAAAAAGCCCAGGAGGGTGAAATCTGTGAGTTCTGTTTCATTTCCTCTCCACATGACTGGTGTCAACAGGAACGGAAAAGACTTGTAAAAACTGTCATAGTGGTAAAGCAGTTTCTTATTAAAGTCTTTACAAAGAACAATATTATAACAATGACAAACATAGAAATAGTCATTCATGATCACGAACCAATTCTTAACATTTTTCTATATTTCTTGTCCATGTTCTGATGCACCTTAAAACCAGTGCACATATTATAATGCTCTCCATTAACTTTAATGTAAGAGAGGCATTTTCCTATATTAACACCAAATTTATACATATATCCCAGTCTGATATTACAGACTTAATTTTAACCAGAAATAGCATATTAATGTAATTTACACAAGGATACACAAGGCTCCTGCTTTATGGGATTTGATCAAGATGGTAGAGAAAGAAATACTGTGCTTGCCACTTCCCATGACTGCATTAAAATGACAACTAAATTCTAGAATGATGAACCTGGAGAACAATCTGAACTCTTGCTGAATAGAACTCCTACAATTAAGGATTTAAAGAGAAAACCACATTGAGTTGTAGGAGTGGTGGAATCGGAAATGTCCTGGCCCCACAACCATGTGTGGCAGTTTAGCATTAAGAGGGATATGTAGGCTGTGGAGGTCCCTCTCAGGAAGGGAGAGGGGCCCTAGCCCCACACCAGCCTCCCCAGCCCAGGTTTCCAGTGCCAGGAGGAGGAGCCCCAAAAACATCTGGCTGTAAAAATTAGTGATGATTCTGGCTGTCAAAATGAGAAGTAAGATAGCTGGGAACTCAAGCATCCTGTTAAACTGCCTGCATACAGACTTGCTCACATACAGGCTCTAACCCTGACTCTGGAAGAGGGACAGCAGCTCAGGAGATGCCAAAGACATATAGAGAAGACTGAGTTGTGTGGCTTCAAGGCAAGGGCTCGAGAAATAGCTGTCATTGTCCCTTTGTTGAGCTCTCCTTTTTTCCAACTTACATGTGAGCACTATGTTGACTATGTTGAATTCTCCCCACACATGGCCAAATCTAAATTTGCTTTGGCCTGGTGAACTCCACTTACTCCACCCTGGGGACTCCCTGAAACCCACCCCACCTAACTCACATTGTTGGAGGAATTCTATGGCTGGGCAACCAGCCCCACCTGGAGCTCTCTTTTGGAGGCTTCTTCAGAAGCAATCAACAGAGCTTGGCCCAGGCACCTCTAGAGTCACTTGTGGTGGCAGGCAACAATTCTTGACCCGAGCTACATCATTTTTTGAAAAAATAACAAGGGTCTATGGGCCCAAAGTGGGAAGCAGCTGGCCTCAGTGTGATCTGAGACATTTTGAGTGGCCACAGGCTCATCACTGGCACCAATCTTAATCTGCACTAACTTAGGGAGCACAACTTGCCCAACCTTGGTGATCCACTGGACCCTGCTACATCCAACTTGCATATCACATGAAGTTCTTTTAGCTGCTGAGCCTTAAGAGCAGCTGGCAGGTAATCTTAAATCTTAGGGTGCCCTGGGTTTTTTAAAGAGCTGCCCCAGGCCCAGAGCTGTGGCAGTGTGTCTTCTCCATATACAACACAGGCAATGTCCAACCATGGATAGCTTTGTAGCTCCCTACCAGGTAACCATGGACCACCACAGGCAGTGGCTGACCTTGGTATGAAGGGGAGCTCTCACAAGAACCTACACACTCAGTGGTTGGCATCAGACCACAAAGAAGCACCACTTGATTTGCCGTACAAGATGCACACACAAAGGGTGGTCTCAACAGGCACATGACCCTGCTGGGGTGAATCCCATTTCAAAAGGCTAGCTTCCACGCAGCAGAATCTAAAGACAGATAAAAAGCATCCTAGACATAAAAAGCTAAAGGTTTTCATTACCACCAAGATGTTATTACGCGAAATGTTAAATTTCTTTAAGAAGAAGTGGGGGAATAGCAAAATGGCAAGTAAAATGGCAAAAACTATGTACCTATCAATAATCACTTTAAATGTAGATGGATTAAATGCTCTAATCAAAAGACATAGGGTGTCTGAATGGATAAGAAAACAATATGCATACATATGCTGTCTACAAAAGACCCACTTCAGATTAAATGACACACACAGACTGAAAATAAAGGAATGGAAAAAGATATTTCACAATGGTAATGAAAAAAAAATGCTGAGGAAGCGATACTTATATTAAACAAAATAGACTTTAAAACAAAGGCTATAATAAGAAACAAAGAAGGTATTACATAATGATAAAAGTATCTATCCAATAAGAGAACATAAATCTAGTAAACATTTATATACCCAACATAGGAGCACCTACATATATAAAGTAAATATTGACTCATATAAAGCAATAAATTGATATCAATACAGTCATAGTAGGTGAATTTAACCCTCATTGACACCAATTAACAGATTTTCCCGACATTCTACAACTATAAGGGTATGAAACTGGAAACTAATTACAGAGGAAAAAATGAAAAACACAACTGCATAGAGGCTAAATAACATGCTACAAAACAATATATGAATTAATGATGAGATCAAGGAAGAAATTAAAAGATACCTTGAGGCAAATGAAAGTAAAAACAGGATGATTCAAAATATGAGTGAAATAAGTCAGACAGAGAAAGATAAACACCATATGATTTCACCTATATGCGGAATCTAAGAAACAAAAAGAACAAACCAATCAAAACCAGACTCACGAATATAGAGGACAGTCTGGTGAAAGCCAGAGGGGAGGAGTGTTGGAGGGTTGGAATAATGGAGTGAATGGTTAAAGGAGTACAAATTAGTAGTTGATAAATAGTCAAGGGGATGGGGAGCATGGCATAGGGAATGTGGTTAGCATTAATGTAATGGCAAGGTGGAGAACCAGAGGAGAGAAAGAGCAATTAGTGGGATCACTTTAGAAACTGTATAAATGTCTAATCAATGTACTGAATGCTTGAATCTAATAATAAGATAAAATTTTAAAAAACAATATTAACAATTTAAAATAATCAACTTTCACTTCCACGAGTACATATATATTACTTTTTTAAGTTTATGAACTAATAAAAAGTTAAATAAGATCAGCTAAACTTAAGCAAAACATGTACAAAGTCAAAACATTTTTTTCTACAGACGATTGATAAATATGCTTACATATTTAACAAAGAAGACTAATGAATTTAAAACAATTAAAACTTGCGAAGAACAGAGATCACTAAAAGCATAGAAACCAAACGAGAAAGTCACCTAGTAGCTAGATACCCACTGTGAGAAACACACTAAAAAGTGGGCATTAGGCAAATCACATATGGCCTCCACCCTATGTTCCTTTCACTTTCTGTAATGATTTATGCAACACTCCTAATTGTCTTTCTCCACAATAACATGCTCCTCTATGAATTTAAAATACTGTGTTTTCTCATCTAAGACTATTTGCATTTTAAACTTGGTAGAAATAAGAATATGAAACAAATAAGAACAATAACAAAAACATACATATGAAACAATTAAAGCAGTTCTAAAATAAAAATTCATAGCAATACAGGCCTATCTCAAGAAACAAGAAAAATCAAACAAGCAATCTAACCTTACACTTAAAGAAGCTAAAAAAAAGAAAAAAGAAAACCCAGCAATAGCACACAAAGCCCAAAGTGAGTAGAAGAATATAATAAAGATTAGTGTGAAATTAACAAAATATGATTTTAAAAAAACTGTACAAGATCATGGAATCCAAGAGCTAATTGTTTGAAAAGATAAACAAATTAATAAACTTTTAAAATTTGTTATTAAATGTGTTGAGGTGGCATTGGTTAATAAAATCACATAGGTTTCAAGTGTATGATTCAAAATTTGTATATTGCATTCTGTGTTTACCACCCAAAGTCAAATTTCTTTCCATCACCATATATTTGACTCCCTTCATCCTTATCTACCTCCTGCCTTACCTCTGGTAACCACTAAATTATTTCCATGTTCATGAGTCTGTTTGTTATGTTCGTTTGTTGCTTTCAGTTCTATATCCCATATAAAAGGAAAATTATATGGTTCTCAACTTCCTCTGTCTGCCTTATTTCGCTTAGCATGATAATCTCAAGATCCATCCATGTTGTCGCAAATGGCAATATTTTATCTTGTGACTGAGTAATATTCCACTGTATATATGTACCACATCTTCTTTATCCATCATCTATCAAAGACACTTCAGTAGTTTCCATCTTGGCCACAGTGAATAAAACTGCAATGAATGTCAAGGTGTATATTTCTTTATGGAAAAAATTTAAATGTTTTAATTTTTCAGGTAAATATCCTGAAGTGCAATTGTTGGGTCAAATTGTAGCTCTATTCATAATTTTCTGAGAAAACTCCTTACTGTTTTTCATAGTGACTGTGCCAACATACATTCCCACTAGCAATATATAAGGGTTCCACTTTTTTTATAACCTCTCCGACACTTACTATTTTTTGTCCTGTTAATAATAGCCATCCTAACAGGTGTGAGGTAGTATTTCTTTGTGGTTTTGATTTGCATTTTCTTTATAATTAGTGAAATTGAATATCTTTTCATATGTCTGTTGGATAATTGTATGTCTTTTTGGGAAAAATGTCTGCTCAGGTGCTCTGCCCATTTTTGATTTTTTGTTTTTCTTTGAGTTGTATATGTTCTTTAATATTTTGGATATTAACCCCCTATCAAAGGTGTCACTTGAAAATATTATTTTCCATTCGACTGGTTGTCTTTTTACTTTGTTGATGATTTCTTTTGCTGAGCAGAAGCTTTTTAGTTTGATATAGTCCCATTCATTTATTTTTGCTTTTACTTCTCTTGCCTTTGAGGTCAAATTCATAAAATCCATGAGTTTAGTACCTATGTTTTCTTCTACACAATTTATTGTTTCAGATCTTACATATCCATCAAGACAAAAAGAGAATCCAAATAAATAAAATCAGAAGCGAAAAAAGATAACTGACAACTGACTCCACAGAAATACAAAGGATTATAAGAAAATACCATAAGCAATGTACGCCAACAAATTGGACAATCTAGAAAAAAGGGATAAATTTCTAGAAACATAAAATCTTGCAAGACTGAGTTAAGTAGAAACTGAAAATCTGAACCAACTGATTACTACTAACAAAATCAAATCAGTAATCAAAAACTCCCAAGAAAGGAAAGTCCTGGACCAGATGCCTTCACAGGTGAACTTTACCAAACATTCAGAGAGCAATTAACATCTATTCGCTCAAACTATTTTAAAAAATTAAAGAAAATGGAAGGCTCCCACACCCATGTTATGAGATCGTTACCCAGATTCCAAAACCAGACAAAGACATTGCAAAAAAAGAAAATTACAGGCCAATATCCGTGATGAACATAGATGCAAAAATCGTCAACAAAATATTAGCAAACTGAATGAGCAATACATTAAAACTATCACACATCATGATCAAACTGTAATTATTCCTGGAATGTAAGATAAAACCATTTGATATCAATAGATGCAGAAAAAGCATTTGACAAATCCAGCATCTTTTTATGATAAAAAAATTCACAAATAGAAAAAAAGAAAACATATCTCAACAAAATAAAGATCGTATATGACAAACACACAGCTAACATCATACTTAATGGGGAAAAACTAAAATTGTTTTCCTTAGGATGAGGAAAAAGAAAAGGATGCCCACGTTTACTACTTTTATTTAACATAGTATTTTTAAATGTGGTACATATAGACAATGAAATATTACTCAGCCATAAGAAAAGATGTAATACTGTAATTTGCATCACCTTGGATGGATCTTGAGAGTATCATACTAATTGAACTACGTTAGGAAAGATGTTGAGACTATACGATTTCACTTATATGTGAGATATAAAACTGAACGCAAAAAAAGAAAAAAAACGAACATGACAAACAGATAGAGACTCATGGACATGGACAACAGTGTAATGATTTCTAGAGGGAAGGGGAGAGAGGGAAGTAGCTAAAGGTAGAAGTGGTTACCCCAATACATTTAATTTAAAAACAGTTCTAGCCACAGCAATCAGAAAATAGAAGGAAACAAAAGACATCTATATTGAAAAGGAAGAGGTAAAACCATCATTATTTGCAGATGATATAATACTATGTATATATAAACCTAAAGGTTCCACAAAAGACTGTTAGAAATGATAAATGCCTTTAGTAAAGTAACAGGAAACAAAATCAATATTCAGAATTCAATTGCATTTTTACATACCAATAATGAGCTATCAGAAAGAAAAGTTAAAAAAATAATCCCATGTAAATTTGTACCAAAAATTAGTTTTAATTTAATTTAGGAGGTAAAAGAAGTGTATATATAAATATTAAGCCATTTAAAAATTAAGTTAAAAAGACACAAATTAATAGAAGCTCTATACTATGATCACGGAGAGGAAGAATTAACATCATTAAAATGTCCATACTACCCAAAGCAACCCATACATTCGATGAAATTCTTATTAATATAACAACGGCATTTTTTCAGAATCATATGACAAATAATTTTAAAATTTATGTGAAACCATAAATGACCTTGAGTAGCCATGTCAATCTTGAGAAAGTACAATGTTGGAGGTATCATGCTATCTGGTATCAAACCATACTACAAGGCTATATTAACCTAAACAGGATGGTACTGCCATAAAAACAGATATATTGATCAATGGAACAGAATAGGAAGCCCAGAAATAAACCTACTCTTATATGGTCATGTTATCTATTACAAAGGTGTCAAGGAGAATCAAGGGGGTAAAGACAGTCTATTCGATAAATGGTGTTGAGAAAACAGGACAAATATCTGCAAATAACGAAACTAAATCACCTTCTTACACTATATATGGAAATAAACTCAAAATGGATAAAGAACTAAAAGCAAGACCTCAATCCATAAAATTCCTAGAAGAAAACATAGGCAGCATTGCTGACATTGCTGTTGCTAATAATTTTTCTGTTACATCTCCTCAGGCAAGGGAAACAAAGGGGAAAATTAAAAAATGAGACTATATGAACTAAAAAGTTTTTATCAAAGAAAGTGAAAAGACAATATACTGAATGGGAAAAGATACTAGCCAGTGATCCATCTGATAAGGTGTGAATATCCAAAATTTATAAAGAACCCATACCACTCAATACCAAAACAAACAGACAAAACAAAAAACAAAAACAAAAAACCCTACAAACAATGCAATAAAAAAATGGGCAGAGAACCTAAATAGGCATTTCTCCAATGAGGATATATGGATGGTCAATAGATATATTAAAAGATGCCCAACATCACTAATCAAGAGAGAAATGCAAATTAAAACCACAACGAGATATCACCTCACACCTATCATCAATAAACAAGTGTTGGTGAAAATGTGGAGAAAAAGGAACCATTGTGCATGTTGGTGGGATTGAAAATTGGTGCAGCCAATGTAAAAAAGTTTGGAGGTTCCTCAAAAAATTAAAAATAGGACTACCTGTGACCCAAAAATTCCACTTCTGGATTTTACTTAATGAAAATGAGAATAAACCAAAAAGATATACACACCCTATGTTTACTAAAGTGGTATTTAAAATAGATAAGATACATAAAAAACTTAAGTGTCTATCAATAGACAATGGGATAAAGAATATGTGGTACATAGATTCAATAGAATATTTTAAGAAATGAAATCTCACCATTTATGACAACATGAATGAATCTGGAATGTATTATGCTAAATGAAATAAGTTAGAAAAAGACAAATATCATTATTTCAGTAGTATGTTAAATTTAAAGAACAAAATAAACTAACAAACAAAATGGAAACAGACTCAGATATAGTGATGGAAGTGATAATTGCCAGATGGAGAGGGGATGGGTAGAAAAAGTGAAGGGCTGAAGAAGTACAAATTGGTAGCTATCAAATAGTCACATGGATGTGAAGTACAGCATAAGGAATATAGTTGATAGTATTCTAACAACTAAGTATAGTGGCAGGTGGGTCTACACCAATCAGAGAACTTACTTCATAAATTATATAAATTACATAAATGTCTAATTACTGTGCTGTATATCTGAAATTAACATGAAATAATATCATATATTAACACTAATTTTAAAATAAAAAATTTAAAAACTGCTCCTGCCTTACCCAAACATTCTGGCTCTGGGAATCATAATTTAAGGAGAAATTATCATTAGGAATATGCTTTGTGTTATGCACATTAATGATTATTTAAGCTTTTCTTGAAATTGGCCCTATTCTGCCCAGGGGGAAAACTCATTGTATTTACATGGTCTATAGTAATTTTTTTTATTCTACATGGCGTCGTAGGTTCCTGCTCCTGCAAAATGTATACTGTCTTTAACTACTAGCTACAGTAGTTGTGTGCATGAGGGGCACAAAGAAAACGTTAGACTTTTTCCCCTCAGGCTTACCAATTTTTTCCTTCTTAGGCTTTTCTTGCTGTATACCACCCTCCTCCCTGATATTTGTACAACCGTGTAAACATCTACACAAACTCTTGCTGACTTTACAACCCATCTGATCCTATAGGACTTATATGGCCTTGTTACAAAAACCTGACTTTAAAAAAAAGTATGTATAGGGCAAACGTAAGCAAATTTTACTCATAAAAATAGTTCCAAAAATTATTTTAAAAAAAGAGTATACTGATTCCAACGGTATTTTAAAAAATCCATAAATATTTGTATTTAAGGTAAAATTAACATTAGAATATTCTTAAAGTTAGAGATGTTTATAAACATTACAATAGATTATAGAAAAAAAGTATACCCTTTGTATTAGTTACAAAACCTTGACATAATTTTAACTCTAAATCCTGATTTAAAAAACATCCTAACAAACTAGTACTAGAATAAAACACTCTAATATCCTATTCCTCTACCTTATTGTTGCCCCTCCACCCAGTATCCCATCCTTAAAAAGAGTTGGCTCTAATATTAGGTTATTGACTACTATTCTAATTGCTACGATATTGACTTCAACTCACTGCTGCCATCTAGACACTGGACTTAGATTTGTTCACCAAAAATAGTGATGTTTGGAATGCAGACATTGTGATAACAACAAAAACTCTAAGTCTGTTCTCCCTTTGCTCATCCACTAGGAGCCTTAAACTTCCTGCAAAGAACCAGCAGAACTCTGTGGGTTGGCACAGTCAATAGTAGGCACCTATCTACATAACCAGCTTTTATCTGAGCAGGCTGTGTTGATCACTTTCAAACCAAAAGATCACAGTCTCATCAGTTCTGCCTCATATCACTGGCTGTTTGACTAACTTGATGAGTTAGCCTGATTTTGAGGTGGAGATATTTTAAGATAAGAAAAAAAGTCCATACCTTACTGTCTGCCACGTTAAAGTGAGTCTCAGAGCAGTCAGTGGGTGTCTATAACTGACCTAGTGTCATTAGATGGTGAGAAACCAAGATTCCAAAATGACCAGACATTGAAAATTCTCTAACTTTGCACAGAAGGAAATTGGGGCTCTGTGATTTGAGTGCTATGTCACACAGCCCCCAACTTCTAGCTCAAGTGCTGATTCTGAAGCTTTGGAGCATCCCCAGATTTGGTGAGCTTCTGTTCTTATAAACTCTAATTCCAAATCTATTCATCACAACCCAAATCAAAACCTAAATTTCATCAATGTTAGTGTTTACGTGTTAGCATCTGTTTTACCCGTTACACCATGAGTTTTACAATGGAAAGAACTGCTTTTGCTCAGTTTCACCTTTTCTCTCTCCATCTAGCAGCATGTTGCTTCTGGTCAAAATGAGTTACACGCACAATAAGCTGAGGGCTAGAACCCAACTCTTGGACTCTGAATTTCGTGCCTGGACCATACATGATGCTTTAAGCGCACACGCGCGCATGCGCGCGTGCACACGCGCACACACACACAATCATTTCCCTCCATAAAGGCATTACTTTACTTTGCCCACTGGCTCCTTACTAGCTTCAAAGCACTTTCCAGCATCTTACATCATTGGGATTTATAGGAGAAGGCTGGACATGGTGATATCCACTTGAGCAACAATGTCTGGAAAAGTGTACATAACCCACCAGGTCACACAGATAAATAATGCTTTCTGACTGCTGAGTAAAGTCCCTGTTTACCAAGACTGAGCCTCACAAACACTACTGATGGACAACCTATAGAGTTGACATTGAGTGGATTTCCGCAATCTGGAAAAGTTGGATGACTTCCCTGTCCATATGCTTACCTTATAATTTGTGTTCAGTCACTATAATTTCTTAGAAAGTGTAAAATATTTAAAATTCCTTCTGACCATTGGTACTGGAGGGTGCTGTTAAGGAAGTAAGAATAGATTATGTGAGTACAAAGGGCATAACTGAGTGGGTCTCGCTAACTTGTCCTGCCTCAGCCTGCCGGATTGTGAGCAAGGCTGAGATCACCCTAATCCCAAGTGCTGTGGGTCCAGGTGAGTGGCTGGTCAGCCTGAGTGATGCTACAATACGACTCAGCCCCACCAGCTTCCCATTAAGGTCTAAGGCACCCAGGTGAGGAATCTTCTCCCCAGGATATAATTAGAGGTTTTCAAAACAAGCTCTGATTTTTCTTTTGGTTGTTTTGGTCAGCACCATCGTAATTTCCCCAGAGGGCAAACTTGGAATTGTGACTTTTAATCATTAATCTCATATAACGATTAGGCAAGTTATTGATTGTTATCTCATTTTCTCCTTCCTCCCTGTCCCCAGGACCCACTCTCTAGACCTATTTTCTCAGTCTAGAATTACCTTCTTTATTTCAGATTCTTAGCTAAATTATCCTTCTTCAGGGTCAGATTTAAGTCATGCCTCCACAGTGAAATTTTCTTTATTTCCTCAGCGAATATCAACATATTTATTTAGTTAACGGTGACATTTATTTCCCTTTTGGCTTATCATACCTACATTATCCTTTTATTCATCTTTACCACTCTCACAGTTAATGATGAGATTTTAAACTATGGAAGCACAAGGTTTTGCTCCTTATTCTCCCTTTGTTCCTTAGCCTGGGAGACTATCTTATTCTTGGCGCACACTGATTTACACTATTAATTAAATCGAATTTCATTAAAATCAACAAATGCCATAGTATGTGCTGGGAATTCACAATGATAAAAAAGTAAAGGCACTAAAGTCTGGTAAAATAAGAAAAACTGGTTAATTAAAAACAGATTATGATCTGTGAGATAGCACAGCAAGAAAAGTATGTAGACATTGCTGCAACCACACATAAAAGTGTTAATTTGTCTAGATGCAAAATTGGTGGATGCTCAAAGAATGAATTTATGGAACTAACATCCAGTGGGTTTGGTTTTAAATGAACCAGCACTGGTTTTTAGTACAATGAAAGAATCCATCGTTGTTCAATAATATTAACTAAATCCTGTGCTTTATTCAGATTCCACTCATTTTCCCCTAATGTCCTTTATCTCTTCGGGATCCCTTTCAGGAGACCACATCCTATTCATCGATATGTCTTCTTAGGCTCCTCTAGCCTCTGAGAGTTTCTCAGACTGTTTTCATCAGCCCTGGCAGAGTAGCACTAATCAGTATTTGGTAGACTATCCCTAGATTTGTGCTGGTCTGATGTTTTTGCTCAGAGTTAGACTAACGTTACAGGTTTGAGGAAGGAAGATTGCAGACGTAAAGTGCCCTTATCATCATGTCACGTGAGCAGTACAGGATTTCTATATGACTTGTTGCTGATGATGTTAGTGTTGGTGACTTGGCTGAGATGGTGTCATGTTTCTCTGTTGTAAACTTATCCCTCCTGCCCCATTTCCATACCCTGCTTTTCAAGGGCAAGTCACTTAGTGCAGCTCACACTCAAGGCAGGAGGGAATTCCAGCTCCACCTTCCTGAGGGGCAGGGTATCTACATAAAGTATTTAGAATACTCCCACACAGGCGCTTGTCTACCCCTGCCTCCCTCTCACTATTCACTCTTTCTCCTTTCTTCTTTCCTTCTCCCTCCATCCCTTTCTTTTTTCTTCATTTTTTCCTTCCTTTCTTTCTCCTTTTTTTTTTCCTTCTTTCTCTTTCATTTATATCAGAATAGACTCATGGATTTTCTACACTTCCTTCTAGTGTCTAACTTGTCTTGTCACCCTCTTGAAAGGGTCTTTTTTTAGATTAAATATATTGGGGCGACATAGGTTAATAAAATTGTTTCCAGTGTACAATATTAAATATATCATCTGCATAGTGCATTGTGCATTCACCACCCAAAGTTTAGTTTCCTTCTGTCACCATATACTTGACCCCCTTTACCCTCTTCAGCCTCCCCAACACACTTCCCCTTGTTAATCACCATACTGTTGTCTGTGTCTGTAAGTTTTTATTTGTGTGTTTGTCTTGTTTGTTTGCTGCTTTCAGTTTTATATCCCACATGAGTTAAGTCGAACAGTTCTGAACCTTTTTTGTCTGACTTATTTAGCTTACCATGATAATCTCAAGATACAACCATGTTGTTGCAAGTGGCAGTATTTCATCTTTTATGGCTGAATAATATTCTATTGTGTATATGTACATCTTCTTTATCCAATCATTTATTACGGGACACTTCAGTTGTTTCCAATCTTGTCCACTTTGAAAAATGCTCCAATAAACATCAGGGTGCATATATTTTTGTAGATAAATGTTTTCAAGTTTTTTGGGTAGATACACAGAAATGGGATTACTAGGTCAAAGGCAGCTCTATTCTTTTTTTCTTTATTAAATTTATTGGAGGTGACATTAATAAAATTACATATGTTTGAAATGTGCAATTTTAGAATACATCATAAGCATATTGCACTGTGTGTTCACTGACCAAAGTCAAATCTCCTTCCATCATTGTATATTTGACACCTTTCCCTCTATCTCCCTACCCCCTTCTCCCTCCCTTCTCTCTGGTAACCACTAAACTGTTGTCTGTGTCTATGAGTCTGTGTTTGTCTTCTTCATCTGTTGCTTTCAGTTTTATATCCCACATGAGTGAAATCATGGTTCTCAACTATTCTGACTTATTTTGCTTAGCATGATAATCTCAAGGTAGCTCTATTCTTAAATTTTCAAGGAACCTCCACACTGTTTTCCATAGTACCAACTTACATTCCCACCAGCGGTGTATGAGGGTTCCTTTTTCTTCACAACCTCTTCAACACATTATTTCTTGTCTTGTTGATGATTGCCATTTCAACATGTATGAGGTAGTATTCACTGTGGTTTTCGTTTGTATGTCCTTTGTAACTAGTGAAGTTGAGCATCTTTTCACATACATGGTGGCTATTTGCATGTCCTCTTGGGAGAAATATTTTCTCAGGTCCTCTGCCCAATTTAATTGGATTGTTTTTTGTTGTTCAGTTGTGTAAGTTCTTTATGTATTTTGAATATTAGCCCCTTATCAAAGGTATCACTTGCAAATAGTTTTTCCCATTTGTTTGGTTGCCTTTTTAGTTTGTTGGTGATTACTTTTGCTGTGAAGAAGCTTCTTAAATTGATATAGCTCCACTTATTTATTTTTGCTTTTACGTCTCTTGCCTTTAAGGTCAAATTAATAAAATCCCCCCTGTGACCAAAGTCCATGAGTTTAGTACCTATGTTTTCTTCAGTGTATTTGTTTAAGGTCTTATATTTTGGTCTTTGATCAATTTTGAGTTAATTTTGGTGTATGGTGACAAATAGCAGTTTCATTCTTTTGCATGTGACTTTTCAACTTTCCTAGCACCATTTATTAAAGAGGTTTTCTTTTCTTCATTGCATGTTATTAGCTCCTTTTATGAAAATTACTTGCCCACATAGATGTGGGTTTATTTCTGGGCTCTCAATTCTGGTCCATTGGTCTGTGTGTCTGTTTTTTTCTGCCAATAACATGCTGTTTTGATTACTGACAATTTGTAATAAAATCTGAAATCAGACAGAGTGACACCTCCAGCCTTATCTTTTTTCCTCAAGATCACTTTGGTTATTCGGGGTCTTTTGTGGTTCCATACAAATTTTATTAAGTTTTGTTTATTTCTTTGAGAAATGCCATTGAGGTTTTGATGGAGATTGCATTTAACCTGTATATGAATTTGGGTAATATGGCCATTTCAACTGTTAATTCTTCCAATCGTGAATACAGAATATCTTTTCATTTAGTGTCCTCTTTAATTTTTTCAAAAAATACACTAGTTTTTAGCGTGTAGCTTCCTCACATCCTTTGTTAAGTTTATTCCTTGCTAATTTATTCTATTTTTTGTAACTGCAAATAGAATTATTTATTTCTTTTTCTGACCTTTAATTATTAGTATATAGGAATGCAAGGAATGTTTATACATTGATTTGTACAAATTCCGCAACTTTATTTTTTTGCTTCTGTTAGCTTTTGGCGGAGTCTTTTGAGTTTTCTACATAAAGAATTATGTCACCAGGAAATAAATTAATTTTTAAAAAAAGAATTATGTCATTTGCAAAAAATAACAATTTTAATTTTTCATTCCCAATTTGGATGCCTTTTCTTCCAGGTAATTACATTTGGTGGCATATAGCCTTTTGTAGTATTCTTGTATAGTCTTTTTCATTTCTGAGGTGGCCCTTGTAATTTCTTTCATTGCTGATTTTGTAATTGTGTTTTCTCTTTTTTTTTCTTAGTGAGCCTAGCCAGAGGCTTTCTAATTTTCTTTTTAAAGAAGCTCTTTACTGTATTTTTTTGTTGTTTTTGGTTCTCGATACCGCATAACTCTCTTAATTTTGTTATTTCCATTTCTCTACTAACTTTTGGTTTCATTTGTTTTTCTTCTATTCTTTAAAGTGAAATGTAAAACTGTTTGAGATTTTTTCTGGTTTCTTAAGTTAGACCTGTAATGCTACAAACTTCTCTCTTATTACTGCTTGCTGTATCCCAAAAGTTTTGATATGTCGTTTTATCATTCTCATTTGTCTTCAAAATCTTTTGATCATTTCTTCTATTTCTTTTTTGACCAGTTGTTAGTTTCATGTTGTTTAATCTCTGCATACTTGTGGTTTCTCTTGCTTTCTTTCTGCAGCTAATTTCCAGTTTCAAACATTATGATTGGAGAATATGCTTAGTATGAATTCAGTCTTTTTAAAATTGCTGAAGCTAGTTTTGTGTCCCAACACATGGTCTATCCTTTAGAATGTTCCATGTGCACTAAAGAATGTGTAACATGGTGTTTTGGGATAAAGGGCTCTGTAAATGTTGATTATATTCGACTGGTCTAGTGTGTTATTTAAGGTTGATATTTCCTTGTTAATTTTCTGTCTGGATGATCTATCCATAATTGTCAATGAGGTATTTAGTCTCCTAGTATAATTGTGTTTTTGTCAGTTCTTTTTTTCTATTGGTAGTGCTTTACATATTTTGCTGCTCCCAGGTTGAGTGCATGTATATTGATAAGCATTCTGTCTTCTTATTGTCTTATCATTATAAAATGCCCATATTTTTCTTCTGTTATTTTTTATCTTGAAATTTGTTTTGTCAGGTATAAATACAACTACACTTACTTTCCTCAGAATTTCAGTATGCTTGGAGTATCATTTTCGGTCCCTAAAAGGTTTTTTGTTGTTGTTGTTTGTTGTTGTAGTAAGAATACAGATTTACCCTGTCTCACTTATTTCAGTTATCATAATACACTCTAGTTCCTTTATGTTGTTGCAAATATAAGACTGAACTTTTGTAATGGCTGAGTAATATTCCATTGTACATATATACCACAACTTTATCTAATTATCTATTGATGGGCATTTAGGAGTGCACATACCTTTTCAGATTCGTTTAGGTTTTCTTAAAATAAATACCCAGAAGAGCAATTTCTGGGTCAACAGTAGGTCTTTTTTTTTTCCAGGAACCTCTATATCGTTTCCACAGTGGCTGTACCAATTTGCAATCCCACGAACAGTGCACAAAAGTTCTCTCTTTTTCACATCCTTACAAACAGTTGCTGTTTTTCTATTTATTGATAGCCATTCTGAAAAGGTGTAAGGTGATAACTCATTGTGGGTTTAATTTACATTTCTCTGATTAGTAATGTTGAGCATCGTTTTATGTCTCTTGGCCATCTGTATGCCCTCATTGGAAAACTGCCTATTTATGTCCTCTGCCCATCTTTAATTGAATTTAGTGAGATTTTTTTGGTGATTACTCGTATGAGTTATTTATAAATTTTAAATATTAACCCCTTATCAGATTTATCATTGACAAATATATTCACCCATTCAGTAGACTGCCTTTTCATTTTATTGGTTTCCTTCACTGTGCAAGAACTTTTCAGTTTCGTGTGATCCCATTTGTTCTATTTTTTTTTCTTTTGCCTGAGGTGACATATCAGAAAAAATATTAGTTAGGAGCAATGTCAGAGAGTTTACTATGTTTTCTTCTAGAAATTTTATGGGTTTTGGTCTTACATTTAAGTATTTAATCCATTTTTGAGCTTATTTATATATATGGTATAAGAAGGTGATCTAGTTTTATTTCTCTATATCTGTTCAGTTTTCTCAACACCATTTATTGAAGAGACTGTTTTTACCTTATTGTATATTTCATCTCCTTTGTCATAGATTAAGTGACAATTTAGGCATGAGTTTACTACTGGACTCTCTATTCTGTTCTATCGATCCATTTGTTTTTATGTAGTACCATGTTGTTTTGATTATTATAGCCTTGTAGTATAATTTGATACCACATATTTGTTACCTCCAACTTTGCACTTCTTTCTTAAGAAGCTGTGGCTATTTGGGGTCTCTTGTGGCTCCATATAAATTTTAGGATTATTTCTTTGAGTTCTTTGAAAAATGCCATTGCTATTTTAATAGGAATTACACTGAATGTATAGATTGCTTTGATAGTATAGACATTTTAACAATGTTAATTTTTTCTTTCCGTGAGCTTGGTATGTGTTTTCATTTTTTGTATCTTCTTCAGTTTCTTTCCTCAGTGGCTTATAATTTTCTGAGTTCGGGTTAAATTTATTCCAAAGTATTTAATTTTTTGATAAAATGTAAATGGAATTGTTTAATTTTTCTTAATGATAGTTTGCTATTGGTGTATAACAATGCAACCAATTTCTGAATACTAATTTCATATCCTACTACTTTACTGAATACATTTATCAGTTCTTATAGTTTTTTCATGAAATCTTTAAGGTTCTTTATATAATCATGTCAATTGCAAATAATGACAGATTTACTTCTTCCTTTCCTATCCGAATGCCTTTTATTTCTTTTTCTCTTGCGATTGCTGTGGCTAGGACTTCTATTACTTTGTTCAATAAAAATAATGAAAGTAGAATTGCCTTCTTCCTGGTATTAAAGTTTTAGATATTCACTATGAATATAGTGTTAGCTGTGGGTTTGTCATATATGGCCTTTATTACATTGAGGTGTTTCCCCTACCCCCGCATTGCTGAGAGGTTTTATTATAAATGAATGCTATTTTGTTGAACACTTTTCTGAATCTATTCATATGATCATTTGCTGTTTTATCTTTCATTTTCTTCATGCGGTGTATCATGTTATTTGATTTGGAAATACTGAAACAATCTTGCATCCAAGAAATCAACCTCACTCGATCATGGTGTAACTGATCTTTTAATGTATTGCTGAATTCAGTTTACTAACATTGTGTTGAGGATTTTGCATCTATTCATCATGGTTGTCGGTATGTAACTTTTTTTTTTTTACACAGTCTTTGGTTTTTGTCAGGGTAATTGTGGCCTCATAAAATAATATTGGGAAATTCCTCCTTTCCAGGACCACTTCTGCTGTGTCCCATAGATCCTGAGTCAATGTGTTTTCATTTGTCTCATTCTTCTTTGAACTCTTTGCTAACCCATTCATTGTTCAGTTGCATGTTATTTATCCTCCATGTGTTTGAGCTTGATTGCCAATTCAATACCACTGTGGTCAGAGAAAAAGCTTGATGTGACTTCAAACCTCTTAAATTTATTGAGATTTGTTTTGTGGTCTAATATGTGATCTTGGGAAATGTTTCATGCGCACTTGAAAAGAATGTACATTCTGCTGCTTTTGTGTGAAGGGCTTTAAAAATGTCAATTAAATCAATCTGATCTAGTGTGTCACTTAAGGTAGCTTTTTCCTTGCTAATTTTCTATCTGGAAGATCTGCGTATTGGTGTCAATGAGATGTTTAAGCCCCCTACTGTGACTCTACTACTTTTGATCTCTTTTATGTCAGTTCATATTTGCTATGTATATTTAGGTGCTCCAAGCTGGGTCCACAAGTGTTTAGAATTTATTATCTTCTTGTTGTATTGATCCATTTCTGATTATGTAATATCCTTTTTCTGTTATTATAGCTTTTGCTTTAAAATCTACTTTGTCTAAGTATTGACACCCCAGACATTTTTTGTTTTGCTTTGTCGCTTGAAATACCTTTTCTCATCCCTTTCAGTCTGTTACGTCTTTTGATTTGAAGTGGGTGTCTTGTAGACAGTCTATGTAAGGATCTTGTTTCCTTATCCATTCAGACACCCTATGTCTTTTGATTGGAGCATTTAATTCATTGACATTTAAAGCGACTATTGATAATGTTTTTGCCATGTTGTTATTCATATTTATAAGCTCCTCCCCCTCCACCTTCTTCTTCTTAAAGAAGTCCCTCTAACATTTCCTATAAAACAAGTTTGGTGGTGTTGAACTCCTTTAGCTTTTTGTTGTCTGGAAAGCTCTCTGTCCTTTGATTTTAAATGATAGCCTTGCTGAGTAGATTGTCTGGCTGTCAGTCCTTGCTTTTCATCACTTTGAATATTTTGTCGTTCCCTCTGGCCTGTGAAGTTTCTGTTGAGAAATCAACTGACAGTATTATAGTAGTTTCTTTGTAGTTAACTGCTTTTCTGTTGCTTTTAGGTTCTTTCATTGTCTTTAATATTTGGCATCATAATTATGAAGTGTCTTGTTGTGGGCCTCTTAGGGTTCAACTTGTTTGGGGACTCTAGTGCTCCCTGTGATTGTACGTCTACTTCCTTCACCAGATTAGGGACATTTTCTGCCACTTTTAAATATAGGTTTTCAATCTTTTGCTTCTCTCTTCTTTTTCTAGCACTCTTCTTTTTCTAGAACTTTTTGAAGTACACTTGATGTTGTCCCAGAAGTCCCTTAAACTATCCTTACTTTATTTTCTTTTTGCTATTCTGATTGTTTTTTGCTACCTTATCTTCTAAATTGATGCAAATAGTGAAGGGATTAAGAAGTACAAACGGACGCTTAGAAAGTAGTCATTAAAGTACAACAGAGGGACTACAGACAATAATATTGTAATGGCTTAGTATTGTGCCAGGTGGGTACTAGACTTATCAGTGGGATCATTTCATAAGTTATATGTCTCACCATGATGCTGTACACCCAAAATTAGCATAAAATATTAAATGTCAAATCTACTTGAAAAATATTTTAAAACAAAAAACACTATCGTAATTGTTGACTGTGTACCCAGAAACCACACAACCACCCCACACCGGCTCAGATCTGCTGCAGTCCAGGGGCAGTCCTACTCCTCCCTCTGCCCTCCCCAGGGATCTGATGGGAGACATGCTTATCCATGCCTCCGGTGGCAGGCCTGTTGACCTTAGTCCCAAAGACGACAGAGTGTCAGTCATATACTGGCTCCAGCCCTGCTGACTGCAATCTCACCAACAGTCCCATCAGTCTGTGGTCCTGGCAAAAGACCAAAGCCACTCCATAGACTTTATATCCAAGAGAATGGAAAGCAGGATTCGGAAGAGATAATTGCACACTTGTGTTCACTGCAGCATTATTCACAATAGACAAGAGACAAAAGCAATCCAAGCGCCCATTAACGGAGATAAAGAATATGTTATATAATGATATATTATTCAGCCTTAAAACAGAAAATCCCATCACATGCTATAATAGATGGAACTTGAGAACACTATTCCAAGTGAAAAAAGCTAGTCACAAAGAGACAATTCCACTCGTACCAGGTACCTCAAGAGATTGAACTCATAGAAACAGAAAGTACAATAGTGCGTGCCAGGGGTGGGAGAGGGATAGATATATGGGCAGTTGTTCACTTGGTGTATATTTTGTTTTGCAAGATGAGAAATTGCTAACATCTTTTGCACAAGGATGTGGCTATTTAACACTAATGAACTATTCGTTTAAAATGATAAATTTTGTTTTGCCACATTTTTAAAAGACATAATTACCTACCCAGCAATCAGTGAAGTCTTATAGACAACGTCATTTTCATGGCTTGAAGAGCTTCGGAGTTCTCCAAGCCTGCCTGTCTGGTGTACTAAATATTTTATTGTGTTCAGTTCCCTAGCAACTAGAAAGGTATTTGAAATGGTACCCAGAATACCAGGACAACTTTCATATCCTTTTCACTTACAAGATGCACATGGTTCTGTCATACTAGAGGAGACAAGGTAGCCAATCTATTCAAGTGTTTCCCCACTTGTAGGGGTGGTGACCACCCATAGTTTCATTTTGTACCTTAAAGTCTTCCTTTCAGAATATGCCAACAAGAAATGTCATCTAACCTGGAAGCCAGATGTGATGTTTGATGCAGTCCATGCAGGCTTCTACTGAATTTGAGTTTTGGCTTCAGGTAGTCACCTGGGAAACATTGCACATTCTCCTGATACTATTATGACCTGAGACCACTCGTCTGTCCCAGGAGTAATATTTCTTTTAGCTGTTAAGGAAGGAGTTGCCATTGCCCATTCTGTAGCTTCTGGAAGCTTTACAACCTAATTTCACAATCATTTCAATTAATTTATTTGGACAATCAGTAGTAAGGCAAAAAAAATATTTGGCAAGTATCTGCTAATATTTCTGGATCATGATGCAGGAGGCAAAAACTGAAAAATTATAATTTGCTCAACAAACTTTAGGACAAACATCTTAGAGTTCCCAGGCTTGATTTCTAAAGATAGAAATAGTGAACCAAAGGTATGAATATTTTAATGTTCATTTTGAAAGCATTTCAAACATACAAAAATTCCCCAGTAATAGAATTCCTTTTACTCACCCTCCCCAGATGCTGACACCTTTGCATAACCATAGCACAGTTATCAAACCCGGGGAATTAATGTCTATAAAATAGTATACACTAATCCACAGACTATTCGTTTCATCAATTCTCCCTCTCATGTCCCTTTCGTAAACCATTTCTGTGGCACCCAGGCCATGATTGCACACCGCCCTTTGTCATACCTCCTGTTCTTGTCCAATCATCTACAGGTCCTTATTCTCATTGTTTTATATAGCCTTGAAACCACCAGTGTTAGTCAACCATTTCGTGGAAAGCCCCTCAATTGGGGCCTGCCCTAAGTCTTCTCATAACTTGGAATTTAGTCTGTACATTCTGGCAGGAATACCAGAGTGCACCATACCTAGCGGGTAGAGGAGACACACAGCATGCTTCTGTCTTGTTACGGGAGGTTTTACCTTGGATTGCTTGGTTGAAGTGGTGTCTGCCTCATTTCTTCACCAAGGAGTTACTGTTTATTCCCTTTGTAAGTGTTGGGTATCCAGTGAGATGCTTTGTCCTACGAACTTTAGCATCCACTAATAGTTCTTCCTGCAAAATTGTTACAATCACGCACCACATAATGTCATTTTAGTCAACAGATTGTATATATGATGGTTCCATGATTATGATGAAGCTGAAAAATTCCTATTGCCTACTGATATCGTAGCTATCCTGATGTTGTAGCACAATGCATTCCTTATGTTTGTGGTGATGCTGGTGTAAACACACACCTACTGCGTTGCCTGTCATACTATCGAAACAGCATGTACAATTATGTACGGTACATAATACACAATGATGAGAATGACTATGTTACTGGTTTATGTATTTACTATACTATACTTTTTATCAGTATTTTAGAGCATACTCCTATAAAGCGCTGTAAAACAGTAGCTGTGCACACTGCCGGCACCCTCATCTCATACTTACTATGCCTCTTCATCGCATCGTTGTCTCTTGTGTGATTAAATCTCATGTTGTACAGTAACATGCTGTACAGGCTGGCAGCATACAGACTAGGTGCAATAGGCTGCACTATCCAGGTCTGCGTCAGTGCACTTTATGATGTTTGCACAACAAAATCACCTAGTGGTGTATTTCTCAGAATGTACCCGTATAATGTGTGGTGTTCACCAGAGAGTATTTTATTTCCACCCTACATTTATTAATCGATACTTTACTGAAGAAAAGCTATGTCCTTTCTCCCCTTTTTATTTATTTATATCGCTATGAACTAAACATGTGCTTTATTCTATGGGTATAAACATTTTTTAGGATTTTGGATGGACTTTAAATTGCCTTTAGAATGGTTACACTCTTTGAGGTACTGCATTGTTCTGTCATCTTTCTATACCCCACCAACACTATTATGTATAACTAAATGCATCTGATGAGAAAACGATGTATAGTAATTGTTTTCCTTTGCATTTTATTGCCACTAGAGTGGAATCTCTATTTATCTTTACTACTCATTTGTTTTTCACCTTGGAATATGTTTTCTCAATTTCTTTGCATTTTAATTCTGATAATGTCAATTTAACTGTTTTATACAATCAAATATACTGATGTTTTTAAATTTGCATTTATATAAAGTTCTTTTCCATATAAAGAGAAGATATTCAACATGTTTCTTTGATTTTTGATAGGTCCAAACTTTTACATGTGTTTCTTTTATTCTTCTGGAATGTATTCCACTATGTTTTCCAATCTAAATTATTTCCTCTATTTCAATACTTTCCCCAAACTTCAGGAATTTATAAAGATAGAATTTAAATCAGCGGGGAAATATATATAACTTTTAATAAGTAATGCAAACCATCCACTTTGGGTAAAAGGATTCCTACTTCACACTATAAAAATTGATTCCACATGAGAATATGTATTGTGAAAATATTTTTATCAAGAAAATACAAACTACAAATCTAGCCTTCTGGATATATTCGAGGCAGATTATGCCTGGAATGTCTGACAGCACGGATTAAAGTGTAATAAATGTGATTAAGATATCCATCATATTGACATAATTTTTATATACTACTGCCTTTATCTTAGATTATAATCGACAGAAACACAATGGTAGAACCTTTTACTGTTCATGTAAAGTTTCTCTAAAGGATTTGATTACATTTGATTGTCCTCACTAGGACTCAGCTATAATCCGAAGCAAGATTTTTATTTGAAAAGGGGCTCATAAGGTGAAATAAATAACAGTACAAAATACAGTTTTTACAAACATTGGTGGTTACTAATATAAATACCCGTCTGTATTTCATGTAGGTATAATA